>NC_092867.1:26379377-26517793 GCF_032062135.1 Pyxicephalus adspersus
TTTCTAATTGGCCGTGGAAAGCTTTCCTCAGCCAATCAGAGATCACTAGAGGTTGTGAATAGGGAGACCCGTCCCCATTTAACTTCTACTGCTGGGGATCGCACACAGAATTCCCAGGGCTGTATGAACGATTGCAGCCCTGGGAATCCACTGCGATCCTGGGTCACTAGAGGTTAGATAACCTCTAGTACCCGTGGCTTACAGTGGAACTGCAGATGAGCTCTCAATGGTGTTTCTCCATTGAGTGTTTATCTGCAGTTCAGTTCCCACTGTAACCGGGCCGATTAGTACAGCCCGGTAACTGTGGTAACTTTGGGGTCATAGCTGATTGGAGGAGTAATTAACCTCTAGTGCCGGGGATCACAAACAGGAGGATTCCCAGGGCTACATGAACCAATTCAGCCCTGAGAATCCACTGCTATCCCGGGGCACTAGAGGTTAATTAACCCTTATCTGGGGATCCTAATGGTTTCCATGATCTTCCGATGGTTTGACGAAATCACGTTGCCGAAAATTTGCGGACTCATCGGAAGTTCGAGGAAATTTTCGCCTACCTTAGTGTTGTTGCTAACCACGTCTATCCTATTATGTTCACAGTGTACCCATCTTCTGTTGGCTACATCAGCAGGATAATGCACCATGTCACAAACCTCAAATCAACACAAATTGGTTTCTTGAACACGATATTGAGTTCACTGCTCTCAAATGTCCTCCACAGTCATCAGATCTCAGTCCAATACAGTACATTTGGAATGTGTTGGAATGGGAGATTTGCTTCATGGATCCGCAGCCACTGTGCGGTACTGTCATGTCAATAATAATTCAAATAAATGTTTCCACCCGTGCAAGAGAATATTAACCTACTTCACTGTCTGAAACAGCAAAGCTAAATCCTGCACCAGGAATACAGCACCTTTATTCTACCTGGACAGGACCCACTTTATTCTGCACACTGTTCTGCAATACTAAAATCGGTCACAAAGCTTACTAATACTACATTGATTTTCTCTCTGTATTGAAGTTCCACCAACAGTTCACTTTACATGAAACAACGCACTCTAAATACCATAATGAAAAAAAACAAACCAGAGACAGCCAGGCATTTTTCAGAATAATGTCAGTAAAATTACACCTAAATAAATTAAACTAATATTTCCGGGTGAGGGTCATGAAGTGCGATATATAGCAAAGAGCAATCTGCAAGTTGTTCCAACATATCGAAACTACGAAAAGATTATAGTAGTCTGATTGGTTGCTGTGGGTTATTGCTCTGTGCACTACTTCTGCTAAGTAAGCAGATCTTGAGTTCTATTCTACAACAATAAACACTTTCAAGGTCAAAAATCAGATCTTTGTCGGAGGTAATTAGTGACTTATTGGAGACTTAACCTTCAGGTCTCTTTCAGGAAATCTTGGTGTTGGAATGTTCTCTTTGCTTAATAAACAGTGATATTAACACTTTAAAACATACAATGAAACAGAACATTTTCCAGGTTTGATAAAAAATTTTCTTTGTTTTTTTTTAAACAAAAACCAACACTAAGGGCCCATTTACACTGTTGTTTGCAATACTGCATATGTTACCGCAGTGCAATGCTTGTTACCTCTGTTAATGCTGAGCTGCACAATAATGCTTCATTCTGCATGTCCAGAGCTTGGACATGGGGACAGGACCTGTAAGGGGGACAAGACACTTCTGTACCAGGCCCTGGTAAAAGGAGCTTTACTTTTGCAATGCTGAAACATTTAGACATGGGGGAGAGGGCACAAAAAGTTTACCTAGTATTGGACCCAGAAATTTTCTGGTGTACTGTCAAAAATGCTAAAAGCACTTTTATTGGAGTGAAAACACGTGTTATTGTGCAATAAAGTGAACGGCACCTAAATGCTTAAAGACATGACCACCTGCATGTTAAACATTTAGACCAGATTTACATGCATTGTATTAAACATCAATGCAAGGGAGTTGCTAAATACCTCCATTCATATTCCATTAGACGTTTCCGGGGATGTAAGGCAGACAATGGCTCATATATGGTAGATTTGATGGAAGTTACAGATTTATTGGATCAAAATCTATAACATGATCAACTCAGTCAGTTTACCTTAGCCTTCCTAGGAGCCTCTGAGAGTCTCTTTTGCATAAGCCTTTGTCAATTGAAAGTAAATCAGAAAAGGACTTTGGCTACCCATATGTATATGACCAGTACGCAGAACATTTCCCATGCCTGGAAATTCCAGGCAAACAAGTTCTGTACACACAGCTCTGGTCTGTTCTTTGGAGAATAGAGCAGGGGAGAAAGAGTGAGAGGTACACCACCGCACCATTCTTTATGGGATATAACAGTGGTTGTCCTCTCTCAATCGTTTAGCAATTTACCATGGCTGATTGCTAAACAACATTGGAGGACCCCTAAAATATGGGCATGGTATACATTTGTTGTCACCCTACTAACCTTTGAACCTACCTATCTTTGCCTCAAATGTGTATTCATGAATACGGTTTTGTTCAACCTATGAAATATTGTACTATTCTGATTGTCAACTACCTACTTTGCCCTCTAGGTATTTTTTTTTGTGATGGAGTGTTGTACTTATGTTGGCACTTTGGAACTACAGTTTATTAACAATGGTAATAATAATAATAAAATTATAATACAATTCTATAAAAAAAATAAAAAATTTACCTTTGGCACAGGTAAAAGAGAAGAGGTGAACACTCTGGATGAAATGGACAAAGACAACAGTAAAAACCTAAAAACATAGAAATGGTGAGAGGCACTGAATTTCCTAAAGGGTAGGTGTTCTCAGTCATGTTCTAAGCAGTGTTAGGAAAGAATTCTCTTTGTGGCTCTATGTGGCTCTCCTGGCGTGGTGGCTGAAGGTTGGCTGCCGGCCCAATAGGAGACTGGATGTACAAATACAAATTTATTTTAAAAAAGCCAGATGATAGATTTTTTTTCAATAAAAGTAGGTAAAACATAAAGATGTCGTCAACTGTGGGCAGGAGACTGCTTCAGACACCTAAATGCATGTTTGCAGTAAGATGAGCAAGCAGAAACTTTCCCATGGATCAGACACATACTTGCTGGTTTCATTATGTGGTACACAGCTAGTGTAAATGTGCTTGGCTTGCCCAGCCATAGGAATCAATGATCCTTGTGACCTGCTCAGCTCCCAGAGGAAATTACTCCACTGTTTTTGGTTCTGTTAACAGCATGTGCATGTTACTTATACCAATGCATGGGAAATACATGAGTACTGTTAGTGCTTTTGTTAACTGAACGCTTTTTTTTTCATGTTCCTGAATTGCAGTTTACATCTGAAAAAAAGCAGAATAGCAAGGACAATCTCTGTTTTGGGGAGAAGTCAAAATAAAGCAAGCCCATGGTGGTGATAATTATGTAGCTTCTAATTGCATATAAGGGGCTCCAAGTCCCTGCTTTCCTGTAGAGCACCCTGGGAATCCTGTATTGTCAGTTTATTATTTAAAAAGCAGCAAATTCTTTTGGTTGTGGGATATGATCCACTCCCAGATCCATCCATTAGCCCATCTTTATGGTGAAAAGCAAGACACATCAGAAGCTACAAGCACATAAGATGGGTAATTGCATGTTGATGACATGAGTGTTGGGGCTCCCAGGGTGTTCTATGGTAGAAGAAAGTATTAAGTTACCTAGAAGTGCCCGCTGTGTGTTGTACATTGTATGAGTCAGCTTCTGTTTTTGGAAGCACAAAGCTCTGATAAGGGTTATTTTCCTTAGAAGACTATTTATAGCAGCAATCAAAAGAGCAATGATACCAATAGGCAGAAAGTAGTAACCTCTAGTAACTAGATTTCAGTTACTATAGTCAGGCCACTAAACAATGAATTCTGCTTGGCCGTTATGTGCTACTGCACTTTGCACATTTCTTCTTGCCTCATTAAATAAGCCCAAATGTGAATTTCAGACTGATGGAATTTTCCAGGCTCAGCTGCACAAGTTATCAAATGTACAACAGAATGTTAGCTAAACAACAGAAGTAGACCCAGAGGAAAACAAGCATATAAAATAAATACAATATATATATATATATATATATATATATATATATATATATATATATATTTCACACACACACACCAAGGTCATATGTTACAAACCAGTATTCGCTTATTTTTATGCCAGGGAAGCAAATTAATCCACTTTTAATTACATATATTGTTCTGTGACTGATACAATATGTGTGGGAACAGTAACAATGAAGGTGATGGTGTTATCTATATCTAAAACTATAAAATGGAATAAAATATTAAAGCCAAGGGAGCACTCACAAGACCACAGAAAAAAAATCCCTCAACAACTGCTTGGCAGGGCCGTTCTTTGCAGCCTGCTAATCCCTATAGCTCCAAATTTTTAGGGATAGAGGAGAAACATATTTTAGCTCAAAGTATGTGAGTCAATTTCACACCCCTCATTTTGTTCCCTTTATATTATTGTTTCAAAATAACAAACAGAATAATTTAAAAGCTGGATAGAATATGTAGTGCAAAGTGCCACTCTTTAATAACACATTGAAGGGACAGGCAGTATTTCTTAATAAGTAATAAACTTACCTGCCCGTTTGCAATTTTGAAACTAAACTCACTCCTCCTCACGACTTTTGCAGTGCCGTCATCTTGACATCTTTGACATAATCACAATTTAGGCCTCAAAGTAAAAGCAGCGAGAGGTTGATGATTCTTCAGAAAAAAAAAAATCAATAATTAATTGCCTTTATATTCAGCAGGTTAAGGTACAATTATTTATTTACAGCCTTTTCAATTGCAAAATGTTTGAAACAGGTAAAGTCTGACTCCAGACAATTTGTTTTTCAGTATCTGTCTATGACGCCACTGAGGAGATCATTCTCCAGGAAAGATCCCTAAAAGAAATGGGGGAGAGGTTGCTAACAGGACAGGAAGGCACAAACACATGGTTAGAAATATTAATGCTTCATCACACAGTTAAAAATGTGTGTGTGTAGTGATTCCCATCTTTTAATGTGCCGATTACTTCAATATGAACAATAGCAGAAATAAATCCCATGGCTTTATGATGTAAAACAATGTTTAAGATAGGGAGGGGCTTTATGCTATGCAAGGATATCATGGCTGGTGTGAGGAGCCAGTAGGGTGCTGTACATAGCTTGCTATAGCTATTTTAAAACATCACAGCACAGTCTTAGTACCCATTCCAAAAGCTCTAAACCCTAATGCAAGCAGGGGGATTGTTCTTGAAAGTGGATATGCAAAAATTAAAATGGTTGGGTGAGTGGAGCAAACATTACCAGGCACTAGCCATTTGCATGTAGAATGACCTAGGTAGAAACCACTTGCAAAGCTGAGCCTCCATTACTGAAAGAACTAAAAGGATGTGGGAAGTCAGCCTGGGGAGGCTGGTAAGAGCTAATGAGGAGGTTTGTCATGTTTCCCACTTTACATCCCAGGCGGCTTTGACACCAAAACCCACTATATCCAAAAACTAAATGCCAGGCTAACACCAGGATCTTGTTTAGCTTGTTTGGCAAAAAGAGACAAAGCAAATTGTTTTGCTCAAAAACATTCTATTTTAACAAAAGTTCTGCTTTAAGTTAAATTAAGAGGGCACAATAGCTGCTGCACTGAAAGTCCCAAGAGGTGTTGTGGTCCTACCTAGTGTTTTTATCTGAACTACAGGACTGCCCCTTTTCTCCTATCCATAACACTAGTGGAAGATGGTTTGTTGTCCAGCCGGGTAGAACTTGACAGGGCTGATAACAATGCAAAGAAATTCATTGAGTTGTCTGATCACTCCAGAATGTTAAAAATTAGGTGCATTCCTGGTGGACTGATAGAACTGATACCAGCAACATTCTATTGCGAGAGTTCGACCCTTAATGATGTATTATTGGTAGGGGGGGTGTATGTGAAGGGGGCTTTTTAATAAATGAAGATGGCAAGTTTAATTTAACTCAGAAGAAGACCAGCTTTGGGGGTTGAGAGGAGGAACTCCACAAAGGAATTTGTGGGATGCTCCTTTATGTTGTCAAAAGTATATAGATATTGTTTCACCATAATGTGAATATAACTCTGTCTAGACAGACAGGTCCTTTCTGGTGTGCTGCTGAGTACATAGAATCAGTTCAATACAAAATAAAATAGTATAAATTTTCTTTTGCTGGTGCCTACACATGACTGCATACAATGTGGTAGTGGCTCCAGTACCAACTACCCATAGGACTTAGCGATTTCTATAAATGTTTCCATCAGACAGAATATCTTCATTCTCATGAACAGCCTCAACTCTTAAGCTGCGTACACACNTGCAATTTTTGTCGTTGGAAAGGATCTTTCACGATCGTTTCCAACGACAAAGGACTACACGATGCATGAACGGTGCTGTACATACAGCACCGTTCTGCTCTATGGAGAGGGGAGGGGGAGAGCGACGGAGCAGCACCCTGCTGCGCGCTCCCCCCCTTCCCTTGCATTAGGATCGCTCGTAGTTCATGGATCCAGGCCAGGACGGATCCACGGACGATGAACGACGCCGACTGCACACACGCCAGATTCTCGCCCGATATCTGGCGAGAAAAATCTGACGTGTGTACGCAGCTTTAGAGGGTAGGAAATGGCATTCTTCCCATGTTAGGCACCAGAAAAATATTGCTACAATCATCCTTTTTGCTAAGGCCAACATTTCAGCATACATGTGATAAATAACACGCCACACATGGAAGGGTACAATTCCAGACAAAATAATTTATTGAGAAACAGAATCAAATGAGGCAGCCTAGACTCTGCTGCCAAAGTCAGCAGATGCCCAAGCTGCAAGATTTATGATGTTATGTGCCAAGAAAGTACATTCGACAGATAACTTTGCTGCCATTCCTCTGGTTGAATAGGCACTTGAGGGAGATCTGGATCATTAGCTTTTTACATAGACTGCCAATCAGCTTCACAATCCATGATGCCAAGGGCCTCTTGGAATTTTTCTTGCCCATATTTTTTCACCCCAGAACACAACGTCTTGATAAGGACTCAACCTCTTGGTTGCATAAATATAAGCATGAAAAGATCCTTTTAAATATCAACTCGTGAAGGTCTTGTGAAGTGTTAATTGTCTGTATAAATTAGGAGGATTCAGTCAAGACTGAAATTATAGTTCAAGGTGACCTTGGATGCCAATTTGTAAATTGTCTGCACAATAACTTGTCAGGATAGAAAGATTCCAAGTTTGGATTTTGAAGATTTCTCAAGCTGAAGTCATCATCACCAAAAATATTGACTATAACGTCAGACCCTAGACAAGAGAGGAGGGGAATAGAAGAGACATTGGCTGGAATAAGCCCTGGCATGTTAGAAGAGGTGCGGTTATGGCTTGCTGATTGTAAAGAACTCTCTTGTTACCTCCTATGCATGCAAGCAGTGTTATTAGATGTCAGGGTGTGCAAAAAAAATGGCAAAAGAAAATGAACTAAACAAAGACAGGTTAAAGGTAGACAATATTGGAGAAAGGAGAAAATCCTACTGTGGAATAAAAGCCATGCAAAAGGAGGCAGACAGACTAGAAAA
The DNA here is from genome assembly GCF_032062135.1 of Pyxicephalus adspersus. Classification (NCBI taxonomy): domain Eukaryota; kingdom Metazoa; phylum Chordata; class Amphibia; order Anura; family Pyxicephalidae; genus Pyxicephalus; species Pyxicephalus adspersus. The sequence continues at coordinate 26,386,954 of NC_092867.1, forward strand.
CACAAAGTTAATGCATCCCCTGCACACATGCCGTCTATTTAGGCCACTTAAGTGTAAGAAGATCCAAAACTTTTTGGCACCTTTATTAACACAAGGCCTAGGAGATTTTAGACCTCCTTGATGGACAAGGCTAAGACAGCAACAGTTGGGAGAACTAACCAGCAACCCCTAGTCAATGTTGAGGACAACAAAAAAAATATTATGAAAAGGACCATAAAGGGTACTCTGTCTGAGGGTAACATTCAGACATGTACCTAAGTCCTATGAATGTTTAGTGAGGAAGGCACTACCACATTTATGCTGCCATGGTGCCCCAAGGAAAATGTAATTGTGCAGCCCATTGCTGCTAAAAGAATAAGGCTGTTTAAACATAATAGTGCCAGGGGTAAACTGAAAAGAACATGGGAGTTAAACAAATCCTATTGTTGGTGTTAGTGTTATAAAATACGTCCCATCGTTGGACTTCAGGTCTCCCCACCCAAGCAGATACATAGCCTCCTAGATTGTAAGCTCCTCTGGGCAGCGTCCTCTCCTCCTCCTGTGTCCCTGTCTGTATCTGACTGTCATTTGCAACTCTTATGTAATGTACAGGGCTGTGTTATATGTTGACACTAAATAACTACTGTTTATTATTATAATAATAATAAAAATAATAATGGCCCACTTACTACTGTCCCTAATTAGTAGAATTTATTATGGGGAGAGAAGGTGGCTTAAAAATAACTAAATAAAAGACTACTTCAGATTTGTCAAATCAGGGGAAAATTGTGCCATGAATACTGATATCAGGTGTGCAAATTGGGAGACTCCTAGGTAATATTAGCTTTGTCAGCATTGATGCAAAAGAGTCCCAGTGTATCTGCAATGTATTTATTTTAAATAAAACTCCAACACACACATACAATGTGCAGTATGAGCACTTAAGTGAAGAGGATGCAGGTGCATTACAAGGTATAACGTGCATTGGTGAACATTGACAGTCTAAATACATGTATGACAATAATAATGCCTCCATGTTTAGTTGTGCATGCAAATAAGAGGTAAATGGGTTTAGTTTTGGTTATTCTTGATGTACAGATGACTAGGCCACATTCACATGTTAGTGATTCTCAAATGCAGAAAATTACCACAGCATGCAGGGTATTACTATAGGAAATAATCTGCTGTAATTATAACAGTGCATTATTAGAAAATATAGCTTGCATTCATTTTATTATATCAGTGTGTGTTTTGCTGCATGCAGATTTATAATATTATTCAAATGTAGTGCATTATACAACAGGTTATGTTTACCTACCGGCAAAGAACATAACAGCAACACATCCCAGATAAATGCCACAAAATGCACACAAACCAGGGAAAACTTTGGTGTTCAGGGTAAATATAAAGTGGAAGTCCCATATGCACAGCTTTCAAGCCTCTAGTAGCCCAGTCTGTCATACCCAAGCCATAGCACAATATGGCAAATATTTACAGCAAATTCAGCCAAAATCTTCTTCACCATGTCACTCAAATGTGTACTTACTAAAACAAGAGGCTTTGCCTCCACTCCTCCATGATCACCACAGCTGCAGGTTGTGAGTAGTTTAGTTTGTTCACAGCTTGTGTGTGGCCTGGAAATCAGATTATTCTTGCACAGCTGATTTGTTTGTGATGGATTGCTTTCAAATCGGTTCATTGCATGTATACATTTTTATGTATAAGTGCAGTGTTATTATTTTAAATATAGTTAGGTGATTACTGCAAAAATATTGTTAAAGATTAAACAATCCCCTACAAAGGATTCTGTTTAGCTATATACCTTTGTCGCCAAGACTCTGTTAATCTTGGTTCAAGTTTACAGCTTCTTATTTATTTAGGAAGCTTATCAGAAAATGAAACCATTGATTTGTTTTCTAGTAGGTGGGCTGGATGCATTGTCAAAAGTTGTAAACCTGCATGGGTACAGAATCACAAAACTGCACAAACTTTTGTTGAGACTCCTTAACAGGACGGTACATATCTGAGTGGCACAGCAGGAGGATATACTTTGGATGAGCTCAAACTTTGCATAGTGGAAATGCTTCCAGTTTTTATCCACACTTGCCTTATTTATAATGTGCATTTTCTTTCTTGAAAAAATGAAAAGCTTTCTGCTGTCAGATCATTTGCTACAGTATAGTGTTAAATTGTATCATCAATAATAACCGCAGCCCAAGATTGCCTTTTTTTTTTTTTTTTACATATGCTGCATGTACTTGATTTGGTTTATCTATATTTTTTTTATTAAATCTCTGCTTAAGTGAATCATGTCTATGATTCCACACATTTGGCTGATTAATTCACTCACCTGTAGTGCAAAAACATTGTTTTCATCCTGTTTTTCACTTTGAGCAATATAAGCACAGATTAGTCTGTAACTGCTGTGCCATGGACAATGACCGGGTCACTACCATTATATGTTGCTTTCCAAGCTGTGCAGTAAAGGTCATCACAAGTGCCAATTGATGGACTGCATGATTTTAGTTTTATCCAGTTCTTTCCAGGCTGAGAGCTGTAATGTTCTGGTGAATAAATCATAGTGATTAGATGGCACATAGCTATAAACATTCATTGGGTGTTTATTAGCTAAAATGCAATGCATATGACTGCTAAACTCATATATATTGCAGCATGATTATTTAGTGGAAGATAGAAGTATGTGGACCAGTTTTTAAAACGCTTTGAAGAAAACTTTCCATGCACTGTATATGACATCATGAAGAATCGTGATGTCACTTGCAGGAAAAGCATGTTACCAGCCATGCTGTTCTACATCTGAAGTTTATCTCTGTTTAGTGGAAAATGCAAACAAACATAAGTAATGTGGGAGGATTCCCACAATGCTTTGATGTGCTTCCTCTAGTTATTACAACATAGTATAAACAGAATCTGCTTCCTTTTATGTTACTCATGCTGTGTCCTTCTCCTGCTGCCCTGTATAAAGTAGCAGAAAGCACAAACTGAGGGAAAAATATTCATGCAAAGCATTCATTGTGTCTGAAAGTTCCATCAGGTATGTTTGAAATGTACTTAAAGTGGACCTTTAACTATATGTCCGCCATTTTTGACCTGGTTCTATAATATATATCTTGCCTGGTTGGTCGTCTGGTCTGCTGCTCAAGTGTTCACATATTTTCACACATTTATCTGCATGCTTGTATCAGGTGTGTGACCGAGACTACAAAAGATGTCAGCTTTACGCCAAGACAATTATCATTCTATGGAATGAGCTAGGCAATGGCATCACACATTATCTGTCAATAGTTGGTCCACTGCAGGACCCAGCCACTCCTTTCATCCCAGCCCCCATTTTTGTTTTAATACGTTTCCTAAAGCAACTTGATTGTGTGATGCAGAAAAAGTTTCAGTTAGATTCCTTGGTGGCTCGTCACATACCAATATGCCAAGGTACTTGGTCATGTGATCCTGGCTGAAAGAACCTGGGGAGTGCCCTTCATGCAAACAACTGACCCTTTCCTTTAGCATGGATCATTAGCCTAGATTTATGACTGCAACATACAGAGGAGCAACTATCCTTTTTGATGTTGGAGCAACAACAGCATATAGAATTCTTTCAAGGTTCCACATTACAAGAAGATACACATTTTCACCTGTTTAAAAAAAAATATTACATCCAAATTAAAAAGAAAAAAATATTTATTAGTAGTACATTACACAATTGCTTGTAAATGTGTCACATGGTAACATTTAGACCCTCTGCCCATTTTATTTTATTTTTTAGTGCCGTCTATGTTCTCGTTGGTGAGATTTACCAAAAGTCCAAAGTCCAAAATTTTAGATTTATTCCCGAAACGAGGTGAGGATTATTTTTTCAACATGGGCACATGTTCAGGGACAACTATTTAAGGAGGAATCCCTCTTACTTTTAGAGATCATCTAACTTCCTCCTGTGACTTTAAGATAGAAAGTGAACTGTCACACAGACTTAAAAAAATAATTGAATAGGGTCTTTACCCTTACCTTTTATTTTCAAAACTACAAAGATTTGATATATATATATATATATATATATATGTATATATATAGGCTCTATTTATAACACAGGGAATCTGACATTCCCTCAAACATTCCCTGGTAGGAATCCGTTATTTCTATTGAAACCTGGAAGAATCCCACAATAGAATGTTTAGGGGAATTTCAGATTCCTTATGTTATAATTAGAGCCCTTTAAGAAACAGGTATTTATTATTTGTTAAGTGTTTATTGTAAACTTTTAGTCAGTGACTAGTGTAAGGGGGACACTTTTTTCTACTCACTACTAATGTAAAGGTGGTGGCTCTACTTCACTTTATACCATTGTGGGGTGCCAACGTGGCACACCATTTTATTTCTATGACAATTTTACAATTTATTCTGTTTAGCAAAAAAGCATTGTGCTAGTTTCAGCTAAGCTCACTCAGGTTTTTCTGTATAATGTTTGCAGTACTGCTGGAGAATGTACATATTAATAATGCAGCAGAGAACCAAACTAAATTGATAGGACACTGTGCCAATAATACTAATTAGCCATTAATTCTGGTTCTAATTCTAATTCTTAATTCCAAGCAGAAGGACTCAACATTTTTTCAGTTTCATATACCTATAAAGCCACCGTTTTTTGGGCAAATAAGCATCCATTTGAAGCCCATATTTAAAGTAAAGGTAACTGCCATTTTTGGTACTAAATATATACAATATTTCTGATGAGCCTGTATGGCAGGCTATTTAGCTGTTAATATATTGCTGTATGCTAGCAACTGTATTGCCAATATAGTAAAATTTACTTGAAATAGGGTGTCATGGTATCCAGGACTAAAACTAAAAGAAAATCCAATATGTTGTCACTGCATTGTCTACATACAGTAAAATATCACAAGATAAATAGTTATCTTGCATTCCCATTAGGCAATACCCATGGATATGGAAGTATTCAACAGGAGAACATATGTCTCAGGGTCTACATGGCTACAAATATGAGGGAATCCAGTCAAAAGTCTTTAGGTTTCTTTGTCAATTTTAAATGTAATATAAAGGTTTAGAATGTTATTTGCTCTGTTTTATTTCTTTTAGGCTAGTGACATGATAGCTGGGATTTTGTCATATTCCCAGATTAGACTAAATGTAAGACAGTCTGTAGTCATGGTGTGCTGAGCAATAAAGCTATTGAGACCCATGTGGCACTTAAATAGTGGTCTTTTATTAACTATTAATAATTATTAAATAGTGGCTGCTTTATTACCATCAGCCACTATTTCCAGCCTGATAGGTCTCATTGCATTTCTCAAATACTTTAGCACCTTTCATGCTACAGGTTGAAAATCATGCTATTAGCTGTTCTGAGCCACCCCCTTCAATTACTAAGAGTTCAACCACAGCATTTAACAACCGCTTTGTCATGTAGTCCTCTGTGCTTGCAGCTGAGGTGTAGTTCTTCTTTTAAAAAAGGAAAAGCCATCATGTAGCCAGAAACCACGTCATTTTTGGGAACTACACTTCAGTCCACTGCAACAGCAGGTGCAGCTGGTTGAAACTGTACACAAAATGCACATGTTGAATGGTTGTGAGCAAGGTTGAGCCAGCAGTAAAACACTACGATCACCTGTAAGTCTGAAATCACCCTTAAAATTCCCAAACTACAGTTCTGCTATCAAGTTAAAGCTTATTCAGACCCTCCGTGTAAAACCACATGATTTTCCACTCCTGGAGCACAGCAAACTGCCACATTTGCACACAGCTAAAGGCAGTGGCCAATAGGAACTCGCTACTATTCACTTGAATAGGGACAGGGACCGCGGGTGAGCCTGTTGCAGACTGCTGTAGCTCATGGTGGATCTAAAATGTCCTTTACTGTATGGGAGCTGCCTTATCTGCCAAAGCACTTGCAGTTCTGTCTAGATAGTTCAAAAATATATGCAACCATGTATGATTACACAGCCAGTGTGGTGAGCTCACATTTCCCTACTGTAATACAGCTACATCACCCCCCCTGGAACTGTATAATGAAGATGCAGTAAGAGACCGATAGGCCACCACCAAATTTATACAAAACCACAGTAATGTATTCATTTTACACATCTGCATGGAGTGTAGATCTATGGGCCGCTATGGTTGCAGCTTAGCATCTTGGCATCATGTAACAAGAAATGAATTCTCAGAAATTTCAGTCCACGCACAATTATGAGGCCCTGGATCACAATGATTTTCAGTCTCGCAATACTTTAAGCTTGAAATACTCCAGCTGATGTGTGAAAGTCAAGTAGGGACAACTCACATACAAAATATGTCAGATGGTACATACATTTTAGCACATAGTGTGATGACTCAATGTTAGCAAAAGAGAACAAGGGGAAGATTATCAAGTTGTTTTAAGAATTATTTTCTCATCTTTCATAATAGATACCTTTAATTCACAAACTTTTCATCTGTAAACTCATTTCAGCCAAGCATTTTTATTTTCATCCTCTTCATGTAGATACAAGTTCAGTTTTGTAAGAGAGGAGAGATGCAGTGTTATGTTTAAGTGCTTAATTGTCTGTTTTGATGTGATTGTCCTGTCTGCAAACAGTATTGTTCATCTTTTAGATGAGGAAGTAGAACGTGAAGTTGGAGTTTAGGGAGGCTGGAATTACAGAACTGCAATAAAGAAAGCTGTTTGTTTAACTTGGTTTGCCATTATTTCATTTTGATATTGCCAACAAAAAAGAATGCAAAATTATAATTCATTATGGTATATTGCCATCATTTTTTCTGACTACATGTAGAGAGAACATTTGTTTGCAAAGAGGTTATCCTCTTTTTCTTTTCAAGATGCAAAGTATTTAATTGCTATAAAAACTGTGTGGTGTGGGTTGGCACAGTAAAGGTGATTGATTTATTACTTATATTCTACCCTGCCAATGCACATACAGTATTTTATTGGGTTCAGCAAAATATAGATATAGACACTGTAGCTGCCTAAGCTTGCTGCACCAAACCCGATAGCATACTCCTCACTTCATTATTACATTACATTTCAGTAATGCATAAAGGTATCCTTTTTTTTGTGTGAATGTTCTGTACATTTTATAGTTGGCTGCACAATCTCAAGACCTTATGGAAACTTCCTGATCCCTGACCTTTTCTAATGATATATTTACTGAGCAACCAAAGGAGAGAATTGTTGTACAGTAGAATGCACAGGTGAAAATAGAGGGCATGTATGTAATCGAGGTTGGAGAAGAGGTTAACCACAGTAAAGTAGCTTTATTATGCACCTTCCACTAAAATACAAGATCATTTCCACACTCTGGGCCCCCTCCTCTTTCCCAAATCACCTAGTCATTAAAAAAGTCACATGAAAAAAAAATATACTTACCTTACCCACATCTTCTGCAATGTTGGCCCAGATGTAAATGCCATATTCTGGAAAAGGTTCCTGTGGAATGCAGAGGAGGTGAAATCATCATGAAAAGACATTCCTTTCCAATGCTGTAGAGTTGGAGCTGGTGCATTTTGCAAACATCAAATAGGGTACACAACAAAAACTTACAACTCCGACCACACAGCCCTGGTTACATTTCATTGCAAGGTCTTCTTCTCAGAAGATTTTCTCCTCACCAGAATCTTCCTAAAAAGCTGGTGATGCCATCCTCACATAGGCACAGTGGAAAGAAGATAGGGGTAAGGCAAGTCCCTTTTTTCACCCACTAACTTGGGAAGGGGGCCCAAATATAGAAGACTTTAAAATTTTAGTTTAAGCTGAAAAATCATATTGTAAATTGTTTTTATGTACTGTATGTATGTCAAATGTTAGATTAAAAATGTTTGCAATCAGAACCAATTCAAGTCTATTGAAGCAGCAGTTGCAGCAAACTTATCCTGGACGGTGCCTGTCATGCCAAAAAAAAACAAATGTGGCAATGATGACAATTTCTACTACCAATCAAATAAAGGATAACGAATGGACCCATTGGGTCTGGTTTATTAAAGTTATCCAAGATTGGCGAAAGGTAGATTATAAAGGGTAAACCAGGGCGATAATTTCAAATTATTTTTTTTATTTGGCACATGTTTTCAATCCTGGACCAGACCTACTCCTCAGTCTGCTGGATCAACCAGGTTCTCCAATGATAGTCTGTGTTCTCTAGTCTTGAAAAGCTTTCATAAATTAGACCACTTTAGTCCAATATTCTTCTTCTTCTAGGAGTGTTGTTCAGAATAGTCTCTTGACTGGGTCCTAAGGACTTCTTTATAAAAATGTTTTTTTTTTATTTGTGGGAAATTACACTGTTACTGTGCATTCAGACAGCTAAGAAATAGAAAATGTCTATTTGCACTAATCGCACAGTAAATATTCAGCAGCATATAGTCTGGTTGATTGGGATGTCCACATACAAAAAATATTGTTGATATGTGAGTAATACGGTTGTAACACTGGTGGGACCTGTATAGCACTTTCCCAGGAAGGATTTATTCTTTAGAGAACATATAAAACATATAATGTGACCTCTAAAACCTATAGGGTGTATACATTTCGTGAATTTTCATCCTTTCAGAGGTGGGGCCATATGTAGAAATGTCTTCTCTGTGTTCTCACCAAGAACTGAATTTATTTATATATTCAGACATGTCAGGAATTTACTCCTGAAGACTTATAGATATACTGATAGGCCTGATTTATGAAAGCTCTCCAAGGCTGGAGAGGATACACTTTCATCAGTGAAGCTGGGTGATCCAGCAAATGTTTTGAATCCTGGGCCAGATTCATTCCAGGCTTGCTGGATCACCCAGCTTCACTGAAGAAAGTGTATTCCTCTCCAGTCTTGGAGAGCTTTCATAAATCAGACCCCATGTATCTGCATCCTGCCCTGTTAGCTAAAAACAAGCTGGTAATCTGTATTCGATGCATTTGCAGTCTATGTTGCAGCACTTTTAGGCAGCTATCTGAAATGGACATTTTCTGCCAATCATTCAAGGATGACATGGAAAGCCTCTGAACATCAAGGTCACTGTCAGTGTGTACTTTGCAGCAGCTTTAATGAAGTGAGTGATGAAATAGAATCAGGAGGGAATGGCCTGAAAATTTGATACTGTGACACTTCAGGAAGTGTCAATTATCTCTCAGGATAGCAGCACTTAAGCAGCTGACATTGCTGAAGAAGTGAACTCTATTGTAAGTCCACCTAGTAGAGATTTTCTCTTTAAATCTTCTGTGCTGTAACCTTATGGTGTTAACTGGGGCACTGATCAATATCATGGACTATTTAACCTGATCATTATTCCTGATTTGAGGTCTGAAGCAATTATGGAGCATAGCACACATTGTAAACTTTCCCTGCATCAGTTTAAAAATGCTGTTGTCATTATTTCAGAAGAGAATAATCACTGCAAATACTTTATAATCAGCACGATAATCTAGCTATTCATTTTCTTTGATTCTTCTTCAATTCTTCATAATCGAAGTATTAGTAAAAAATAATCAGTGTGTGCTAGATTTGAGGAACATAGCTGCTGAAGATATGACACCAACTAGTCCAGATAATGCTGGACACATAGCTGAGCCCTTCTTGTTTTATTGGCCCAATAGGAGCACACGGAAGCAGGAAATGACATAACTATGTAGTTCCAGAATACTGTACAATTAGCAAGCATAACACCACCACCTAGTGGCATAACTACTAATAGCAGCCTACTATATATGGATAGTTGTTGTATCTTTGTCTGTATAAACAGCTTGTTAACAATATTAAATGTATTTTTTAAATTATTGACTGGACCAGTATAGGTATGGACAGCATAAAGCCCATATTTAATAAATGTTTCAGGTGCTTGTGATGGTTTACTACTGAAATTTAAATCACCCCTTAAAACTACTCATTCATCAGTTGGGAAGCAGTCACAAATCAACACCTTTGTTTATGCAACAAAGAAGTGACCCTATAGGATAATATACATTTAAAATTTGTGATTGTGTTGAAAGAATGTTGTCATCTAATAATTAAAGTCTAAGTAACAATTCTAAGTCTAAAATAAATAAATCAAAAAGTAAATCTAAAGTAAATAATCAAACATGGATATGCCTATGGTCTCTTGGTTCAATTTTAGGATAAATGTAAAATTTTTAATGTATATGATAGAGGTCCAGTGCCCTTTTTTTTTCACAAGGGTGATATAGAAAGACACAACACCGTATCTGCATGCCAAGTCTTTTACAATTGCAATTCGGAGGCTAGAATGAAGTTAAAAAACTTTATTTTCCAAGTTGCCTGATTTGAAGTTGGTCCCACTGGTTATTTAGATTGATGAAATGGAGTAGAAGCATATTAAATCATTTTTGTCATGGTGAACAGCTATAAAGGCAGTTTGTTTTGAGGGAAAGAAGCCTTGGTGTGTTTTGCCATGAGAACAAGAAATCAGGGATGCTGTAGAATAAATATTCGAAGGATATAAAAATGCCATTAAAGAGGAGCAGTGACAAATTATTGTCGGCACTTGTCCTCAAGAGAATCCAGACTGGTTTGTGTTATGGAAACAAGCCAGATTTTCCATACAGATCTGACATGCTGCATGTGAGAAAGTTTTGTGTCTCATCTTGTGAGAAAGGTTTGAAAACTTGGCAAACGTCAGCAGAGGGTTTTTTTCACTGAATTTTTTTAATGTGGAAAATATTTATATGCTACGTAAAAACAATTCAACAGTGGGATTACAAAAATAGAAAGTTTTGCTTTTGGTATAAAAAATGTGCATTTAAAGTATGATGCTAATTTAGAAAAACTGTTTATACCTTCACCACCAAACACAACTGAAGGAAAAAAGCGGATATTATATGCTTCCATTTTTAGGGTGAATAAGGCAAATGAATGTTTGAAAAGATGAGAGCTAAACTCTATGCAGGGCTCTATGCAAGTATAAATGGAAAAAAAATTGGGTACAACAGGGAGAGGGTCTTTTAGAGGGCAATATTGATGTAACAAAACATGAAATAACATCTTTCAATAACATGTTTGGCGGTTGTGGTAGTGGTAGGTATGTGGTGCTGATGTGTGTATATATATATATATATATATATATATATATATATATATATATATATATATATATCTTGCTTGAAGCTTTTTTTTTGCTGGATAAACATTGCTTTGAAGTAGGGTGAATATCACAGTTTTCATTAGAGGGAAAGTAAAAAGCCATTGTATGCATTCATATTACAGAGGACACCCATAAGAAAGAATTCCTGGCGCCCAGGGGTTTTAAAGAGCAAGAATTGTTTTGTCTTGACCATGACACTGAACAAAAATAACACCTAATATGAAACATTGTAGCACTTTATAGCAGGAGCTACAATTTCTGATTTTACATACATATCCATTTGCAGTTGAAATGAGGTATAACAGCATGCTCTGTCAATATGAAAAGCTTCATGGTCAGCCTTCGACCATACAATTTATAATAACATTTAACACAGCTGCAGATGTAACTAATAGCAGAGTGCTATCATTTACAATGGGTTGTATGAGTGGTCCTTCAATGTATCACCATGGTTTAAAAATCCAGTCAAGGAAGTCCTATTTTTATATAAATCTAAAGCCAAACATATTGTAAATCATTTAAAAGCAACTGCTAGATAAGAAGTCTCTAAGAGCATGTTGACACTGATGGTATTTGTAAGCAGGTTTAGGTGGTTTTACTGTTTAATACCTCTTGCAAAAATTGGTTTACTTTTTTTATTAATTTTTTATGTAGCTTTTTTTTTTGGTATTCATATTTTTAACACCACATGCAGCGTCCATGGGTGGTTTGTTACTCTAGCAGCCATATTTGCAAATACTTGATAAAGGCTAGCGGTGATAGCCTCTTCCACTCCTGGGCATATATAAACATTTGGCAGTACCCTTAGCAGTAAAATACCATTAGTCTGATTATGCCCTAATATGGGGATGGAGGTGGGGGGGGGTAGGGTGCAGCTGGGCATAAAATAGGGGCTAGGGCTGGCTAAGGAGGGAATTAATTCTAATCTGGGTTCATATTGTTATAAATTATTTAGCTGCCATTGCATCTTCTTTTTTTTATATTTTTTAGCATTCTACATATCCTCCAACCTACTTTTAGTCAATGCTATACATACACAGGCTTCTTCAATTAGCAAACACAGCATACTGCTACCAATTTTATTTAATTTTTCAAAATTCAGAATAGCATGAGATTAACTCTGACTGATTGATTTGCATACTGCACTTTGCTCCTTGTGCTGATTTATTCAATATGCATAGTTATGTTTAAAATTGGTACACACCGTTCTCATCAAAACCGATCATTTGGAGAAACATTTTTTTTCAACCTCAGCCTGAAATAGAGTTTGTTAATGTTGTGGAATTGTAGTTCATTGAACTTCTATGGGGAAAGAAAGTTTTCCCATGTCTATCTGCACAGGCCTTGTTGTCTGTTTATGTTGGCAAATTTTATCCAACCCACAGATCTGTCACCATTCCATTCATTTTAAGCAGGAACAACATGAACCACCATGCTGTGTTTCCTGTGAAGGTTCATATTTACTGCTGACTTTTTGTCTGATTTATATTTCTTTATGTTAACAGAAACAAAAACTAGATGTATAGAAGGACCAAAGTCTCCTAATTATCTTTAACAAAGTAAGCCTATGGCAACAAATACTATTCAACCTTTTCTAATACAGACTATTATCTGCTGGGATTGTGTTGTGCAACAACACAATGATTTCTTGGCTTAAAGGAAATCTTTGTTTATTATTTTAATTATATCGCACTTCAGATTTCAATTGCAATCTGCAGCCAAATATCAAAAACTCAACCTTTACATCCTTGCAACAATGGTATCACGATGTGTACATCCCTTGCAGAATACTTCTTGAACTCTCCATCTTCCCTTTTGTGTAACCTTTGAAAACCTTTTGTGCATTCTCGAGAAAATTTCCTCGTACTTCAGATGGTTTGGTGAAATTAACCTCTAGTCCCGGGGATATTCTCAATGAATGCATCGCCTCGGGCTGCATTCATTGAGAAGATGTGTAATCCCCGGCACTAGAGGTTAATTAACCTCTAGTGCCGCAAATCACACACTTCAAAACATTTAAATTCGACTTTGATCGGTGAATTTACACCGGTCGTTCTCGCTTAAAATTCAGTAAGCGAGAACGGCCGAATTCGCTGTGAGATCAAGTTTTAAAAACTTGCTCGCTCATCCCTAAAACAATTCTTTTCTATAAGGTCTGTTCGGATCTTGAGGTAATGTTTCATGCGTCCTTAGCATTGATCTTAGAGCTGCAGTTGTGAACATTTAGGCAATGCTCACATGATTATAGTGGTGAGACTGTAGCAGTCAGCAGAATAGATAAAAATCTGAAATAAAATGTATTTACCATATATCCTTGAAATATATGTAACTAATCTTTAGTGGATTTCACTTCAGAAAATTACTTCTGTGATGAGGTACTTAATACTTGCCTGTACCAAAGCCCAGCTTGAACTTTTTAGTGGCGGTACCACAGCTTCCTTTGATTTATAATTTGGATCTTTTAGTAAAAGCACAAATAGTGAAGGTCGGGAGACACATAATTCCAAACATTGCAGAAAGTAAATCAACTTAGATCTAGCCAGTAGCCATACACAGCAAGCACAATTAACAAGAAGATAAAAGTCCCAGGATGACCTGAAAAAAACTATAGTCATTTGTGCTGAAGCTAAAGCGTCAACTAGTAAATCAAGGTTTAGCTACTACAGATGTTTATCACCCAAAATGCATTTATTTATGTCTCTTCAGGTGGGTTCATGCTTGTTCACACCATTTTCAAGGTGCTCATTATATATCAAAATGTGTGTAAATCATTTTATTACATCAAAAGCAGTACAATTGGAAATTCTGACAGGCCTCTTACATTTTTCTTGCTATACATGACTAAAAGCTGTAAAGTGTGAAAGAGGTAAAAAAAAAAAATTGTCAGCATTTCCATTTGTAGCCCCTTTAGTGCATAAAATGCAATCACCATTTTGCTTTACAAGATGATGGGGTAAGATGTAAGTGCTACCATTGCTGACCTGTTTATGAAGGTGTAAGCTTCAGGGCAGACTTTGTCATTCTTTTTTTATGATTACATAGGTTTGCGGACCTAAAACAAGCCTGAACACAACAGGTGTCATGGTATCTAATATTTGCATGCTTGTTTCCTGACAGCAACATGCCAGACAGTGAAGCTAATATATAGATGGATTTAAAAAAAAAAAGTCCACAGTGGTAGCGCCTGTATTTCAGGCCAGATAGGTTTGCTGTGTGTTATAACAAACCCCGCTAATTGCCTAAAGTGCTTATTATGTTGTATGTAACAGAAATCAAACAGCATCTCTGCCAATTTGTTTGCCCATGTTTGACTATATAGAAAAAATAAAAAAAATGGCTGCCCATTGTGACCAATACAACTGTTTTTTTTTTATTTTGTTTGCCTTGACTTGCTGGTTGTTATAATATACTTAAAATGGAACTAAACCAGTCCAACTCTTCCTTCTATTCTTACTCTTACGGGAAATTTTTGACCATCCTGGTTTGCCATGCCATGATAACATATGTATATGTCACCCTGGCACATACAAGGGAAGCTGGAAATGAAGAGTTTTCCTGGCAACTTAACTGACGCTGTGCATGCATTCAGGCAGGTAAGTTGCATTACTGCAGATAGGATACCGCTTAACCAGAATAGATATACTAGTCATTACAGTATATCTATTCATGTCCCATACCCAAGAGATTATTTCACTTGCTACTGACCCATCTGTGCACTATCCTTTACCATATACATTTGAAAACAAGCAGCAGCGTCCTTATTTAATATTTAACAATATCACATTTTTTAAAATGCATACAAAAAAACATTTTGCCCAATATTTTAGCTTCAAGCATTCTGGGAGGTTCTGATAAAAAAATGACAATTGTATTTCTGCTGTCTGTGGTGAGCTACAGGTATTCTTAAGGAAGAAGTGGGGAAATCTTATCCCTCCAACTTGGTCTGTTTTGCTGATGGTGCACTGCCTTTCAGCAGAAAGAGTTTGGCAGAGCCCTGCAGTTGCTATGGTGACCTAAACCAAGCAGCAGTGCCCACATTATAGTGGTTTCAATACCTCCTACTCTAATGAGCATTCTTCTTTAGAGATGTGCATGCCCTCCTGCCTGTACTGAGGCTTGGCCACATAGAAGACTGAAGGTTTACTGTGAGAAGACTTTACACTGTGTTATTTGTCATTCTAGGTGCATGGAGAAAGACGGCTTTGTCTGCCCTTTCATAAATCACAAAATGTAATGCTTTACAGGAGACACAGTTACAGTTCTGGACTTATTCAATGATGGCTGCAATGTTCACAGGTCACCGACCCACAGCAGCCAACAATGCCTATTGTCTTTATATTTTATAGAAGGAGTTCACCATAAATATCCAACACTATCCAATCAACTGAGAAATTTGGGAGTCGCCCAGTACTTATCACAATCTACCTAACTCCCAATACTGACCCAAAACCTCCAGGCCACCTTCAGTGGCACAGTATAGCTATGTACAGTGAATTGGGTTTCTCTGTAACGGTTCCTACACACAGACTTTTTCATAACTTTCTCTCACATATGTCATGGGAATGAAAAGTCAACTTGACACAGCATAGAAGGTCAGAAATGGGATAGAAACAACATTAAAAGAACACATCTCAGAAACGCCTCAAACTGGAGTTTTAGATTTGGGTAAGAACCCCCGTTTGTTCTTTACTACACCTAAAGCAGACCTAAACTCAAAAAACTGTCACCAGGAGGTAGGATCAAAGGAATTTGAGCATTCAGGTTTGCTTTTCAGGAACATAGGAACATACTGACCGAAGGAGTATATACGGAGATGACATCACAGACTGGGGGCAGGAATGTGACCAGGTTGCAGTATTTTAACTGCAGCAAAGAAAATTCAGGGCACCAAGAAATGCTCATTGTTTTTCAGTTAAAAACCCTATTTCAGTATATTAGGCTGCTTGAATTCTCTTTAATAATCATAATATGATATATGGCGTTTTGGCAGTAATTTTGCATGTGCAGCTCCAATGCTTTTGCACCTCAGGAATTTTTATAACTTCTTTTTATTCTCTTGTTCAGTCTCTAAGCAAACTGCACCTCCTATGTCTGAGTAAAATCCTTTCATGCTGTTCACGTTGTAACCCATGGCCCATAAACAATTTAGCCGTGTCCATTCTTTGCCATGGCACTGTTTCCTTGCCACTCTATAAACTCTTCTCCCAGGTCAACACCTCTGTGTGTCTATGCTTAGACCTCTAAAGGGTACACATAATACCAGCTTGGCTTTGTAAGAGATTAGATTCAGAACAGCTGTACTGTAAATTAATCCTAGCACTGGCATTATTTTCCATCACTTTTTCCTTTTGTTTTATTACTTGGTGTGAACAATCTCTGTTTGTGGGCAAGAAAGAATAAGAAGAAAGGAATGTTCCTTGAGCCTCAAGCTGTGACAGCATGGGCTGCATACTAAAAGTGTCATGTTCAGTCAGATGATCAGATGTGATTTGATTTATCAGCCAATACATGAGATAGGAATGATGAAGTGATTCTGTGGAAGTAAACTATGGGGCTTGCTGATGCTGAATTGGTTTTCAAAAGCTACAAGATCCGGGGTTGTCACACTGATCCTGTCTTTATTTAGTGATTTGTGGTCTAAAATGAGAATATGGTTATTAAAGTCTTTAAAATGACAACTGGTGATTGCAGAATGATCTTGGATCTCACATGATTGGAAACAATTTGGCAAAGGCAGCTGCCATGTTCTGCACAGTTTCACCTAAGCTTAACAAAGTATTTCACGTAATAAAAAGTTTGGCTTTTAAACGTTTTTACTGTTCAACTGTCTCTATCAAGTGGAAAGCTAGAGATAAAATACATGCACAGGCGTGGGATGTTGGGATATTGCAGGTCCAGAGTCCCTGGTTGGTCCCTCGTTGAGGTTGCCAGCTTTGGACCTCAAGAATCCCATGTAGTATAATGTGCAATTTATTTCTTCAAAACCATTGACTTTGCTTTAATCATTTTAAAATGTAGCACATGTTAATTGTTTGTTTGTTTTTTTGCAGAAATGAGAAGACAGCATGCATTTGTTCGAAGCTAAATGGGGAAAAAAGGAACAAAATCAGGTGGGCTGGTTTTCTTTTACACATAAGTGTTTTTCTTATCTGTGTATCATATTAAACATTTCAAGAGATGCCACAGTATGGGCTCTATTTATAAAACAGGGAATCTGACATTTTCACTCAAACGTTTCCTTGTGGGAATTAATTACTGCCATTAAAACATATGAACCTGGAAAATGAGGGAATGTCTGATTCCCTGTTTAATTAATAGAGTCCTATGTTTTCCCACAATTCTCTTCAGTCTATACTACACAAGATGGTATATTGTTCCTCCATGCTGTATATGGTATTATTGGAAAAACATGAGAAGTGTTGAAGTTCCTTTTCCTGGATAAAGATGTTAGGTAGGCCCTGGGATGTAACCTACACGCGACAGAAAACTGCAATCAACAGAGGTGCCATTGGTGCCATTATGTGTGCCCTTGTTCATTACATAGGAGCTAAGAAAGTTATTAGTTTAAAGGAAGGTCAACAGGTATAATATGTTCTTGCTGGAAATGCTTCAGCTTGAAAAAAGAAAATGTAAGCAGCTGCCACCTCTCAGGACTGGTAAGCTGCAATTTATTAAGGTTTTTGGGTTTATTTCTAAGAACATTGGCCCAATCTGTTGTGATCTCTGATTATCACAGACTTGTGCTGGTTAACATTTCTTTATAAACTTTGTTGTTAATGATATAAAAATAACCTATTACCTCAAGCTTTGCCAAATATTAACCTTTTTAAGGCTGTCAAACCCATTCTTGATAAAAACATGCATTTACCAGAGCTGCTATCTGTACGTTACTGTTCTGCAGTGTATATCTAGACAAAAAAAATATTTTCTTACCAATTATTCCTCTTAACGGTCATAGATGTTAAAAGGTGATAAAACCTGTGATCGGTAGACAGAATGTTCCTAGCCAGTGAACAGTAAATGTCTTTTCCATTTGGAGTTAAGTGATAAATTATAGGCTTGCGTTCTTACTAAAGTTACAGGCATGAAAAAGTTTCTGACATGTTAAAAAATGTAAACCATTTATGTGAATGAAGACTAGCTACCCAACTAGAAACCATGTTATTTAAAAGAAAAATGTCATGACAATGGCAATTAATGGCATGTGTTTTAGACTTTGTGGTCCTGCTATCTAAAAACATATGAGCCATTAAAATGTATAGTATAGTAGTAAAGTAATTGTGAACATGAATTTGTTCCTTCCCATAAACTCTCCACATTAATTGCTTCAATTAATAAATTTATGAAATACCATAATCTGGTAATCACTTCTATCCAGTAAATTTTACTTTTCAAATCACTTTGCAGCCTCAGGCAAGCAATGTTTGAGCTCTTTCCTGTTTCTTTGCAGTAAAACATAAAATTAGTGGATCCTACTGTAAAATAAGTATGTAAATGTCAAATACCAAAATGTAAGAGGTGAAACTTTAAATGTTGCATATCAATGTCGTTGCAGTAAGTAATGCCATGGAGGAAACTTTTGTTCCAGCAACCACATTTGTATTTGCATTACCCAGTTGTGGCTGATTCTTTCTTTGATGGCCACATCTATTTGTCAGATATTCCACCTTGTTAGGGGTAGAGAGTTGCCCAGTACATTGTTAAACCTCCTGTAAACCTGCTGCGCAAATTAGACCGCTACACACAAAATAACGGTGGGTGTATCTGGTCCTTTACTGTTGGGTTGGAAAGTTAATATATGTACATGGGAATCTTCAGACTACTGCAGGGATGTTTTAGCCAAACAGTTTCTTGGGAAAATTGTATCTTTCGGGACAGTTTATACCAAAGATAAGGCCAGAACCGGGAGCACTGCAGAGAATGTAAGCATGCGGCTGTTGCGATTGTGCCTAGTATTGGAATGATTGCTTAGCAGTAGCTCTGTTCTCCCTCAACTCAATAGGGATAGGACCAGCTGACCCATTCTCCACAACTGAACCCATCCCAACCTCACTTTTATCATTAGTAATAAAATTAATATATATTTTTTAAAGACACTTGTCACGTGCTGCATGTTTTGTACAACAGATAGTGGGCTTGGGGAGGAAGTTAATATGTTGTACATAAAATATTTACAATATAGAAAATAGGAAATGGGACTTTCAATGGTCTAACACAATATTTTTAGTGTTTTAAAAGAATACATATTTTATTAAATTCATATTAAAAGTATACACTAATATAAATAATCATTCTAAAAATTCTTCTTAGTTGTTGTTAGGTTTACAGGCCAAATGTTCTTTTGGACTTTTTGGAGGATTATAATCTATAGCATTGGATGGCCATACTGTTTAGGATCTCTTGTAAGCAGGATCCTCTCCTTCTCCTGTGTCACTGTTTGTATTTGTCTGTGATTTGCAACCCCTATTTAATGTACAGCGCTGCACAATCTGTTGGCACTATATAAATATTGTTTATTATTAAAAATGATTATTTATATTAGTGTATACTTTTAATATAAATGGAATAAACTAAAATATTTTAATGCACTAAAAAAATTCAATTTGACCCTTGAAAATCCCATTTCCTCTTTTATAAATTGTTTATTTCCTACTTATGTAAAAGATGGGGTCTAGCAGTTTTTCTACTATTGTTATTTACTCCTAATAGGTTTTATAGACATCCCTGGGCCCCAGATTACTAGGATCAAGTACCTACTTCCTTTCCTGATTCTTTTTGCTTGATCTATCTACCAGTGGGAAGAGTTAGACAGACCAAGTAAACATAAGCAAAAAAATCAGTGCCAATAGTCAAGATTTTTGTGCATTGGTGCTGCCCCTTTAGTATGTGCAACCCTAGGTACTGGCGGACAAGTATTTGATAATAAATACAGTCTTGGTAGGATTATTATTCAACTGTAGCAATAATGTCTTCTATGGAAACAGAACTTCAAAGGAGATTTAACATTTCAAAAAAAGACCTTTAGCTTCTAATGGTGACTTCACATTAGTATTAGCTGCACCAATAGCTTTAATCTGCTTCCTATTTGCTCTTTCATCTGCAGCTGTGCCATTCTTTACATTTTGTATGTGTGTCTATTGTAACTATATTTATATAGAACATTTGATTGAAAGTATAGATTCATCATCTTCGTGAAAAAACATATTTAAAGAGCTGACCTGTCTTGCATTGCTGCCCTGTTAAAAATATATTTGCCTGGTTGTCTGTGCCCCTGTATTAGGCATGCTGAACACAAATTAAAAGTCAGAATCATATACTTGTTCCTGTTCAGTTGTTTGAGGCAGGATATTAAAGTTATTGGAGCAAAATGAAAGCCAGGCAACTAGATCTCAGGAAGAAGAGTTTGGCCTCCTTATTCCCTCAGTATAGATAGACTTGTGCTAAGATCTGAATTTGTACAGCTAGCCACTTCTGAGTATACCATAAATGTTTTTTTTTCAGACCGGCCATTTTGGCAGAAATTTTTAGGGATGTCTGTATTTGCGTATTCATGTGACTAGTAGTTAGGTGATCAACAATAAAAGTACTTGTTCTGTGAAAGAACCGTGTGCTGTGTCATTTCGCACTTCAGTGTTATAGTGGGGTCACTGATTTAAAAAGTACTAAAGTCATCCAGCATGACAGCTTCAGAACTAGCATGCTCAAAGTGGAGGACAACAATGACAGCTCAAATATTACTTTTGTAAGTGCGATTTTCAAAACAAAACTCCAGGCAAACTGATAAACATACAGGGAAAGGCACATATGAAAGCGGTTTTATCTGCTGAAAAAATTGTATTTCTTTCTTTCCAGTCCTAAGATTTACATGGCTAAAAAAGAAACAGTATGGAGATCCCTTTTGTCTGCTACAGAAGTACAATATATCTAGGCCATCTTCCTGCCCCTGGTCCAGTTATTCTCAACTGGGTTACTTGATCGTTGTCGCTTTACTCCCATCTGATGGTGCATGTTTAGTTTTGGATGCAACATAGTTTGGCACAGCCAGTAGGATGACACCAGTGGATTTGTAACTGTTTAGGAAGGTGGCATTTTGACTAACACTGTAAAGGGCATTGTTTCTTGATTTTTTACTGTATTGGGGGTATCCTTCCCACCAATCCTCAATAAATTAATTTTATCAGGGATTCCTTGCAACACTGAATTTATTTCAAGGATTCCTCTGGGGTAAAAAGGGTGAGAAAGCATGCTTTCCAGCATTTCATTGCAACTACTCTCCTCCTGTTAATGTGCTCCATGTTTACACATGTGAATGCATAGCAACTAATTGGTATAACATTGCTGAACCTAGACCTGACCAACTGAAGCAACCCCAGCTCATAACACTGCTCCCACTTGCTTAGAGACTTTTCGGGCCAGGCAGTCTGTATAATATATTATTATTTATTTACATTGATGCATTTACTATCCAGATACAAATATCATAAAAAATGTTTTCTGCTTATACAGCATGCCCTTTTCTATATGATATACCTATGTTTTCAGTTCCCTGTACAGCTTTGCCTGTGGCCTTGTACCCAGAAGTAATGATTGCATTATCAATCAACAGATTCCTGTATGAGGGCTATGCTGAAATGCTGACCGCTAATGCACCATGTCTCTTTGACAGTCAATACTTACATTCTAAAAGACTTTAAAAGCTAAATGTTAAATGCAACTGTCAAAATGTCTCATATCAGTTTTAAATAGAGCTATGGAGGTGTTTTTTTTAATATAACTTCTATCCCTGTGCTTCTGGACTCTTGGGAGTGTCTTTTAATTATACATAGATTGAATAATTTAATTAATTTTCCCAATAATTATTTCACATTTGTAGTGTAATGTCAGCTATTACCAAAAGACATGGTAAAGGAAAATCTATTTATTAGGGACATAATGAATGCATGTTCAATCTTTTGGTGACTTCAGGTGTGTTGATTTAGTATGAATAACTAACAAAATATTACTAACTGTAGAGAAAAGGGTCTCCTTGCAGCCTAGTCCCATCCCTCTTGTTTTCCATCTCCTTGTATTTTCCCATACTTTATTAATATTATTATTATTAATAATACTACACAGTATTTATATAGCGCCATTATATTACTCAGCGCTGTACAATGTCCATGGTCCTGTCACTAACTGTACCTCAAAGGAGCTCACAATCAATGTTCCTACTATAGTCATATGTCATTAATGTAATCTAAGGTCAATTTAGGGGGAAGCCAATTAACCTAACTGCATGTTTTTGGGATGTGGGAGGAAACTGGAATACCTGGACGAAACCCGCAGGGAGAACCTGCAAACTCCATGCAGATAGTGTCCTGGCTGGAATTCGAACCTGGGACTTAGCGCTGCAAAGGCTGGAGTGCTAACAGTGCTGCCCAATCTTACACCAGCTTGAGTGCAAACTTTGCTTTGATCCCCAGCATTGAGTGGGCAGATCAAACCCTGTTAGCATAGGGTATGTAGTCATATGCTTACAGACATACAGTCTCACACCTTCCTGGTTATGTGCTGGGCAGTGTGCAGGCCCCTGCAGCCGCAGACCACAAGTGCCCTGTTATCAGCTGGGTTCCTGACAAATTGCACAGGAAGGCTGCCATGTACACAGCCCAGTCCCTGCCTCTGCAGACTCCCCAGAACAAAAGCCACAATCTGATCAGGGGACATTACTGGCTGATTAGCAACAAACCCTGTTATTCTTAGGATCTGTTGTAAAGGTCTGTGGGAGGTTTAATCAGGGGTCTTCTCTCTGACTGGCATATTACAGCCAAGAATAAGTATACAACTCAGGTGTTTAGCTAATGATCACACATTTATCTGCATGCTTGTTTCATATATTCCAGAAAAAACACCAAAACCAAAAGATTAGCTTTACATCCAAGTAATTGGCATTCTGTAGAATGCCTTCAGCATTGGCTGTGTACATAATCCCTTTGAGGCTGGTCTGCTTTGATCTTCTACTTTTACTTTTTCACCTCTCTTGCTATGTGGTCAAATTTAATTACATAGTATGATGTGCTTTTATATATACAGTAATGAGAAAAAATGAACTGGTAACTGTTTTAACATACACTGTCTGGCCCCAAAAAAAGTCACACGCTCTATTTTGATGGTTTGTCTTTAGCTTTAATTACGGCACACATTTGGTGTAGTATTGTTTCAATAGGCTTGTGCAATGTTTCAACATTTAATTCTGTTTAGAATTGCATTCATTTTTTTCCAAGATCTTGTAACAAGGATAAGCATGTTGAGCTGCTGCAAAAAGTTTTCTCTAGCACACCCCAAAGATTATTATGAGGGTTAAGGTCTGGACTCTGTGGTGGCCAGTCCATGTGGGAAAATGATGTTTCATGAATCACTTTATCTCTGTTTGATCCCAAGGAATCCCAGCATTTTTGTCTTGGAATATCCCCGAAGTATCAGGAAAGAAAAATTAATTGATGGAAAAACCTGGTCATTTAGCTTATTCATGTAGTCAGCTGACCTCAATTTTGGGAACATTATATATCTGACCAATAAACCAACCCCAGATAATAACCATGCCCCCACAGGCCAGGAGCCTTTTTTTTTGGCCAGACAGTGTGTTTGAACCTCTTCAGATATGCAAAAATGTTCATCAATTTCCATACTTTATACTTTATTATATATTTGATGTAAATGTTTATTTTTAAAGTAAAGATTTTATATGAATAATAAAAAGGGATGTAAAATATTATTTTAAATGTTTAACTAAATCTAAAAATTATAGTTTTCTTTGCAGCAATAAAATTATTGAGCGGAATTTAAATTAAAAATATGCTCGTTGCAGGCTGTGACCAGGTTCTATTTTGCAGCACTAAGAAAATCAAAGGTTATATAAGCTACTTTGAAAAAAACACACCTGACATCTTACCCACCAGATTTAAAGCAGAACCTAACTTAAAAAAAAACAAAATTGAGATCAGGCATGTCCTTTTTTACAGAAGGGACAGGCAATGTCTCTTCTGCAATAAATTAACCTTTCCTGCCTGATCACAATTTTTAAAATACGTTGACCTGTTCCTGTTTTATCGTGGATGCCACCATCTTCTTCCTTCTCCTGGTTCCAATCATCAGCCATCTTTTTTGGCTGGGCTGCATCAATATTTGGAGTTTTTTTTTCACAAGAGACATCGCTCATCTGCAATACTAAACCTGCCTGATCGCAACATTATTTATATGAAACTTTAGGTGCACATGAATGGCCTCTGTGATCACTTTTCTTTTCACAGGTATTATTCACTGAAATATACTAAAAGGTCCCAGAATATTAACCCTATTCAAGCATATGTGGTCCTAAGTCCTGAGAAACATTTTTAGTTACATAAGAACATATTTTGTTTGCTTGCTTCCATACTGATAGGTCTTTAATACATAATTTATTACCCATAATTAAACCTTAACACATTCCTGCCTGCAATATATTTACTAACTTCCCTTATGATGCCCCTTGCTGAGGATACATTGATAAACATACTTCCCAGAGAGCTGGAGCTGCTTGCTTCCACAGTAAACTGTCAGGGTTCCCACTAATGATCACAAACCAATGGTTCCTAATCATGGGAACCACTATGTCAGCTCTGACAAAAATGATAGACTTCAGTCTGCAGATGGATCACTGCCTTTGTCAGGCTGCAGTGTTAATCTACAGTGGCATTCAGGAATAATGTAACTGTTTGTATCAATTATACTATTAGGAAATTGTACATTAACATTTTTAATGTATTTTTAAGTTAGTGTGTTAGTATAACCACAAGACAAAGAACATTATCAGAAGGTTAGCAATGATGAATTCTGTACTTCTCTCATGACAAGTTTACATGAATTAGGTTCCCTTCATGGTATACTAGGGCTGAGTGCTGGGAAATTAGCATTGTGCACTGGTTGTACATTGCCCTTCCTATGCAAACCCTCTTGTAATAAATTAGTTGATTTTCTTCCCATTTTCTACTTGTTTACTAAAAGCTTACAGTGGAATTGCAGATTCATGGTGCTGATAATAATATCTATGCATCAAAATTACAGTTTTGCACTCTTAATAATTCTTGGATAAAATCTGCACGGAAAAAATTTAATTAACTCTACGCTTGTCAGGTTTACTACACAAGATAAAATGTAGAGTTTTTTGTAAACATTTAATATCAGAAATTTTCATTTGTAATATAATTCTCAGTGTCTGGCAGAGTAGAAACCTGTAAGCAAGAACTAGCATTAGATAAAAGAGAATAGTATTTGTAACCATAACAATAACTGCCAATTTATAAACTGTCATGAATATCACATTACTTCCAGACAAGATACATTTGTTGCTTGATCCGTCTAATGAAAATAGATGACTGCTTCAGAATAACTATCTCTGCGAACCATGCTGCTTATACACAGCAAATGGAGTTTTTCCCAGTGAATCAGTTTTTCTACTGTGTACTAAAGGATTGACTGCACTACGAGGAAAACTTTGCCAAATTGTGAGTCTGAATGCAAAAATGAGCCCTTTGGCTGCATGCAGATTTTTTTTGAACCACAGGTGTTTAGGGCCCTTACCTTTAGTTCACACATCACCTTACCTTTTTTACACTACATCAGCTTCTTCCACATTCCTGCTTATACTTCATCAGCTACTCCCACTATATGGGTACTTACAAAAGTAAAGTGAAAAAACCTGATGTAAGCTTCAAGTCTAGTCAGAACTTTTACAATGCCAAGTATTACCCTCCAGAATGTACTGGCATATTGACAATCCTCATCAATGTTTAACAGACTTGAAATACCTGCAAGTTCAGACGTACAAATGGCAATAAAGAAATGATCCTTGCAACAGTAATGAAAATAACCACATTATGTGAAGGAAACCAAATGTTGCACATAACTGCAGTCAGCTACTGAGAATCTTAGGCAGTGCTTAGGCAGAGTATCTAATGGAAAGAAAGTACAAACAACTAAAGACATAGGGTTTATATTTAAAAAAATATTAAGATATTCACTTCTACTGGAAAGATTTTGTTGCATATCACCCACCAGAAAGTCTGTGCACTGGAAACTGATGCTTTTCAAGAACCATGTCCCTTCATCAGAGCTAACAACCTTAAACTTGCACCACTACTTCAGTCCTTGGTACCCAGCAGCCAGTTGTAGTACATAGCAAGCCATCAAAGGTCAAAGAGAATTGAAAAGAAACAAAGAAAAAAGTTGACAAGGCTCACTGCATCTCTCTACAGTGCCGCTCAAAAGCAAATATATAAATAAATAGAACCAAACGGAAAGCACAATATTCAGTAGGCATTATATAAGAATACATTAAAACATACAGACATTCCAAAGAGGTCAGGAGAATTATATTGTAATAGAAGTGAACCATATAGAAAAAATATCAATGAAATTGCTCTTAGCCCAGTGTGGGCAAATACCTGATTTTGGTAATATATTATTATGAATGCTTTTGTGGAATTTCTTGTTTCACTGCAATGAGGGAGAAGCCACACACTGTAATTCCCAAGGTTCGCCTCCAGATTTGGGTGATGTTTGGTTTTCTTTATGTAATAGAATTACTTTCAGTATTTCTGTGAGGATCATTTATTTGAAGCCATTTGTACATCTACATATGTTAGTATTTAATGTTTGGTCTAATAAACATTAATGATCATTTTTATTATGCCAGTGCACTCTAGTTTTCTTTTCATGGATGATAATTGTCCATTTTGGCACTGACTACTGCATCCTGAGAGGAGAAACTCACTACGCTCCTAATCCTACCTAGATGTACCAGCTATTGATTTTGTTGCAGCCCCAAAAAACACTGGATTCCTAATAGCAGTGCAGCTATCCTCATATATGTGTGTTCACATGCTTTGAAAATAAATGTCTTCAAAGTTTTACTCCCCCCCAAGTAAATAAAGCTCTAACTAGTTGTGTAATGGGTGGTAATTAAGTATAACTTGTAACAGAACATTTCAAGGCCCATGTTTTCCCATCTCTCTGATTTTCTAAATGGAAATGTACGATAACATTGCTTTGTGTTCCTGTAGTGCTTAAACTGAAGTAAGCTCTCTCCAGGGAGTGTGGAGATTACTCAGTATCCCTGTCATTTCTCCCAGCAGCCTGGATGGTTGTACTCATGCAGTGATATGCATTTTTAATATCCACCACCACAGTCCCTACATAGCACTTCTAATAAACCTGTCAAAAAAACCATATTGCTACTAGCTTTGTTTTTAATTAAAGAAAGTATTTGTACACATAATATAAAGAAATCGGTAATGTCTGCTTCCAAATTATCATTTTTCTTAGTGATACATGATAAATAACACATTCCCACAGACAGTGTTGTAAAATGGCTAAGCCAACAGTTTAGGTAAAATGCCAGAATTCAAGTAATGTTGTCTCTGGAAGCAGGTGGAAATTTTAGAATATTCAGAATCTCACCTACCACTGTGGTGATTACATATCTCTAACAAAAGGAATTACTGGTGGACAATCACAGGACTAAAAAGAACTGTGATACCGGCTACACCATATAAAGAGTTGCATCAAGTGACCGTAATATGCACACTAATGTAATTACATATTGCAAACAAATAGAAAAAGCAATTTAAGGTTAAAGGTTAGGAATGGATTGCTTGTCTGTAGTCTGGGCCCCGATGCACTTTAACCTGTCCTATGGCCAGCACATTGTTTCTGTCCTTTGGATCTTTTCCTGCACGTTTTAAACATGCCATGCCCAGCAAAAATGGCTCACCTGTGCCCATGCAAACATTTAGCTCTACTTCCAGACTGCTTCAAGACAGAATAAGTCCATGGCACACTTATATTCCTTATGTATACCAAATTTCTTGAGTTCCTGAATATACAAATCACTTTGTGATATAAAATAAAACATTATATATATATATATATATATATATAATAAAACAGTAAAATAAAAAGTTATCTTTGTGTTTGAGCAAAGTATAGATTTTATAGATGTAAGGCATAGGAACAAGTGCATTTGGGAAGATGTATGTGTGTACATCAATAAACTGGGAAAAACTGGAACACACCAGACAATTTCTAAAACAGGACAAAGAAAATGAAAGCACAATTGTGGTCAAGAGCAACTAGCTAGGTTTTTCTTTTATTTTATGAGAAGGTTAAACAAAAGAAGAATTAATGAAGGAGAAAAGGGAACAATGAATAGGCCAGCTAAAGACTGAATTAAATAATGTAGCTTATTGTAGCTTTCCACAGACTCATTGTCAGGAATTTAGCTCTGTCAACCTTGGGGTTTCTACTCTGATTATTTTGCTACATTTTATTGCATTATAATATTCATTTAAAAAAATGCAGCAATAAGTATAGAGAGCCCCAAAGCTAAATGAGAATTGAAACTATGAGAGAACAAAGCCAAAATCTGTAACAAGGATATCATGCTTCTGCTGTTATCAAAGGATATAGGCACTAATCCTTTATTTTGTGCATTAGATTTAATTTATAGCTGAAAACACAGTTTTGAGAAGTGATCCAACCCGTATAATGCAGTGGAAAGTGATGAGTTTTTACAACTATTGGAGCAAAAACATACAGGTATATGGTATGTCATACAGGAGTATGGTAACTGTAACCTCAGTTACATTATGGCTGTTTTAAAATAATAAAATGAACACTGCAAACATATTAATTTTCTGAATTGCTGCAGGTAGTAGCCCTCTTTCCTGGGTGGGTGCATCATACCTATGTGTAAGGGCCCCTCTAAACCTATACATTCTATTGCATTGTAAAACTTAGAAGGCCCCAAATTATTGATGGGCATCTATATAGAGATGCCAAGAGTCAAAATTGATTGCAACTGTTGAATCCTGATATAGTGACTGTATAACCTTTAGAAAGGCACCTTGTGAGAACTCATGTGCAACTCGGTGAACAGTCTTGGCATAGCTCAATGTATCAAGCAGCTCCTTTACGGGTGTGCGACTTACCAATAATCTTGACCTAGCTAATGAAGATGGCCGAAAACTGCATACTGGAAAAAGACTGGTCCAAGATAACAGCAATGAGGACATTTCAGTCCTCACAGCAATGCAGGGGGGCACTTTGGCAGGTAAGTCTGCCATAATATAGCCATAAATGCTATGCATAATGAACGCAGGCAGAAAAGTTAAATTCTACCTTAATGGAAATATGCTTGTTTTGTTTTATTTTACTACATATTGCCCAATGTTCTAGTAGCTTCTATAAATTTTCAGCAATAACAACCAGGCTTGGTAAACACTGTTTCTTTTTGTATTATCAAGTTGAAAGACTCGCATACTAAACATTCTTTTATTATTCAATGCTAAACAAGTCTCTATTATATAACAAGAAACTAAACAGCGAAATGCTAGCACCTTTCATTTCCTGCTAGAGACTTTTCAACAAAATCATGCTGTTGTGCTCCAAAAGTTTTACTTTATATGTTGGATATGTTGTTGTCCTGGTGTCAGTTTCCCAGGCCCTCCTCATATGTACCACGCTAGACAAAATATCATATCAATTACTTTATTTTGTCTGGGGTTTTGTGACTTGTTTATTATTTTTTTTCAGTTGGAAAGTTTAATCTATCAAAAAGATGTGACTATATATAGTTATTTCAATGTACATGATTGCTCTCGTGTTACATTAGGTCTGGTAGCAATGAATTATAATTTGACATGCATAGGTGAAGTACTAAATTTCCGCTCTGAACCTATAGAGTTTATTTAACGCTGATCTCTGGACTTCCTTTCCACCACCCAATAAATGGGGGGGGGGGGGGGGGACTTTTACTTCCTCCAATTCCAGGATGAAGGGACATTCCATTCTCAAGACTCTTCCCCATTTGCTTTCCTGTGCCAGGGTTCTCTCAGGATCCAAAAAAAAAAAACCTGGTGTGGTATTTGTCACCTTACCCTCCTAATAATTAATTACAAAATACATCCTTGTAAAAATGTAAAATTACTAACTACATCCATACACTCACAAAAATATACATTTCAAGCTAAAAACAAATGCCTGCACATTTTATTTCTGGAAAGTAGAGATTTTTGATATTTTACTGAACACAGGATTTTTTTTAAAACCACTTAATACAATCTGAAGCACCAATTCATTTTACCCAAGATACAACCTCCATATTCAATGTTCTTTCGCAATATGAAAAGAGGACAAAATATTTTAAAAATTATTCTATATAAAAAAACATAATTTTTAAGCCTAAAGACTTTCAGCTTTTAAAAATCCCTAAAGCCTGTCTGTGTAGGAGTCGCTTTGATGTGGGCTACGGATCTAGGTTCAGGTTTAGGAACTTTTCTTTCTTCCGGTTCAGGAACTTTTTCTTTACCTTAAAATAAAGATTGTAAAGAATCTTGCCTTAAGCAAGATAAGGCATTTCAACTGATTCTGCTATATAAAAAAATGATATTTTTTTCAGTTTCTATCCTGGTGAGAGTAGTATCCCACCACTTCCAGCTTGGCCTTCCTTTTCAGGAGAGATGTTTTCAACTATTCTATTCCCCCCCTCTCTCCTCACTCAACCTGTAGCCTTCCTCTGTTTTCATCTTTGGCATCTATACCCAATAAAATACAATCAGCTACCACCCCTATTTAATTTGTAGCAATTCCTAAGGATAAGCTCTGGCACCAACCATTCCTTTCATGTCCATAATAAGCTACCACTCTGTCATATCTTAAGTAGTCTATGACTAAATGTCTCCCAGGTCCACACTACTCCTGTTTGCCTTCTAAATCCCTTCCTTTTCAGCTCATTGATGCGATGCAGTGCCTTTCATTCTGAATAACACCCAAACAAGCCATCCTAACAGACCAACATTACAGTGCACGACAACATGGGCTATTTCACTTCTATGTGTTCCATTATGGAAAATGCTGCTGGTCTGATTCAATGTTGGGAATCCAGAAAAAGCCAGCCAACTAGCATTTTCTTGTGAAACTTAGTAATATTAGCCTCTACATTTCTGTCCACAGAAGCTTTCTTTCAGCCTAAATAAAGTGCTACATTATGCATTTCAAATCTTGATCTATATTTTATAGTTAACACTGAATTTATTTTACTTGGTCACCTTGATGTCAGATCCTTTTGTACCTATGTTTCCATTAAACAAACTGGTATGCTCGGTGTTATTTTTTGTATGCATGCTAGATGACAGTAATGACATTGAACGTTGTCTTTTGTGGAATCTTGAAAACATTACAGAATGTTGTAAAACAATACATAAAAGCAACAGTTGCTTTTCTGATTTTGGGTTTAGAAACAAAATGGAACAAAAAATATAACCAGGATCAAATTTATTAAAGCAGTTTATATACTTGTTTAGTAAAGTTATGAGAAAAGGCAACAGTTTAGGAGCTTCTCAATGGGTGTATACTAAGTTAAGGTGTACCATCTATATATCGATCCACAATTTTTACACTGGTATCTCAAGCTCAGATGGTCTGTGATAGTATATATGGTAAAGTATTGTGACTTAAACTCTTCAACTTGTGTTCTTAGGTAGATATGGTATATTATGAAAGTTCAGGAATTAGCTCCAAATCCTGTATATTCTTAACTACAGCTAACCAAAACTCAAACTAGTGCATTTCAGATTTCAGAGATTTCAAACAGATGCTTCAATCCCACATGATGATTAGTTATTTTAAATCTGTAGACTCCTTGTAAAGTTTAACTGAACTTTGAGTAACCCAGAAAGCTGATGCTTCTTATTAGAAGGGGCACTGCATTTTTAAGTGTTTTCTCCAGAAGCCAAGAGCAAAACAGAAGTACATGGAAAAAGCATTAAACCTGCATGATGTAAGTTGCAGCAAGCATCAGTTTCAGCCTGAGGACAAAATACCAGACAACGGCTATTATGCAGCACTACACTGTTAGGGAAAAAGCTTCAGTATTACAGTACAACAAAAGGAATTCGACATTCACATCCCCATCATATGAAAAGTGTTTAAATTTAAATGAACCAGAACTCCCAAACTGTATTTGGATGCACAGATTCCTGATGTGCTTGGCAAACAAACATTTACAATACATTTCCACAAAAGAATAGAAAAAGTGGGACATAGGCAATCAATCAAAAAGCATGTCAATCATCATAATATCGTTTCCCTAATAAGGAATTGTACTACTGTCCTCCATAGAAAAATCAAACTGATTTTTCATGTTAATAGAATACAGAAATAAGGAAGAAATATCCAACACTGAAATAGTGTGGAAACTACAAAGCAACATGAGAAATTAAGGATTATTTGGCAAAGTATCTGAAATAAGTATTACCAAATCAGCATTTTAAACCAGTAAAGGAATGCCAGGGGAGATAGAATGCTATTAATTTACTAAAGGAGTAGAGGTAGTTCACCAGAATGTTTATGTAAAGTGAATGTGTAAATAAAATGAAGCTGTGTTCAATTTTGAAAAAAAAATCATGTCAAAAAAATAATAAAAATAATCTTTACCTTTGCAAATCAACCGCAGTACCTAATGATATTTTGAAGCATGCTTAAAATAATATAGAGAACTAGACAAATTATGTTTAGTATATAGATATAACTTTGGGGGAGACTGTATTTTAAAATCATAATACATTTTGGAACAGCGGATTAAATGATAACGATTAGAATGATTATTTTTCTTCTATTTTTCTAAAAAATTACAAAAAGGTATATGGTGGTACCAAGCTAAATATTAAAAGACATAATATGATAATGGCAAAAAGTCACAAAGCTAATTTAATGAGAATATGCTTTTCCAAGTTGATGAAGAAAAATAGCTCCAGGATTGCTAAAGTGGGTAAAATGTAGAGGATTGCTATAACTGATAAACAAACTAATAGCCTTCTGATGTGAAAACAATTGATCCGTGTATAGAATAAAATATTGTTGCACATCCTAAAAGAAGAAATTATTAAACTTAATGAGCTGCATGAAAAAGAAGTTGCATCTGCATCTTTAAAGTATCAATGAGCTAATCACTCAATTAAAAGATCTGAAATAATAAAGAAGCTAAGATACTCAGTGCTCCAGATCAAGAATGCAAATGATGAAGTATTAGCCTGTTATATGACCAAAAACTGCACAAAGGCTGTGTGTGTGTGTGCATGTCTATGTATATAATTTGTGCACATTGTCCAGAAGCCCTATCACACCATTATTTTCATGCTCAATGCTTTTCTTTCCTTTTCTTCGCGCAACATGCATGCTTTATATTTCAGCAGGAAATTCCACTAGTGTACTTTAATTCTGAATACCAGCACAAATAGTACAGGGATGATTAAGCCTACAAAACCTTTTAAAATACTTCAGAACATACATAGATCCACACTTTGTTACTATTTGACTTTGGAATGTGTTTCTCCAACAGAAATATTACATCTGCTTCTGCAGTCAGTGCTGAAAAGTGAATGAAACAACACAAATTGATGTTTTATTCACTTTTTAGTCAAAGCTTACAAACCATTTGACAGTTACAGGTATAGTAAACTTCACTGAAAATTGTCAAGTTTTGTCATTAGAACAAAAGTAAGGTTGGTAATCAGCAGTATTCATAGACTTCATTGGACCACGTTTATACAGTTTACATAAAGTGTAAATGTGGAGATGTTATTGATGGTGGTCCAGAAACTCTCCAGTTCCAAAATCTGCTTCCTTAGATCAACAGTCAACTGGTCCACAAAATGGTTCAAATTACTTGATTTTGTTTAAAGTTACAAATCTATTTCATAATCAAAAGAACAGTGTCTTCTGCTTACTGCCCATCCAGAATCCATATCTCCAAATTTCTTGCGAAATTAGTAAAAAGAATCTGCAAATAGATTTTGGTGCAATACACTGGGCCAGATTTATTAAAGCTCTCCAAAGGCTGGAGAGTATACACTTTCATCAGTAAAGCTGAGTTATCCAGCAAACCTAGAATGGATTTCCTAAGTCCTTAGCTATTTGTTAGCAAATGTTTTCAATCCTGGACCTGATCCATTCCAGGTTTGCTGGATCACCCAGCTTCACTGATGAAAGTGTATCCTCACCAGCCTTGGAGAGCTTTAATAAATCAGGCTCAATGTATTAAGTAGAGATCTAGAAGTCTTATCAAAGCAGGTTACACAATCTTCATTTATTTTTCATACAATCTCTTTGTTCATTATATTTTTACAGGAAAGATGCTGTCTTTTGTTGGATTAAAGGCTAGAACCAACTAGTTAGCACAAAATACCAAAAAAAACAAAAAGGAAATAAAAACAATAACTGATTAGGATTTAACTTTAGGGTTTATTTTTTATTTTAGCAGAAACAGTATTGGCAGTAACAAACTTGTGCTTTTTTCTTAATTTGATTGAAAATTGTGCAGAGTGGTATCTCAGGCTTTAGGTTGAGTTTCAGGGTACCCTGCCCACTTTTATTTACAATGGAAAACTCAAACAAAGCAAATCCAGGTTTCTTCCTTACAGGGGATCAATGTAAATCACAGCCATTTTGTTGATATTGATGCAAACTTGCAAACACACTGTGGCTTGTAGAAGCTCGTTCAGGCCTCTGTAGGTTTTCTAGCAACAAGTCTTCCTCTCAGAAGGACTCACTTTCCTTAAGTCCCATTTTCCTAGTACAGAAAATAATTTTAGAAACTGCAGCCATAACAGGTTGTTGTTACTCGGCTGCAGTGTCTGGAATGCAGTCGGGCTGTTTAGTTCATAAACTCTTTCAGGGCAGGTGTGATTCCATTGCAGGGAGGTTTGCACCCACTGATACTCAGCAGTGCTATCTGCAACCTGCAGCGTCCTTTCATCCACAGCATGGATCTAGTTTCTTACTTCAGCGTATGTGAGCACGGACAGCTGGGCCCTAATATGAGCCAAGTGGGCTGCTTAAAATCTGCTGGTCTGATGTTGACTGGTCTGACCTCTGCAGAGCTGCAGTTTTTTACAACAGAGTTTTTAAAATGTCCGCCATTGCTATCAGTCCTTGGCAGCCAGCAGAGAACAAACACCTGTTCATAGTCATTTAAATTTCACTTGTTCAAAACGAAAATACCGATTAACGATCCTGCCCACATACGAGCACCAAATGTGAGGATTGGCATCAAATGCACTCACTGCAGAGAGGATTCTCCGATTTTAAGTTCAGTTTTAGGGTGCTTCTATTTACAAAAAAAACTCCAGGGTTTTCCTTGTCATTCACAGCATGAGAAAAACACAAAAAGCCTCCTGGTTCTGGTCTACCAGACCCAAACTGTGGAAGTCCTACTTCCAGCTCACATTCTTCACCCAGCCTTTTTGCCAGAGCCACACCTAGCCTCAGGCTCCAACTTCCCCCTGATTTAAAAGAATGTGCCTTTTTATCTTCAATGGCCAGAGCCATTCTCAATTCCTGACCTGGAAAAAGGGAAAAGGTGCCTGGCCCACCCATGCCTTCAAGGACACTCCAGACGTGGATCCCAAATAAAGAGCTGCATTTCTGCAAAAACACATTTACTCATGGCCTTATCCAGGCCCTTTAATCTCTTCTCCATGGAAAAATGAGGTAGACGATGTCAAATACCGTTACAATTTGGCATCATATATTTTATTCTACCACATTATAAATATAAACGTGACTCATTTTCTTGTTTTAATGAACGTTTCCAGCCACCTTGTTCTGTCAGATTCATTGATCCATAACAGTAAAGTATTTTGTTTCACAACAAAATGCTGGAAACCACTTACAGACTGTGCATTTGTCAATTCCAACACTTAAATCCAAGTTTTCAATAGTATATAGTGTCCCTGCAGTTCAGTAATTGCAGTTTCCATTTCAATAGTAAGGCATCAGTCTGCACAATGAGCAATGTAACAAAACATCAGAAATGTTAGCATGAGTCTGCAGATTATACAATGATTTTCCCTCGCTCACTATTCAAGAGTTGCCATTTTATTTTTTGCAAGACAGCTCAAAACGTTAAAAATAATGTCTCGTTTATATGTTTATTATTAGGGTGCAAAAAGAGAAGTCATGAAAAATAGTTATATATAATTTGGGTGATTACATTTCAACATTCAGCATGTACATAAACTTAGAACAAGAATAGTTTGAAAACTAACTGATTGTTACAAATGCAGTTAGTACTGTACTATATCAGTACTGGATCTGTCTTTTAGCTGGAGAAAACAGAGGCCCCTAAACTAGTTATGCACATGCTACACATACCCAAAAAATCTTTGTTTTGTTAGTATGCCCAGCCCCTTCCCCTCCTTCGCAGATCTTAGAATTTTAGTTTAATAATCTGCTATACAAGATATATATGTATGTATGTATGTATGTATGTATGTGTGTCAAAAAATATCATCAATGGTCTTAAAAAACATTACATGTTCTTTAGTAATGTTTATACATTAAAGTTACATAATAAATTGATAATGGGATCTGGTGATAAATGTGTTTGCATATCTACAAATCAAATAACACACATTTCAAAAGTCAAAGAAGACATTGAGATAAATTGCCTCAAATCATAGTAACGGCCTACTTACATTAATGGTACTTGAGAAAGAAATGATTCCCGCTTGGAGTAATAGGACAAGTAAGAAAAGAAAATAGAATCAATGAGTAACTGGCTTTGTGAAAACATGAAGGTCTAAGCTAAAAGGGCATTTTTATTCTTGCTTAAAAGTGAACTTCAGGATAAGTGAATGTAGTTTAAATACAACATGCATGTGAATTCGTAGATTTAGGTTTCAAAAACAATCTATTGTGGGTCTACCCACTTGTTTTCGGTCCAAGACTTCTGTTTGAACCAAGAAGAATTAGGTAAACCTAATAAAGTTTGGCCTTTTAAAGATTAGTGAAAATAAAAAGAAAGTATCACAGACAGTGCTTACTTGGCTGCAATCACTCAATCAACCCTTCACTTAATAATTCTGCTTGGCATTAGGGCTGATGAACAATCAGAAGGACCCAAGCAGATCAAGGCTGTATACTCAAAGATTGCAGTTTTTTTCAGCATTATGTTCTGGTAGTTTTAGATAAATACAATGTACTATAAAGCATTAGCAATAAAGACTTATATTTCAATTTGTTTTTATGTTTATGTTACCATTTACAAACTATATTTTTTACTTCAAGCAGTTTTTATAATGTTCCACTTTTTTAATCCAAGGAGGAAAGTGATGATGCTGATCTTCTGTTGCATTAGCTATGAAGATACAAAGTATTCTGAATAAAAGAACTTAAAAGAACCAGAACTTATATCAAGGCTTTTTGTGTCAACTATTTGTGCCTTGATCTTGGGAGAAAACATATTAGAAGGGTCTTGTGTAAAATTAAGCCGCACCATATATGGGACAAATCTTTATTAGAATGTTAACAGTGAACAAATGGTAATACCTTATATGTTGCAATCCAGTTATGTGACAAGTCCATGGTTATGAAAAAAAAAAGAGTTTGCAGAAAACTCTGATCATGTCGCAGGCCAAGGTCTTCTTTCCTCTGCTCCATAGCGTGAAAAGGTTCCTGATGACGTGGATGTTGCCTATTGGCTGCAGAAAAGTACAGTACCCGCCAGATCCCCGACTGGGTCTTGATTACATTGTTAATCATTTGGCAAAAAAAAAAAATAATCAAAACCTGTTTAAATAGAAGCAGAACTCAAAGGTTCTTCATGCCTCTCGTTTTTATAATTCTGTGGATGAATTGTATTTACAGCTCCTTGCCCATAAAAGTTATGATAATAGAAAGTTTGCGCAGTTATCTGAAACATATTTACATAGCAGTAATTCCCACTTAAAAGAAATGTGCACAGAAAGATAATATATCTTGCAGGATGTGAATACAGTTAATTCATTCTTAACAAGTAATGTCATTATAATGTTAGCAAACTGCTGAGTTCAACTGAAGGGCATAGCATAAGGAAAAAAGAATATTTGTCATTATATAGAAACCAGCAAAATGAATGCTTCTGCTGCTTCTTTGAAGTAAAAAGAGTATCATGCAGATTGCAAAGTCATTATTTTCCTATCCTCTGGTCACAGAATGGTATTATTAGATGATCTAAACTTGAGATTTTATTCTAGTTTATGCAGAACTGTCAAACACAAAGTAATGGAAAACCCAAATGACAAAGCACTTATCAAAACAATCTATTCTGCTCCTCTACTATAAGATATAACTATTTGTGTTTTTCATACTTAAATACATACTTATTTGTCTTCATAGTTCATTTCATTTTGTTTAAATGATTTCATTTTTCTACTCGCTCCCAAAGCATTTAACATTTAGTTTTATTTGGAGTAATAGAGCTCAACTATTCTGCAACCCAACATGTAAGCAATAACGCAGTGTTCATTGCTTATTTTTTATGAATCTTCATAGTGTACTTATTTTACTGAATGATGCATTTTGTATTACTCAGCACATAAAGAATGACTTCAGTATTTAGGTCTAATTTTAGGTCTACTTCACATTGGCTTGTGGTACTTACTTAAATGCTCAATTGTGAAAACTGCATTCAGTTCCAGTACACACATTTTGGAAAGCATCACAGTTAAGGGCAGTAAAATAAATGTATCCTACACATTTGAGGGCAAGCCCCCATACACATGTGGTAAAGCATTTACCTGTCTACCTACCTGAAAATAATTGTAGGCAGTGGTGGCAGGTTCACTGGAATTTTTCTTGCATCTTTTCCGCAATATAAATTATCTACTATTTAGACATGATTAAAATGTACATTCCAGACTTTAAAAGTATTTACATACATTTTAGTTTTACCATTTAGAACATACAATACTTGGTATACATAGCCCCCCTCATTTCAGGCACCTTAATATTTGGGACAATGGGTATCACAGGAAAAATATACCAAGGCTTGCTTCTACCATTTGCAGTCTGTAGTTGCTATTGTTCAACATGAAGAGAAAAGCCATGCCAATGAGAGTCCAGGAAGCTTATATGAGTCCAAAACACAAGAATAAAACCATTAGATATTACCAAAGGATTACCAAAATTAACTGCCTGGAATATAATAAGAAAGAATGCACGGGTGAGCTCTGTAATCACAAAGTTACTGGTACGCCAAGGAAGACCTCCACTGTTGATGACAGAAGAATCCTCACTATGGTAAAGAAGAATCCTCAAAAGCCTGTCCAATACATCAGAAACTGTCAGCAAGTGTGTTTTTGTTTTCATGAACAGAATTAGGCTATACTGCACCATGCAAACCACTAGATAGTGACAGAAATAGGATGGCCAGATTCCAGTAAGCAAAAAAGAAGAAACTTGAAGGGACAAGCCTCTGCCAAGTAGAAGCTTGTCAGATCCTCTGGAATGAATATTCAGCACCTAGTGATATCTATTGCAGACTTAAAAAATATGCAAACCTGGAATGGATTTCTTAAAAATCAGTTGATATTGGGTGACAAATATTTTTAATCCTGGACCAGATCCTTTTCTGGTTTAATAGTCTATCTTCTCCAATCTCTGAAAACTTAAATAAATCAGGCCCTTTGTTTTACATGTTTTGACAGTAACACTCAATATTCTCTAATGTATATTTTGTACACTGAGCTGCTCAACCCCAGTCCATATTCTCCACTGTAGGCTCTACATTATATACACTAAAAAGTGAAAAGCACTCCCTGGAATGAGTCACATAGTGCCTTGTTTTACATACTACATATGGCAAATTACCACACTGTATGCTAAACTGTAAATTATTAGTCCAAAATGTACACTGTATACCATTCCAAACTTTGCTGAATGTAACATTTAACAGTATATAACGTTTCAGTTATTTTCAATTATTAGTTTGGAACTCTTTCTGTTCAAGTCATAGCCTCATTTTTGCTATTCAGCAAGTAAATCTGAATACTGTTACAAATTAGGAGGTTATTATTATTGTAAATAAATCTTGTTGATGCCTACTTTTTACTTTGGAATTTAAAATCTCAAACCATTGATCATTTTGTCGCTATATTCCCCCTTCTATTATATTCTGATGACTGACAGCAAGGTTAGGCACATATATTCGTTGCTGTCCAAAAGGGGATCCAGATGTAGGTGGGACTGACATCTATAAATATGGCAAGAACCCATCTACAATCTTCATGTAAGATTTTCCTTCACTCCAGCTTGTTGAAAGCTGAACAAATTGGGTATTTCATCAAGTTGTACTAATAATTTATTAATAGGAACTGTGAAGGAGTGAGTCACAGTTTATGCCACATTTTGCCAGTAAATTACTCACGGTCTTCTGCTCGCCCAAAAAACAAAATATGTGTCCAGGATTTCACAAAAGTTGGCAGTGCGTGGTCATATTCGTCACACAGAGTCATTTTTCATTTCGAACCATATACACTTTTCCAATTACAGCTGTCACATGTGTACTGATGCCAGCTAATGACTATGAAGGGACAGCTTTTTCCAAAAGGCTATATATTATTTGTACCTTTGACGTTACAGTAAAACAAGAAGGGACTTAACTTCCAAAGTAAAGTCTGGTACTTTGGAATAAAATTATCTTTGCATCCTGCCTTGACTCCCTTACCTGTCTGACCATGCTTCTCTCTGTCACCAGCCCATTTCTCTTGCCTGTCCAACTACACTTCTTGGTTTGGTACATTGCCTGTCTGTCCGTGTAGTCCCAGCATACTTACTTTATATGTTGTTGGCTGTCATTCTGCCCAACTCTAAGATGTAGAAAAAGGATTGTATCCTGGTCTGACCGTAATTGGAGATTTCAGGACCTTTGTCAGCAGCTTTGAGCTTTTGTTAATAGCATCAGTTTGAGAGTAATTTGATATGCCTCTGAAATCATGTAGAATGCATTGACAGGTGTATTTAGGCAGGTTTTGGATTCCTATAGATTTTTACGGTAACAACATTTTGATCTACAGATAAAAATAAATATGACAAGACAGGGCATATATGTTATGTATTTTGTGTCATTGAAAATGATGTGGAGATGTTTAAGTATTGTATTGATTTCCTTTGCTTAGCTACTGCATTATGAGAGAACATGTGAAGTCCATTCCAGGCAAGGAGTGCTGTATGGGCAGTTTTAGAACGTGGCTTTGTGATTTATATACTTGTCTACCAGGTACTTTTTTTTTAACCACTAGCCTGGAACAAATATAGAAAATGATCAATGTAATAAGGTTGGTCCAGGACCTTTACCATCTTTAGACCATTAATAACACGAAAAACATAATTTAGAACTATTGAAAATTTTATAGAAAAAATAAAAAGTGAATTCTACATAAATATGTTACTAATTAACTCTTTGGATGTGTTTGTAACTTCACAGCTGTGGACAATGGAAAGTTCTAGCTATTTTGAATATTTATTGGTTGTGGAACCAGTAATGACAGAGACACAAAAGAGGTGAATTGTGCAGAAAAAAATGTGCACCTTGTAGGGAGGTGGGAGTCTCTGGAAAGTATTTCAGAACATGTAGATTCTTAATTCTGGTAAAATAAAAAAGTCATACAGTGCAGTTTGATGACATTAGGCCACAATTCTTCCATTTCACTCGTTTTGGCACTGAAAAACTTAGGTGATCATCAGCAGTCTTAATTACATTAGCTGTTGTTAACTTTTGGAAACATTCCTGTATCACAGAATAAAAAGACAAAATCTATTAAGAAATAAACAATGATTTCTGTGCTGACTGGAACTGGGTACTCCCCATGCAGTCCATGCTCGGACTAGAATCTAATTGTTTTAGATTACTTTTCAGTAAGTGTTAGAGATTATTTTTGTTCAGCAGTCAAATATACAAATTTCAGACACTGCCTGGCCAAAAAAAAAGTCACACTCTCTAGGTGTATGCAATGGCACAACATTAATTCATGTCTAAGTTTCATTACTTTTTTGCCAAGATATTCTATTGATGATGGGAGAGTTGGACCTCTGCATAAAATCTTCTCCAGTTGTGACCAACCCATGTGTGCAAATTATGTCTCATGATCCCTCAACCACTCTTTCACAGTATCAGCCTGATGAATCCTGGCATTGTCATCTTGGAATATACTTTTGCCATCAGAGAAGAAAAAATCCACTAATGAAAAAACCTGGATATTCCATAATATTCAGGTAGTCAGCTGACCTGAATTTTTGGGCACATAACGGATGAACCTTAACTTGACCAACTTATACAACCCCAGATCATAACACTGACCCCACAGGTTTAGGGACTTTTATATCAAGGCAGTATAACTTCAAAGTTAAAAAAAAAAAAATAATATGAATACAGCCTGAGCAGCACTGCACTAAGTAACCAACTTCACTTGGGCAAAGCATTCATGACCTTTTGATAGATGTGTCCTCACAGAGCAGATTAGGGCCACCACAATAAATTTTACCCCCCTTGAATAGTTCCCAAAACTGAATGTCAAAAGCACAACGGTTCCTTGTCTTCCCTGGTCGTGCCCTAAATTTTAAAATTTACCTTGTTTTTCTGTGAAGGCCCTGTACCTGTATAAATATATAAGATGGATTATTTGTTTTGTACTCTTTGTATGTGAGCTGTAATCACCATCATAAAACAATGGGTAGAACAGAGCTGCAAAGGACAGGCTGAATGGCGATGGAATAACAGTGAGTTATTGAGTGTATTTTTACTGAATTACAGCAAAACAGACCAGCGAACACATACAGAATACTTATAGATTCTGTTCTCAATTCATTGTGTAATACATGACAAGTGTGAAGGGGGATAAAGTCAGCTTACCTCTGCCAGCCCCCCACCCGACCGTCTCAGTACCCCTTCAAACCCCTTGAATAACCACACAGAGACCTGTCTTCTTGGGTATAACTAGCTATAGCAGCCTTTTATTAACAAATAAAAAAACATTATTTGAACATTTTTCTTTTAACCCAAAAAACAATATCAACAAACAAATAGATTCACAGTTTAGAGTTTTCTAAAAACAGGTTCCAAAGGTCCATGACAGTACCGCTGCATCTCTATCTGTTACCTGGATATTCCTGCCCACCAAAAAGGGCCCCCAGCTGCTACCACACTGGCTCAGGAACAACACGCAGATATCCCATCAGGCCTCACTACAACCCATTGTTCCATGAGGCCCAACAATACCAGAATTCCATATTCTGATGGGTTCCCCACCCCCACGTGATTGCATCCAACCCCATTATTATGGACCCTCCCCAAAAAAACGCCTAGCTGCCATGACAATCACAAGAACCCCAAAGCCTTTACTTAAAGGGAGGGTGGGTGGGCAACTTTTTTCTCTTGCTTCCAAAGGATTACTGACCTCTGCCCTTCCACCTCTTTCCTTATGTATAACTGCTCCTTGACCCCTCCTAATCTCTTACTCTACCCATCACCCCATATTGTCCCACCAATCACCATCCTTAACCCTTCATCTCCTGACTTCCCCCTCCCCCTGTCATATGGCCCTTCACCTATTTCTTTTGTTTCTTGCTCCGGGCCATCTCGAGATTGGGGCAAGATAGCCAATGGGACAAAATGGCTGTAAACATATAAATACAACGTTCTAACAGATTGTAGGAAATAGATGCACTGCTGCCAGAGGTCAAGAATTAGAGCAAAAATGATAACATCAAAAATTGGGACTTTCAAGGCATTTTAACTGTAACTCCATTAAAAGCAAAACAAAAAAACTTTTATTATAATTAGGTACAACTTTAAAATCTTATAAAAACAAATACCAATGCATATACATGGTTCTGAAAGAGGATCTTGTGATCTTACTCCTACTTCCAATGGTCTCAATACTATTTTCTTTCAACGTGTTTCGCGTGTTAATATCCGCTTCCTCAGGTAATATTGAGACCTACAAATTCATAAACAATCCAATATTTTGACATTCAAATGTTCATTAAAACACATATCATTGCCTAATTTTTAACCTAAATAGAAATATAAAAGGGTTTATCCATATGCACTTTCAACTAAAGATGATCCACCTCGGGTCAAGGGTTACCAAACCTAGTTTCACGTTTTCTCACTTTTTTTTACCACTGTACTTACTGATGGTTTTGCTTATAAAGTGAAATTCCATGTTTGCTTAAGGAAAATACACTACCCAGGTTACATTTATACAGTGAACATGTTTGTGACTGTTTAGCAGATTTTATTCCAATTTTTTACCTACATCTCTATTGTAGATGCTAAGTAACGGGTCACCTTTTTGTTTGGAGCTTTCTATACGCTTTGTTATATTTGGTGCTTCCCTTCAAAGTATGTATTTGTCCACATTTTTGGTTGTGTTTCTTTTGTCATACTTATGATACTGTTCTATCTGTTTCCTGTTGCCCTTATTTGCTACTCATTAGGATGGTGTTTCTCAACCCTTTTA
The DNA here is from genome assembly GCF_032062135.1 of Pyxicephalus adspersus. NCBI lineage: Eukaryota > Metazoa > Chordata > Amphibia > Anura > Pyxicephalidae > Pyxicephalus > Pyxicephalus adspersus. The sequence goes on from NC_092867.1 coordinate 26,431,398, forward strand.
ACACGGGGGAACCCTTGAAATAATTTTCAGGTTTTTTGGGGGAACCCCTGCTATAATTATTAAATCCACAGCTTCATACTGTCCAGTGGGAATACATTTGGAGGAGTCAAAAATAGAAAGGGATATGGGGGTTCTTGGGAATCATAGACTTAATATCAGCATGCAATGCCAAGCTGCAAAACCAAAAGCTAGCAAAATAATTTCTTGTATTAAAAGAGGAATAGACTGCAGAGATGGAGACATTATTCTGCCCCTGTATAAAGCATTGGTCAGACCACATCTGGAATATGCAGTCCAGTTTTGGGCAACAGTTCACAAAAAGGACATTGTGGATTTGGAGAGAGTGCAGAGAAGGGCAACTAAACTAATAAAAGGAATGGAGGAGCTCAGCTATGAGGAGAGATTAGCTGAACTGAATCTACTCTCCCTTGAGAAGAGATGTTTAAGGGGGGATATGATCACTCTGTATTTATTTATAAGAGGTCCATAAAGAGAAAGCTCTTCCCAATTTTTCACCTCAAGATCATTACAAAGGACAAGAGGGCACTCTTTGCATCTGGAGGAAAAGAAGTTTAATCTCCGGATATAGGAAGGGATTATTCACCATAAGGCCTGTGAAATAGTGGAATCAGCTTCCTCAGGAATTAGTTTCAGCAAATAGTATAATTCGCTTTAGCCTCCTGGGTGGTAACCCTAAGTGTGGCTCTGGGTAAAAAAAAAAAACAGCTGATAGCGGTAACCCTGAGCCACACTCAGGGTAGGTAAAAAAATAAAAAATAATGACCTACCTTGTCTTATCCGCATCTTCCAATGTCCTGTCTATCTGATCCCATCCTCGGCTATGTCCTCTTCCGCCGATCTGTCCCCTTGGTGAGTGCGCTGATGTTCACCGGGAGTTCCCGGTAATGTCGGTGCCTGCGTCAATGCGTGCGGGAGCGTGGCGGGAATTTCAAATAATTTTTTTTGGATTCAATACAAAATAACTGTATTGAATCCAATAAAAAGTAGTTATTATATTATATATATATTATATATGCTACTGTACAGTTATATTACAGGTTTCAGTATTTTTGATTTATTTATGCACCCTTGTTTTAACAGAATTTTGTGGTTTTTATTTAAAGTTTGTTATTACATTTATTAAATATTGGACATATTTCGGTGATTTATGCTTAAGAATTACAGACCTACAATGTAAAATACACTTGAATGAAAGACAATGTACCGCTTTTAGACATCCGGACAGAAATGAACCACCCATGGTTTTTTTTTGCCTTCCTCTGGACCAACTATGTCTTATAGGGTTTTTTATCTGGGATATTTTTATTTCCGTAGTGGTTGAACTTGATGGACTCATGTCTTTTTTCAACCTAACCTATGTAATTAGGTAGCTCACAGTACATTAGCTTGGTGGCCGGTGGGAAGAATGCTTATAACACTGCTGACCTGTTGGAAGAATGGAACCACCCTTACAGATGGCCACAAAGATCATTGCTGTCATTGAAACTGACCACTGAAACTGAGAAGCAAAAAATGCTTATAATTCAAGGAAACCCCTACTAACCTCTGGAGGAACCCTGGTTGAGAAACACTACATTAAGATCTATTTCCTGTTTTCTATTTCACTGTTTATGATTTGTTTCCACTATTGGCAATACTACACCTCCAAAAATAAAGCTCACAAATTGTTGAATTGCTATTGTGAAATATAAAAATTTATAAGAATATGACATTTTTTTTTTACATATACTGTATTAAGAATCCATAAACCATACATACACAATAGTAGGAACATTATCTATACAGAATAATCTAGAGAGATTACAACCTTGGTGAATAATAGCCAAGGGAAGGTTGAGAGCCCTACAAATTAAATCTTTTCTCACTGATAGAGACTAGTTAGGTCTTGGACTCTCAAGTCATGGAATTTGGAATGGAATCCCAACAACTGGCAAACCTTTTCATGGTCAATTACTCGTAATATTGATACTGGTTCTCTCCTGGTACTGCTTTTGTAGGTATTTTCTAGTTTTCTGGAATCTTGTGAGGAAAGTTGGGCAAAAAGAATAGGGGTATTTTAGAGAGTTGTTTTCATTTTTTTTCCCTTTTTTTAGTAACAACAAACCTATTGTAGCCAGTGAGCAATTAGTGTTTACTACTATAGATGCAGAAACATAGAAAGATATAATTTGGTTACTATAGCTGAGCATTATCGTTCTTTAGTTACTTTTTTACGCAATAAAAATACAATACTGACCTAATCAGAAAGAGGAACTGGTAAAAAATGCCTGTGATTCAGGAAATTGACACTCCTGCAAGTATTTGAGTGCAGATTGCAGCAGAGGATTTCTCTGCCCCTGAGGACTAAAATATTAGAGGCCGCAGGTAATAATTAGTTCTTTTTTTTCTCAGGTAAGGCTTGCTCAAAATTATTGTATTATGGTATTGTACTGTGACACCTGAAGGTGTTTATGTTAAGACAATACAAGACACATTTAAGTTTAAAAATTAAAAATGATCATTTCTAACTGTCATCTAATGTTAAGGATCTGCTGGATATGTACACAGTTGTGTTGGTGTTTTGTGCACAAGCATGTCACCACAGCTTAAAAAAATACAAATGTATACAACACAATAATTCGATAACTGAATTAATAAAATGTTCATAGTGACATTTATTAAACTGCATACCCACAGTAGCATTAAACTACCAGGCTAGGTATGATGAACTGAAACACTGATAATTTGTGAAGTCACTAACAGTATAATTTTGCCTAAATCTATGTTTTTAATTCAGATTTGTACAATTACCAAATTATGTTGCTAATTTGTATCGACATTGCTGGAAACAAATTCATTGGGAATCCAGCAGCAGCATGGAGGCCAGACTATATAGAGAGTTGCTTTGTTGGAATGTGAATTTGTCACAGCAGAGGTTCTTGTGTCTGGGAAGGTGGCAGCATGAAGACTGTGCTAGGAATTTTAATAACCATGCGCAGCATAAGACCTAGAAAATCTAGCAGAATACTTTGTGAATACAGAATTTATGTTTTCACCGAACACACCAGCATTTGCTCCGTATTATGGCTTATCACTGAGGTCCAGAAACTCATGACATTTAGAAGTATGAGTGACCTATTATACCTAATAAACAACGTCACACTATAACTTACATAATGTGTAGATCAAATATCTTTTAATTTCTTACAAAAATTGAAAATATTTTTGTGAATAAAAAAATAAACTGTGAACAAATTTAAATAAATAAAAAGAATGTGCATTATGTAGCAACCAATCATTTATTTGTCTTCATTATATCACTCTGGAGAAAATGATACCCCAGTGTTTCTGTACTTTGCTATTTACCATGTTATTAAGATTTAAGGTTATAAGGTAAAGATGTAGCATAGGGAGATCCTAAATTACTAATTATGTCTAACGATGCAGAAAGTTATGCGGCATATGAATTTGCTCAAGCTGACACTATAAAAACATTTTTTTAGGCAATGTTATTTAAAAATACATTTTAAATAAAAGGTTAAAGCATGATTCATCATTTACTATTTCTAGCTAGAAATAAATGATTCAAATAAAGATTCTGTCAGTTCCTATTAATCATGTCCATGACTAGCAGTAGGTGCCTGTTTGAAGCAGTACAAAAAACGTCTACAGATGTTCTAAAAGCTTTGGAAATGTTGGGGTTCACTTAGGTTCTGGTTTCCTCTCACTGATAACACTAAATTATGATAATTATAATAGTATATAATATTATAATTTTTCCTATTATTGGATGGCAATTTGTTTTTATTTAGTAAAGAAGTTATACTATTTATTACGTGCCCCCTATTTATTCTTAGGCGTTAGACAAGAAATCAACATTTTTTAATTATAGAAATTGGGAAGAGGCCAAATCCTCTTTAATGCCACACAGGTAAAATTAGGAAAATTCTATCTTGTATATTTGACAATATTCATGGTTCAACTGGGACTTATTGAAGCATATCTAAATGTGAACAGAAGCCATTTATATGTTGCAGCTTACTGGTCCTAGAATTTATTACGGTATTTACATTTTACAGGAATTTGGTGGCTGTGTTTGTTGCATTTCTTTTCATTTTTTCTTACCTGCTAGTCCTGCAATAATACAAACCTGTCTTTCTTTTTTCTTTTATCTCTATTAGCATGAATTAGTAGTTTTCAGAAAATAGCTTGGAAGGAAGATAACATTCTTTGTTTTTTTTTTACAGGAATTTACAAGGACACTGCATGCTTTGGCAAGATCAACATGCATTTTCTGCACTTGCTGAAAATGTTCACATCCACACATCTAAGGACTGGTAAGCTACAATGTATTACTATTTTGTTCTTGTTTATTGATATTGCTTAAATTCCTGCTTTACTTTCTAAATGATGCCTTGATTCTGTGTGGTTGCAAAAAGTCCTTAGTCACACACAATGCCACATAATCCGTGACCATGCCATCTTCGTACATTTATGAAGAGCACTATAAAAATGCTTTTAAGTATGTTCAAATAGAAGTGCTTTTTCTTTACTCAAGAAGTCATTTATTGTCTGATTAATGAATCCTGCTAAGCTGTCTTGAGCTAAAAGGGGGGTAGAGCAAGGGCATTAGCATTGTTATACTGCTGAATCAATACTGGGGTTAGACCAGAATAATGATTAAAATGCTTGTTGAATCTACATTTGTATGAAAGAAAATCCTCAATCTTTATTTTTATATCTTCATAATTTAATTTTTATAAATAATCTTTATTTTATTTGGATTTTAGGTAAAGCCAAGAAAAGTAATGAAAAATGCATGTGTGGTTAGACCTATACGGGTTTAAATACATTATGTCAATGCATGCTAGTTATATTTGGCACTTAGTGATGTGAAATAGATCTATACATGGGGTAAGAGCCAAAGCTATTCAAATGGTATTGAAAACCTCTAACAATACCCAATTATGTACTAGCAAGTGAGATGAATTGTCTGCCACTGGAGAAAAAAAACAACTAATAGGCTGATAAAGTAAATGTCAACACTTTACACACTGACAGTTTGCTTTGCTGACATATAGGCTGCATATCACCTTCCTTTTGTTTGCATCTGTAATGTGGACCAGGTTGTAATTGTGGATTGGGTTGCAGTCCTGGATACTTCTTTTTTGTATTTTATTTTAGAGATGTAACATTTTGAAGCAATCAAGTTGATAAGTAAGGGTCAATCAAGTATGACCATGTGACGGACAAGAGATGCCAGACTAGCCAGCATCTTTGCAGTTCAGTAGAAACCATGTGTTTTTATAGGAGGGCAGGATTTGTAGTCACAAGAAGTAAGTTGTCAGCAATTGTAAAAGCCTCCATCTGTTAATGGGAAACCAGTAGGTATAAGACAATATGCAGAAGAACTGTATGCAATTATGTTGTGTGTTTGATGAAGAATTTTTAAAATGGCCCTGGGCAATATTATGATTGTGCTAGGTGATGTTGTTGTTATGTCACTCATGATTGTAGAAATTATAATAATGATTGGGAATATTAATATAGTGTTGTGTGTGGTTAATATTGCAATGCCACTGGAAAATCATAATTAATGGAATAAAGTATTTCAGGGATGGGGGATATTATTTTGTTGCTGGTGGTGAGTGGTATTAGAAGAAAATATTTTTTCTTCACCAAAACCCTTATACCTGTTGAGTACCCATATTACTCCTTAAGTAATACCCATAACCTTATCCCCTGACCTCAGCCCCAACCTTAATGTTACAGTCAGTCTACGAGTTAAATAATATATACCCTGTTTCCCCGATGATAAGACACTGTCTTATTTTTTTTTGAAGGCCAAAATATGCTCTAGGGCTTATTTTCAGGGGGATGCCTTATTTACCCATGAAGAAGACTACAGTACACAGTTATTGTTCTGTTGCTTGTGGGAGACATTATAATGTTGGATGACAAAAATATTGTTTGCATGCTGTTTTGACAGACATGAGTGCAACAAACATTATATATTGTACTGTGATTAGCAGTTTTGCAGCTGGGTGGTTGTATTATGCTTAATGCAAAAACCAGGTCAGTTAAAGACAAAATGCAGAAACCTGAATCCTTTAACAAATCTGCAAAGGAGTCAAGTTAAAAAAACAGGCCAAAATTGTTAAAGAAGTCACTTCAGTTACTGTGTGTTCCCTTCATTTAAACTCTATATCTATTTTTACTAGTGCACTGGCTACAGAGCTTCCAGTCATAAGGCCAATGATAAAAATGCCTTCACTCAGTTTGATAAAATGAAGACACAAAGAATTACAGTAGCTAACAGGGACAGTGTTTGATTGCTGAGGGATTATGGCAGGGGTGTCAAACTCTGGCCCGAAACGTCCTTTTTTTGGCCCCCAAAGGATTTCTAAAAATGAATTGCAGGTGGCCCGCCGCTGCATTGAAATAGCGCCGCTACTACAATTCCCGGCATCATTCGGATCTATAGACCAGCAGCATCTCTACCTATGCGTGGCCCTGCATTAGACTGTTTTATAGACAAAAGTAATGCTGGGAATTGTAGTAGCGGCATCACTCGTGTCTATAGACCTGCCGAATCTTTGCCTATGCGTGGCCCTGATTTGGACTGTTTTCTTGACGCAGGGAATTATAGTACCTGTGCTATTTCAGTTTCAAATGTGGCCCGCAACTTTGTCTAAGTTTTTAATTTTGATCCACTGTGTATTTGAGTTTGACACCCCTGGAATATGGATAGGTTATCTGTACTGCCAAAGAGTCACCAGAAAGACAGCTGCCAAAGACAATTATATTCTAGTATTGTATTATATAATACAGGACAAATTAGTGTAACAGAGGGTATAACCCACTATTTATTACTACAACCAGTTAGGACATGTGGGTTTAACCACCTGAGCGTTACACTGATTTCTAGATTTCTGTTCCAAAAGCGTCACAGGTTAGGGAGAGGAGGGAGAGGAAGCCGGCTGGCTTAGAAAAGAAAGCCAGCTGGCTTTCTCCTCTAAGCCGGCCGGCTTTTTCTTTTAAGGAGAGGAACACCCGACGCTGGAGGACGACGCTGGAACATGGACTCGACGCTGGAACACGGAACCGACGCTGGATTAGCACAGCGGCACCAGGTAAGTGGGGATTTTAGTGTAGGCGAAAAAATACGGGGTTATCCAAAAGAGCAAAATATTTAGTGCGAGAAATTACGGGCTTAGCAGTTACGGGGTTAAGTGTCTAACCATATTTAAGTCTATGAGGACTCACTGATTACTTAGAAATGGCCAGTGGGATTTAGAAAACCACATGTGCAGTACAGCTCAAATGTAGGCTGCACCCATATTTTTGGATCTGGGTGCTGGTGCCAGACAAACTAAGCACATCAAATTTCTCTAAAATTATCATTAAAGAGCAAATAAATTTGTACATGCAATATAGACTTTATGGTGGAGTGATGCTATTTTTTGTGCTTTCCATGGGATTTCAGCCTTGGGTGGTATGGTGTGATAAAGATCAGGAACATTTCTTTTAATCTGAGAACTGTTTGTGTGTGATTGATGCAGAAAAATTATATCACTGGGGTAGTATTTATTTTCAAATTGAGTATTGGCAAGGAAACCCTATATTTAAGAAGCTAGTGTTGGAACAGAGAAAATCTAATTGGTGTAATGGAATACAGTTGACATATGAGTATTATATGAATGATGCTAGTGCAAAGCAATTATATATACATATTGCTGGCATTGGAGCAGAAAGATTTATTTTCCATACCACTGGGGTTGGTGCAGAAGGATTATATATACTTAATATGTCTGGTGTCAATGCAGAGGAATACATTGAATATGTAACTGGTGTTGGTACAGATACATTTTATTTATATATGGAAGGTACTGGTGCAGGGAGACTATATTTATATGTCATTGAGACAGCAGCATTATCAGTGAACCTGGCTGGTAATGATAGGCAGAAAATATATCAGTATTGCTCTGCATGTTTCCGCTTCTACCCTCCCAGCCCTACTAATATTAATCCTAAAGGTTGCCTTAGCAAGAAGTAAATCATTGCAAAGCTACTAGAGGGAGTGTAGAGGTCAGACTGGTCTACAAAAAATATGTGGCACTCTTACAGGTCAGATCTAAAGAAACAAAAAAGTCATTTTTGTGATGTATTACTTTTGTTGAATTGCAAAATCAATCAACAGTAAAAATTATTTGAACCATTCACTGCACATGGCCCAAACTGAAAAACTGGCAGTTCTGAGAACAACCAGAATAATAATGTTTCTGAAACTATTGGCAGATGGATAGTCAGTTTTTTGGAACTTGTCATTTGATGGTATTAGCATTACCAGAAAAATAATATTATTTCTTTCTTAGTAAATGTACAACATGCAACAATCAGCCAAAACACTAAAACATCTGACGGGTGAAGTGAATTACATTAATTTGTTACAATGGCACCTGGCAAAGAATAAGATATATTAGACAACAAGTGAACAGTCAGTTCCTAAAAGTCATGTGTTCAAAGAACAAAAAATGAAAATCTAAATAACTTTGACAAAGACCAAATTGTGATTAATAGACACCCGGTCAAAGAATCACCAAAACAGCAGGTCTTGTGCAGTGTTTACCTACCAAAAGGGTCCAAGGATAGACAACCAGTAAACTGGTGATAGTTACATGGGAGTCCAAAATTTATCAATGCATGTAAGTAAGACTAGTCCCTGTGGTCTGATCCCACAGCTAACTTAGCATGAATTGATGAATACCAGCGTCTTTCAGATCAAGTGGCTGTGTGGGTATAGAAAAAAATGACAATGGGGTGCACCAGGGCAAGAAAGCAGGCCAATGGAGGAAGTGGGACTCAAAGATTCTGCTGTAGTGTTTTGGTGTTTTGATGCTAGATACCACAGGACACCTTCAGGAGTTCATGCTTTGATGGGTCATAGCTAGTCTGGTGGCACAGAGGGGATATACAAGATTTTATTCAAGTAGTATTATTGTTATTATTGTTGTTACTTAAGAAATTTATCCTAAAATATATGTAACATAACTAAGCTCGACCCCAGTCCTTTCAAACACAAATAGATAAAACGAAGCCTGAATTACTATTATTTTTTTCCAAGAATCTTCAATTCAACCAGAATTATATGCAAATAAGTTCTGTACATCATCTCTGAAGCAAAATTGTAGATTGTTTTATATCAGATGTAACAAGCTATACTTCACTTCTTCTGCAAGATAATGCTGCCTGAAGAAATTCGATGTAAGCTGTCAGCTCACCTCGGTTACTACAGCAACTTTTTTGTGAAATCAAAGTTTAAATTTGGAATAATCCTGGCAGTAAAATGACCTTTAGAACCAAAGTTGATGAGCTTTTGTTATTTTCAGTATTTTATTCAGCAAGCCAATCGCTTACAGCAAATGAACGGAAAACAATAGTAAGGTAATAATAAAATAGAACAGATTGTCACTGGTTGTATGTGAATAATATCCATAGATGTCCATAACATATATATCATTGGTACAAATGTATTACTGAAAATGAGAAGAGTTATCATTTTTAGTAGTACACTTCATAAATACTTTTTGTAGATACTGACTGAATCTTTGCAGATATATAGATGAATCGGTGTGCAATGTTCAGCATACAATGGGTCCCTGAACACGGGGAAGGCTTATTGTCAGCTAGATGTTGTCCAATTAAAGGAGTAATCTCAAATTAGACAAAGCTTTTTTCCTGTGGAGATTTGGGATGGTAGGTCCACGTGTCTAGGTTATCTTGGTTATACACTCTGTCATCCTTTGCTACTGAAAGTCGGCTGAGGAGAGAGAACGTTTCAATTTTGGATTCAACTGTTGCACCTGACAACATTCAAGAGTTGCACCTGACAACACCTGAAGCAAGGACTTTAATAGAGAAATAGTATCACTATATATACAAGGGGACATCATAAATTTATACCTCTAGGATTCAACTCCTTTGTATTTAAATTCTAGAGACAATTGTGACTTGAATGAGCAGGTTTCCTTGGACCGGTCATGATCAGTTCTGTACTTTTGGAAGTATGGGAATCAAAGTGTTTAGAGGAAACTTGTTCTTTTTTTCTGTAAGTAAGAAGTATATCGTACTGATACCTCTGCCTTAATACATATTGGTGCTACAAAAAGGAAGTACTGTGTATTACTAAAGTAATGAACACCTTCCATAATATTGTAAACACTAAATAAAGTTTACAATTGGGATAAAACAATGCTGGGGTGCCAAAAATATTCTCCCCCTCTCTCCTCTTCTTCTCTTCCTCCCACAGATATACGATATGTAATCACAGGCTGGGCAAATAGGAGTCCACTCCTCTTTGATTATCCATTGGGGTTTTCTTTCAGGTGGAACAAACTAACAAACTAGTGCCAAAAATATTAGCTAAATTGGCTAAAAGAAGTGAACTTCCTTCTTCTTACTAAGATCTGTGACCATTTTGCCATCTGCTCCACATTGGTGAAGGCTTTATACTGCCATTGTATTCCATAATTTGATGTTCAGAGTATTTTCTTGTTGTTTTCCAAACCGACTGTTTGTTCAGTGCCCTAAGTAACCAGTATATGAATTGTGTACCTCTGTCTCTATTGTAGCTTTGAATACTCTTTCTGGTGGAGAATGTTTATCCTACGTCAATGGTCAACCCAAATAACTCCAAATGCTTTTACAGAAAATCAATACAAAAGCTGGAAACTGATTACAAAATTCAATACAGGCATATCTGAAAATCACAGAAAAAAAAAAGTGTTGTTTTGTTGTGATGAACTTTCTTTAATATTAACAGTAGAAAACATTTTTGCCAGCTATAAAAATTGTGTGCATTAAAGGTGCTATTGATGTTTTATTGTTTGTAACCTGGAGCTTTGATCTATCTTAAGGTGGCCATACACTGGTGAACAAATATATGACCAGTGTAATGGGTTGATATATCTCCCGGAAAGTGACTATTTGCATGGTTACAACTGTCAATCAGCCACATTGTTTGACTGATCAACACCACCTACCTTGCTCTGACCACATTGATTGTGCAAAGAACAGGAATTCTCTATGTGTTATTGATATTTTGATCAAAAATTAATCAGGCATGCGCCATTTTTTTATTGACTCATGTTAGATTTATTGGTAATATTGAATCCAAGATTAAATTTTGTGGAGCACTGTATGGCCAGTATTATTGTAAGGAATGTGTCCAGTCCAGTAGCAGGTGTCTTTATGTGTACTCCAATATGACTGAATTATAGAACTGTAATTCAATCATTGTCTCTCATATTGACTAGACTTCCAGAGAGAAGTTGTATTATTATATCTGTTGCACACCTTGGCCACATGCCCACAGTTCAGCGTTCTTCAGTTTCTCTGCTTCCAAGCCTATCGTGGATCTCCTGTGTTCCTCATATACAGGTGCGGGAGTCCATGTACATTATGATTAGGGGTCTTGCTAGATGAAACATATCGGTGGTTCTTACTGGGAACCCTGATGCATCATTTTATCCAGAACTATGAAGTTTACTTGATTGTTCAGCATTGTACAATCTGTCTTTTCTACTTGCATTGTAGTGAATTTGTTGATGGTGCCATTATACAATAGTGAGGAAATAATCTTCATCCTCATACCTTTGTAAACTGATAGTGTTGCCTTTTCACATTAGGCAACAGCCATCACAAGACTGTATCTATTTCTCAGTCTCCCCTGTACCTGGACTGATCAAAGTACATAAGAGGTGAGTATACAAAAGTGTTAAGGTTAGGGACATGTCAGACCTGTGATTACCTGCAACAGTGGTTCTATCCTTTCCTGTTCAAGTGAATGGCAGTGGTTGGGAACCATTTTTTGCTTGCTGCTGCAGTGGAATGCAGTGCCGTTCCTGAAAGCATGAAGTTGTTTTTTGCTGCACAATGGCCATGTGCAAATGTAGTTACCTGCAGGGCAGTATGCCACTTCTGGGTGCACAGCGACAGTTTGCTGTGTGCTTGGGAGTTACTAACCACATGGTTTTCTACCACAGGTATGAAAGGCCTTGGTAAAACTAACTGCTCTGATCACCCAGCACTGAAAGCTAATGCATTGATGGCTTTTACACACTGTTCCTTTGTGTAAAAAGTCTTCAGATAATTCTACTTCATGCCACGAAGAAGGCAAATAACTAAGTGTATTGTAACAATGGCATTAATAAGACTTGAGTGTGAATTTGTACCTAATGTCTTATTAGACTTTTCAATGCTGCAATAAACACATCTATGATTGGATATTTTTCACAATGGGAAGAGATGAACCAGCAAAATTGCTGCAAATGTAGGAAGGGCTGTGGTGTATACCCTATGCCCATGGAGCCCTGGCCACCACTGCACCTGCAGTCCTCCCGATAAGCAGATTTTTTTTATACATTGTCAGATGCTGTCATTTTTATTATACAGCTGAAAATGTGACATGGCAGACAGTAATTTTTTGGGTGGTTCCCAAAGTGGTGATAACAGTGCAGTAAAAATGTGTCACCCCATCTATTCTATTCACACAGCTTATGTTGCACCAGTTATGAAGCACCAGTCAGCAAATTTGTTATGTTACAGATGCACATTTTCAGGACTGCCTTACTGATCTTCTGCAGTGGCCTTGCAGAAATCCACATCAAATTGTATCAGACAACAATTTCCACCAAGCAGTAAGTGAATGGCTTTTCTATCAGTATGCTATACATATTTGTGAAACCACCCTGAATATTTTGTTAGTCGGTAATAACAGCTTACAAAAGACAAGCTGTTATAATGAGGCGGTGTTAAGTAATACAAATATGAATCTTCCAAAAAAACAAATGTCTGTAATTCTGCAGACTCATCTTAGAGACAAGGATGTCTTTTCTTTGCTTTATGTAAGAGGTCCACCTAGTGGTATCATGGAAACCTTTCATCTGGTCCATTTCTTGAGCTAGAACATTCTGGCCTAGAATTTGGTATGCTTTGCTGCTGCTGTCTCTGTGTTTCTTACTGAGTGTCTGTGTAAAAAAATAAATGCACATTTTTATTCCCAGAGTCATTTTTTGAAATATTATCTTGTCATTGAAGCAATAAGTATAAAAATGTAAAATGAAAAATGTAACTAAAAAGCAATGTATGCAACCAGATGAGGTATTATAAATTTTAAATCTCTGCTCTTATTTTTGTTTTTTCAGTGACTACTAGTAAAACGTTGGTTCCTTGCAACATTCATGCTGGCAAAGTGATAATAGGAGCACAGGTTTGAGAGAAGGATTTAGATAAACATGGTATGCCAAGATGTAATGATTGCTGTAGTTTCTGTAAGAGCCCCTTCAATGTATACAATGCCTGTTACACAGAATAATGTATTGGCATCCATTGTTAATAGCACAAAAAGGCAATGCATCTGTATTACATGGCAATGTGCTGGGGAAAGGTGCAGATCAGGTTTAGGTCCATTTTGGTGCAATACATTTTTACTGGGTTGGCCATAGGGCTTTATAGCAAATGTAAAAACATGATTTATTATTCCATTCAGATTGTTGCTGGTAGATAAAGAACAGACCATCATAACACAATTTCAATTTTGATAATCGTGGCTAGTAAGGGGATAGAAAGTTTCAAAGTCAAGCTGGGTTCAGATGTTTTTGCTTGATGTTAAAGACAGCAGTTATCAGTTCCAGCTTTGTCGTATAGCATTGTAGCTTTCATTTAGGTTTCAAATCTGACTGGGTACCAATTAGTACCAAGCCTAATTTTTGCCAAGTGAGTTTGCTTGAGCATAGTTGAAATGTGCTCAGTACATTTGGTTTAAAGAATGACACCTCACAAAGTTTTTGTCTTTTTTGAAACAAAGTTTTGTCTTTTTAAATTTTATTTAGTCTTGCATGGATGCACAAAAAGTAACTTTTGGTAATTATTGTAAAAGTGCAAATATTCCTGATCTTTCACTGCTGATGAAATATATAATATATATATATATATATATATATATATATATATATATGAACTTTTCTTTCAATTTTGATCATTGTTATTACCATATCATTTGAAACCTCTTCTATATTGTATATTGTATTATTTTTTTAGAAGGAACTGAGAGGGCTGAGCAAGAAGATTGTCTTTACCATAGATTTGGGGTACAGTGTTTTTTTTCTGGGTGCTGCAGTTCTGCATTAGGCTGTGGGACTGCACTGGTATTGTGAAAAATTGGAAGGTTGGAGTGCACCGCACAGGAACTGTGGCACACACTACCACTCTGAAGATACCAGTACCATGTTCAGGTAGCAGGTTTGGATCCATCATCTTTTTTTTACTTTTTCAGTAAAAAAAGTGACCAGCAGTAATGGAAAACATGCAAATAAGCTGACTTTGTCATAGTAGGAGTACCAAATTTATGTGACACTTCTATATTTTTTTTTATCAACAAATCAATCCAGCATCAATGTTGCATTGAATAATTGGGGATGAAGATGCTCTACACATAATAATAGGGTGTTATTGCAGGTGCAGAAATGGTGCAAAAATTCAGAAAGGGGTGCAGTAATCCTAGACACACCCAACTGAAGACTATCACGTTCAATACTTTAATAAATAATAGAAACATAATCCAATAGTTTATTTTGAGTATATTATTTTGTTGCATAAATTAGAGACAATGATGATTTACCTTTGCAGCAACTCTCCCATGCCTTGCCTCAACACAGCTGCCAGCAAATTCAGAAATATTGGCTGTTCTTGGCGCATACAGAGACATCAGCCCCCCTGTCATCTGACAAAGGCTTAGTGATTAGCCAATAGATCCGAGTACTTTTACTTTAGGCCCCATACTTGGAAAGCAACTTTTATTATGGAAGATTCTATGTGTGTCAAATGATCAAACAACTTTTTCTCTGCAATAAAGAAACTCATCAGAGTAGAAACTTGTGCACTGCCATTTCAAGCTTGTTTTCAAAGGTGCAGATGTTTTAGCTTCATGTTTACCTAGCAAGTCACTGACCTGGATGAATAACTATTCACGTGTCTGGTGCCTAATACTTCACTAGCCATATCCATGTTGAGGGTGAATAACACACTGAATATAAAAGCAAGGATCAGGATGACAACCTTGAAAGCTGCTCCTGTCCTACCATGAAGGCTTCTGAAAGTAGCCCTAAATCTAACAGAACATTATTACAAACCTAAAAGTATTTTATAAGTCGTCTTAAAAAAGAGAGGAATAATAGGAATGGTTGCCGTGGAAAGCAATGTATAATTTCATTTATTATATTCTCCCGGTTTTAGAATTCTCCCTAGCATTTAAGGTTTGCTGAATACTGTACTTGTTGAGAATGTTCTATATATTTTTTTGTTACTGACTTGAACTGAATATAACATCTTTAGGGCTGAGATTTCATGCTGAGTAGGAGTACTGGGAAGTTCAACAATTATGGATATAGCGATTCCTTTGTGGGTCATAGATAAAAGGCTTTGTACAGTCTAGTGAGGGATTAGATACTGGTTACTGGTAGATAAGGCACTTGTACTGTAAGTGCCCGTCATTCTGCAGATAACGCACGGTGGGCACAAAGAACAAGATATAAAAAAAATATTTAAAATACTGGAAAAATATCCAAAAATAGTAAAGGTATTCGTAACATAAAAAGTTCCGTGAAAACAGGATTTAAAAACCAGTTGGCTCTAAATAACCTAATAGCTTGCGTAGGAGTAAATCAACACAAATTTCAAAGAGTTTTTTTCACCTGAGATTTACTGGCCCCTCGTTTATGCAGTAATAATGTAATAGTCAGCTTCTGGGGTGACCTTCAAGGGTTTTCTTTTCTGGTAAAGCAGCTTGCTATATCATTATGGGAATGCCAAAACATTAAACATTGAAACGGCATCCCATACCTCGTACCCAAAATATAGAAAAAAAATATTGGTAGTCAGAAAAATGCCCAGGGACAGAATACAATCAAATGCAGTGAAAAATGCCCAAGCATTACGATACCGGAAAGAAAACTGGACGGAAAAACACCCTGTTGTTGGTGGTAATGGAAAGTGAGCTAGGGGCTCTGGAGTGGGGATGGGGGCTTTGTGAGTGGGTAGAAAGCTGTTCAGCAGGCTGGAGAGTACTGTGGGTGGATGGGGGTTCTGGAGAGAACTAGGGGTGCAGTGGGGTTCTGCAGTACGCTCTGGGACTGCAGGGGTACTGTGGTAAATTGTGAAAGGTTGGAGTGCATTGCACAGGCATTGCAGCACACACTTCCACTCTGAAGATACCAGTCAACCAGTGCACTGACGGGGAACCCTCCCTTGCACAATCTTTTCTTTTATATATGAATGTGTTTTATTTTGTTTGTTTTATTAGTGGTTTGCTGGGGTATCATCAGCAGGCTAGGGGGCTCTTCAGGGGGATTAATGAATAGAGGGCTCTTGCATCGGGCTTTGTGCTGCAGATATTTGGAGGTCATGCTGGGGAATCTGAAGGCTAGGGGGCTCTTTAGGGCCCTCATACTGATAACCGTTCTGTAACTGTTTTGCATTCGGGGAGGCATTTTTCGAAAATGGCTACTTATGATGGTGGCTTGAGCAGTACTCAGGGCACAGAACACATACTGCCATAATGCAGATACATAATGCTACCAGTGGACTGATGGAGAACAACCTGATGTGAGATTTTAACCTTGTCCTATGGCAAATGTTGTGCCCTGGCTGTTTTGGGAGAATTTACCACAGTTCTACTACATGGATTGGCTGTCATTTTGTCACTACAAAAAAATCCCATCTTGGGTCAATGATATTGAGGAATTGCTTTTCTAGTGTCTATACCATCTGTATATATTCTCCCACCTCTGTCTGCAGATTTTGTTTGTTCTCATGATTTTGGTCTTGAGTTTGTGGTCATTGTCATGCTGAAGAATGAAGCTGGAACTAGTTATAATTCTACTGATTGCACAATTATTAAAGATCTGGGGGTACTTCTCAGTAGTAAGGATCCCATCTATTTTAACCAAATTACCAACTCCATTTGCAGAAATGCAACCCCAAACCTACAGACAACATTATATGCTTCATTGTGGCATGAAGAACTTTAACTGTACAGTTTTTAAAAGATTATTGTAGCAGGGATATAGTCGTAATAAATAAAAAGAGGGGTCACCGTAAATGTGCTCGCCCCACTTCTACTCTGCCTATGTGTAACTCAAAGGGGAAGAAACTTCCCCCAGAGTGACGTCATGAGACCAGAACCCGAGTCCTTCTCTGGACCCCGCAGGGGGGGCAGGCAGGCCAGAGCCGCGGACAACCAAAGAAGGTGTTGACAAACCAAGAGTTGGCACACGTTCCCGCTTCCTGAAAAAAGTGAGGACATGGCGTTCCTATCCGTACCCGCCCCACTACACCCCTGATTGTTAGTCAGTCAAAACTACAGCACCCCTTTATTAAGGCTTGCAATGGTGTAAGCAGGTAAATAGTTTAAGCCAGTGATTGCGAACCTTTTGGACCTGGCAGACCACTAAATCCATGGACTCCTGACTACGCATGCCTGGGGACCATATGTCACTCACAGAGGAAGAAACCTCTCCCAGAGTGACGTCATGGTGACAGAAGCCACCCACTCTCCCATCGCAGGTCTGAACCTGTGATGGGAGAGTGGGCGGGTTGTGTCTATATGGGTGACATGGTCCACTGCCCTGGCCTGTGCGAGCCGCAGACCACCAAAATTTTCTTGCCGACCACCAGTGGACCTCTGGGCAATAGACTCCTCTGGTGTGTGGTCCAGTCCCTGTTTGAGGCAAATACATTGACTGTACTTTATCTGCCTAAAAATTTTAAGAAAAGGATTTTGAACTTTAGTTTCATGAGTTCCTGTACAAATAGTTTTTCCCCATACACCAAATCCATTATGTTTAAGAACCAATACCCTAACCAGTTCCAATTACCATAGGGACAACTCTACCATTGGTTCTAGCTACCTGCCAAAAAGTATTTTCAGCACTACCCTATTCAATGAGAAATTTTGGTCTGGCACGGGAACAAAAAAGCAAAAGTAGGCACTTCTGTATTTCCTTCCTCTGTTTAATTTGTTTACTTAGAGACTAGAACTGGACTTAAATTTTTCATAAACTCTCTTTGTGCTTAATCAAGCAAAGAAGCACCAAGTGAGAACTTCTTGCATTATGTCATATTGTTTGCTAGCTTAAATGGGTGACTGACAGGACAGTGACTGTTTTGGTTTTTAGAACAAAAACAGTGGAATAGTCATGCATGACATCCACTAAAAAAGCCAGAGTATCACTTAAACCCTAGTATATTTGCTCCTTTATAATTTTATATTTTATTAACAAACCTTTTCAAATTGCCCACAGAGCAATTATCCATGTGCAAATGTATATATATGTATGTATGTGTGTGTGTATATACCGGTATATATATATATATATATATATAGATATATAGAGAGTTTACTGGAAGCCTCCTTTTGAGGAAAAAATTCTCAATTATGCCACAAGAAAAAACAAAAACAAAAGAATGAACTGTTCAACATTTTTTTTTTTTTTTTTTCTGGTGTTAAGAGTTCAAGGATTATGTGGCAGGAAAATTCACTTTATAGCACTAATCGAAAATATTAAAGCAACATAAACATTTCAAGTACAAGTTCAGGTCAGCAATAGTTTGGAAGTCGTTTGGTTTTTTAACCATAATGAAATAATATCACGCTTCAGCAGAAAAACATTTACAGCAAATATACCATCATTCTTTTTGGAGACCATCATTAAAATCTAATTTGGTTAGAATAAAACTCAAATTCCCATGAAATAGGGTACCATGGCCACAAAACCTTGGATATGTTTAACCAGGAAAAGAAGTCAACTGATTCCCTTCACCTCATACATCAATATTTTTTAAGCCACACTTCCCACCGAGGTTTCGCTTGAAATCCCTTCAAATAAAAATTGTGTTTTTAGAATAGCCAAACTATTTAAGTCAAGCACTTTGCTTTTCTAAAAATTATAGCAAATATAGTATCTACCAGATTTTGTGAAGTGAAACTTTGATAACTTTTATGAAAACTATATATCTAAGAAATGTTATTATGCAATGCTGGCATTGCTACAAAACATAAACCTGCAACTATTATATTAAAGGGAAAGACGGAATAAATAAAAGGGTGTATTGCCCATTTTCTAAAATGGTATTTCTCAACTCCAGTCCTTACTCCAAGTGATTATAGAGTGATCAAGAAGCCAAACTATGGACATTTACATTGTCACATTCTCTTTTTCTTTTTTTTTTAATTCTTTATTTACATTCAACCCAATTAGCGTAATACAGTAATACAAAAGTAGTACAAAACAGTGGAATCAAGAAGAAATGTTAACAATTATCATTACAAAGATTTTAGAACCAATAACTTCCACGTGAAAACTGTTCCATAGAAATCTTTTATGTAAGGTAACAATAGATAAGGTAAGTGGGGATCATGGTTAATTTCGATACATAGTTAAATAGTAGGTTAGGTTGAAAAAAGACATAAGTCCATCAAGTTCAACCACTAGGGAAATAAACATATCCCAGATATAAAACCCTATAAGACATAGTTGGTCCAGAGGAAGGCAAAAAAAAACCCTGGTACAACTTGCTTCAACAGGGGAAAAAAAATCCTTCCTGATTCCATGAGGCAATCGGATGTTCCCTAGATCAGCAGTCACTGTTATTTTTACTTTAAAGCCTTAATACCCAGTTATATTCTGTGCTTATAGAAAAACATCTAGCTTTTTCTTAAAGCAATCTATAGTAGTTGCTGAAACTACTTCCTGAGGGAGCCGATTCCACATTTTCACAGACCTTACCATGAAGAATCCCTTCCTTATCCGGAGCTTAAACTTCTTTCCCTCCAGACGCCCTCTTGTTATTTGTAAAGATCTCAAAGTGAATAATGGGGAAGAGAGTTCTCTGTATGGACCGTTTATATATTTATACAGGGTGATCATATCCCCCCTTAAATGTCTCTTCCCAAGGGAGAATAGATTCAGTTTGGCTTATCTCTCCTCATAGCTGAGCTCCTCCATTCCTTTTATTAATTTAGTTGCCCTTCTCTGCACTCTCTCCAATTCCACAATGTCCTTTTTGTGATCTGGTGACCAAAACTGGACTGCATATTCCAGATGTGGTCTGACCAATGCTTTGTACCTGGGCGGGATTATGTCTCCATCTCTGCAGTATATTACTCTTTTAATACAAGAAAATACTTTACTAGCTTTAGATATTGCAGCTTGGCATTGCATGCTGTTATTAGGTCTATGATCTACAAGAACCCCCAGATCCTTTTCCATTTCTCACTCCCCAAATGTATTCCCCCTAGACAGTATGAAGCATGCATGTTGTTAGCTCCCAAGTGCAAAATTTTACATTTATCTATTGTTAAATGTCATTTGCCACTTGGCTGCCCAATCAAACAGTACTTCTAGGTTTGCTTGTAGATCATAGACATTCTGTGTGGACTTAATTCCATTACATAGTTTGGTGGGATCTGCAAACACAGAAATGGTACTTTTAATCCCAAACTCTATATCATTTATGACAATGTTATACAGTAAAGGTCTTAACACTGAACCCTGGCGTACACCACTAATAACCTCAGACCATTCAGAGTATGAATCATGAATTATAACTCTCTGGATGCGATCTTTAAGCCAGTTCTCTATTCATTTACAGATTGACTTTTCTAAACCTATCCACCCTAACTTGCAAATTAACCATCTGTGGGGTACAGTGAAAAGAGAGTAAATTTGTTTGACAACTTCTGCCTTTCTTGAAGCCATGCTGACTATCACTTATAATATTATTTTCTATCAGAAACTCCTCTATGTTGCTCTTTATCAAACTCTCCAAGACCTTTCCAACTATGGACGTTAAACTAACGGGTCTGTAGTTACCTGGTAATGACTTTTCTCCTTTTTTGAAGATAGGAACCACATTGGCCTTACGCCAATCCATCGGTACCTTGCCAGTGACTAAACAGTCTCTAAAAATTAGAAATAATGGCTTTGAAATAACTGAGCTCAGCTCTTTGAGGACACGTAGATGTTACATAGTTACATAGTTACATAGCGAACTATGATTCATATGAAAAATATCACACATTCCTAAAGCAGAACTGTAGTCGCCTCTGCTCTATTGGTGCCATGTTGTAAAGCTCCCTCCCTGGTGGGATATCTTCGCCTGGTCACCCTCTGGGCATGGAATTTTCGGCCATCTTGATATGCCACTCCTATGCATTTGTATAATGTTCATTTAGGCATATGCTAAAATTGTGTGCTGTGCTGCATGTGCAGTTAGTAAGTCTTCTAAGTGATTACCACAGCTTTTACTGTCTTAAAGAAGGTGATAACATGAGTTGGTATTGGCTCTAACAAGATCTCCCCCATCACTAACATATTAACTGAGACTTTAATTGAAGAGGGATGCTCCGATGTGTATATATGACCGACATTTGGAAATAACCTTTTAGCATTGTTATAATAGAGTTAGTCCTTATAGCAGTGCATCTATCTGTTATTTTCCCATGTGTCACAGCCATTGTACCACAACCTCTGGAGGGGCAATCTGCAGCAGTAAAAGTCCTCTCTGTCTGATCTGGTGTCTGTGAGCCATTCATTTGCTCCAGTGTTGAGTACGAAGGTTGCCCATAGGTCTTGACTTAGTCATTGGAAACTTGTTTATAATGGAATTGTTATCATTCATCAAGAGGAATAATAAAATAATAATAACATTTCCACTAAAATTTCCAAAAAAGGCTTAATGAATCACAAAATTAAAGAAAGTTGAATGCAATCTGTACATGCTATAGCCTACCTTAGGATTGTTGCTGACCATGTCCATCCCGTTATGACTGCAATGTACCTATCTTCTAATGGCTCCTTCCAGCAGGATAACGGGCCATATTACAAAGCTCAGATCATCTCAAACTAGTTTCCTGAACTTGACAAAGAGTTCATTGTACTTAATTGGCCTCCACAGCCACCAGATCTCAAGAAAATAGAGTACTTTGTGATGTGATGGAATGTGAGATTCCTCATCAATGAGCCGCCAACAAATCTGTAGTGTAATGCTATCATGTCATTATGGAACAAAACCCTAAGGAAAGTTTACAACACCTTGTTGAACATGTGTTCTTAAAAATGATGGTTGATGATTACAAGCAAAGGTTACTCCAACCAGGACACAGAGCAAGTAGCCTATCCTCCTTTTCCCTACCAATTTATAAAGGTTTTTTTGTGACTGTTTGTAATTTTTCTATGGATGTTATCAGTAATAAAATCATACTGTGAGATACAGTTGAGTTCATTGATGCAGAATTGCAGTTCGCCACAGACTTGACATCACCTGCTGAGACTTGTAGTCCCATAACAGCTGGAGAATATGCTGCAGGGCTTTTATGTCCTATGACAAGTAAATAATTAAGCTATAAAAAAAACAAAGAAATGTAGAACATATGCTGTGCATACATTTTGCAGAACATTTGATTTAGCGCCAGCACACTCCAGAAATTAAAGGAAACAAATGTATTGGGAAGGAAATGTGTTGATGGATAGAGTACAGAAGGTTATACAAATGAAACCTTTTTAATGGAACAAGGAGAGTTAGTAATTTGAATACTTGTAGAGTGTATTTTAAGCTGTTGCCACTATTTAATGTTCAACTCATCTGAATGAAGAACAAAGTATAAATTGTACTTTTAAATATACTTTTTACTCTTTCCTAAAGAAGGCACACAATCACTTAAGGAACATTTATGCTGGATTGACAAAAGTGCGCTTGTGGTAACTTGCGTTTTACTACAGTGCATGTTAACACATCGGCAGTGTCATTCCAATGTACATATACAGTAAATAAAAAGGCACCTGTGCTGGAACACATGACGGGGCATGGATGTAAGTACACTCACTGTCAAAAAATATTAGTGAAACATACTAATATTTCTGAGGATCTCCTTTAACTTTGATTACGGCATGCATTCATTCATGGTATAATTTTTAAAAGTTCATACAATGTCGCAGTCGCTTGTATTGATGATGGGAGAGTTGGACCACTGCACACCCCAAAGATCTCAATGGAGGTGAGGGTCTAAAATGTGGGGTGGCGAACCCATGTTTAAAAATTATGTATACTGCTCTCTAAACCACTATTTCACATTTTGAGTGCAATGAATCCTGACATTGCCATGTTCAATTATGCCCATACCATTGGGAAAACAAATCCATTGATGGAAAAAATTGGTCATTCAGTATATTCAAGCAATTAGCTGGCCTTTTTTAGGCACATAACTTTGCTGAACCTAGAACCAGACCAGCCAAAGAAACCCCAGACCAGAACACTGCCCCACAGGCTTTGGGAATTTTTTTAGCCAGGCAGTGTATTTTGGGTTTTCTGATTTGTTGTGTTATCAGTGCATTGGAAACACACAACTCAACACACCTTTAATGCACTATAACTGATAAAGGTAGGACAATATTAATCACTACACAATAGTTCACATTAATAGCTCTATGGCTAAAGTCCCTTTTGCTATGACTGAAGCAGGTGGTGCAGTTGGAAAATCAGATGCAGAAATGTTGACATTTCCTATAAAATAACATAAAATAAAAAACAACTAAAAAAAAGTTAGCACAGGTTATGTTCAGTGAAAATGTAAACCAAAACAATTAGCATAAAATGAAACATAGACAGCAGGATGTTCATGTAAATCACATCTATACTTGTTAAAGTTCATCTTAGCAGTGCCAGACCAGCTCCAACAACCAGAACAAGACATATCCCATTTACCCCCTTTCTATCCATTAAGCATCTAATGTAATGGGCAGCCTCGATGATCCAAAAGGAGGCTCAGAACGTGGCAGGTGTGATTTATTTTATAGGAAATGTCAACATTTCTGCATCTGATTTTCCAACTGCACCACCTGCTTCAGTAATAGCAACAGGGACTTTAGCCATAGAGTTATCAATGTGAACCATTGTGTAGTCATTAATGTTTTCCTACCTTTATCAGATCTTTCTGCAGTGCAACATGGGGCTAATTAGATATGGCAATTAACGTGTGTGTGTGTGTATATTGTTTTAGATTGTCCTAATAATATAACTTATATCGGTGGTTTTCAAACTACCCTGTGACCTGGATGTGTCCCTTAACTTGCTTTTAGCATCATTCCATGAGCTGCTATCCTTCCAACTGACACCAACAATAGAGCACTATTCCTCCTACTGACACCAACAGTTTACTGTTAAAAGGACCCTGCTAGTAAGTTATATTTTGAAAATGGTATTTTGTCCTACCATTACACCTACATTCAGTGGGGCACTATAGCATAATTCACAAGAGGCAATACTTATCTCTACTGCCCACCCCAACCAATTGTAGATGTTGTGATAATGCCAGGGTTTAAAAAATCAACTGACTGGCACCCATTAGCAATCCAGACACTTTTCTTTCCTCCAAAGTTTGTAAATGTGTCCCCATTGTACTCCGCACTTTACAGACTGCTTGACAACATAAACTCTTGTACTCTCTACACCAGATGTCAGTGGAAACGGTTTAATTACTAAAACAACTTTCCAAGTCTCTCAGTCTCTAACCTTGACTTTGGCAGTAACTCTGCAGAAGAAGTTGAAGAAGAAAGTACATATCAAGACGCTGCAGTCTTATTTGGCTAGAAATGAGAACCAACACATTCAGACTTTGCTATTAAGTAAGGGATATTTTCCAGGATAAACAGGGAGGAACATGATCAGCAAGCATTCAGGATATCGAAGAACATCATGGTTATCCAGGGATATGAGTGAATTAAATTGTTCCTTTTTATTGATTTTTTTTTTTTTTTGCTCCCTCACTTGTCAACAAAGTGGTTGTCAAATTAAAAGCTCATCCTGCAGAGAATGGGGCAGTGACAGGGACAGATGAGTTCTGATTTATAGATAAGTGTTCTTCATTTCTCTACACAATAGATTCTGGATAAAAAGAATCTGCTGCTCTGATTCCTTACAGTGGAAGGTGAGGGTGGTTGATTAGGAGTGGATGCTGAAAATAGCTGATTTGCAATAAACTATTTCTCCTCATAGAATTCTACAAAGCATAGCAGGGGAATACCTGAATTACGATGATTGGCTGCTTTTTTAATCAAAATAATCCTCTTTGTCCTTTAAGCCTGCAGTTATGAAGCCTGCCCTTACTATAGATCTAAATCCAATCACTAAAATCCCATATAAGCTTTACCTTGTAATAGCAAAAATTTTCATTTTTTTTATGTTGCAGCTTTTAGTCTATCGGATTACTTCTTGACCCATGAGGGTCTTTGTTGAGGCATTTGTGGTTGTTAATTGACATATTTCTGTGCTACCCTATCCCAAGTCCACTATTTTTACAGCTAAGAAGCCATTGCTGAGCAATGATGTGTAGGTGACACTGGGGCGCGTTGATGTCCAAAAAAGGCTAAATGACATCAGCAGTCCTGATTTGCAAAAAAAAGATTATATATATATATATATATATATATATATATATATATGTATTAGCAAGCAAAAGCATGTTCAAATACATAGTTACATATACATAGTTACATAGTAGGTCAGGTTGAAAAAAGACATTACCCATCAAGTTCAACCCAGTTCTCCATCCATTTACAGATTGACTTTTCCAAACCCCAAGTCTGTGGGGTACAGTGTCAAATGCTTTAGCAAAGTCCAAGTACACTATATCACCTCTATTCCACTGTCTACCTGTTTACTTCCTCATGAAAAGAGCGTGAATTTGTTTGAAAACTTCTGTCTTTCTTGAAGCCATGCTGACTACCACTTATAAAATTATTTTCTAGCAAAAACTCCTCTATGTGGTTCTTTATCAAACTCTCTAGGACCTTTCCAACTATAGAGGTTAAACTAACCGGTCTGTAGTTACCTTGTAATGACTTTGCTTCCTTTTTGAAGATAGGAACCACATTGGCCTTACGCCAATCTATTGGTGCCATGTCAGTGATGAAAGAGTCTTTAAAAATTAGAAATAATGGCTTTGAAATAACTGAGATTGGCTCTTTGAGGACACGTGGATGTAATCCATCAGGTCCCGGTGCTTTGTCAACTTTAATTTTGCCCAACTGTTTCATATCAATATTTATCAATCATAACAATTTTGAGCCATTGTTAATATTTCTTTTTAAATCAATTTTAGTTTTGAAGTAGATGGAATAGTTGACCAAGTTAATAATGACATAGCAGTATGAATAAAGCTGTATCCATTCCTTTGTGGGCGAGTAAAATACAAATTACTTTTTTATGATTGCTAAAGTTAGGAAAGCACATTTATTTGTATGAGCTGCCTAAAACCCCCCATAATAAGGCCCAATGGCCTTATTACATAGCAAACCCAAGTGCATTCAGAAGATCAACTTGGCTTCCAGAATAGTGAATTTTGTGAACAAACTTTTAGTACAGGTTTATGTGTCTTGTGTAGATATAGTTCAGTGTTACTTGACCCTTTTACCATGATGGGGAACCCCTTGAAATAATTTTCAAGTCTTCAAGGAACCCCTGCTATAGTTACTACATCCACAGCTCACAGTACATTAATGTGGTGGTCAGTGGAAAGAATGTCTCTTTTATTGCTGGCCAGTGGTAAGTATGCCTCCCTTACAGACAGCCAAAAAGATCATTGGTGTCAGTTATACTGACCTGAGAGTCACAAATTGCTCATTGCTTAAGGAACCCCTATCTACCTTTGGAGGAACCCTGGTTGAGAAACACTGATGTAGATAAAAACCCTCATTTCCCTATTTTAATGGAAATCCACTGTAAAGTACAAATGTTATAAGTTCAAATGCTTTTATTGTTGTTGTTTTTGTGCTTAAGATATTTTGTTATATTTTAGGGTATTGCAAGGCTTCCTAGCAAGTACATTTTAGAGAACTGTAAGGGCCAAAGGTGATTTTATTTGTTGTCGTGCACAGCATGTAAAGATAAAAAAGGGATATTGGACAAAAACTAAAGCAGGCTCCTGTATGTTTGAATTAAAGGAAAGGAAAGAGCCAAAAGCTAATATGAAAATGAAGTCTAAAGTGTTCAGTGCAAGAATCAAAATATAGGTGGGTTTTTAAGGATACATTTTAAAACTTTACTCAACCTAATAACACAGATATATTGATGAGAGAAAATACGCTATTGGATGAAAAGGAAAAAGTGAGTCTGATTTTTACTGTGGTGGTGTATTTAAGACACATTAACATTCAACAAAATGCATTATACATTTCCTATCAAAACCACCCATAACTAGGTAAAAAAATAGACCTTCCTTCATGGAGGACCATTTTCTTGCTAACAGCCTAAATCAATCAATCATGCTTTTAAATATACTTATTAGACCAGGGGTGTCAAACTCTGGCCTGCGGGCTAAATCTGGCCCTTAAGGTCCCTTTTTTTTTTTTTTTTTGGCCCCCGAAAGAATTCCGAAAATTAACTACATCTAGCCGCCCGCGTTACCACCTCACATCATCATTTTCAATACATGCAATACATAGACATTGTTCCTGTACACCCATCATGTGACACAAAGCCTAGGCAATGATCACATGGTGCCGATTACCAGGGGCATTGTGTTTGTTTCAATCCATTAGAGATTGCATAGTGTAATATTTAGTGTCAGACAAACTTGTGATGTGAGAGGATGAACAACACACAGCCTGCATAGATAGATAGAAATTATTCTTCTCAACCTTAAAGTGTGTGTAGATGGGTTTGTTTTTGTTAGTTATAGATGAAGTAATAAACTTCCTTAATTTTTTCAATAAAATTCAAGTTTGGCCCCCAACTTGGTCTAAGTTTTTAATTTCATTAAATTGTGTATTTAAGTTTGACACCCCTGTATTAGACTAACAGGAAGGTGCAAGCAAATTGGTTGCTGGTTGTTGAGACTAATAGCTATGATTTTATCCAAATAAAAGGCTCATTTATTAAATCCGCACAAAACAGTTGTGAAGTAAATATTGATCACTGAATAATGACCTGTGATTGGATTCCACAGCTACCAGACTTTGCACTATTCTAGCCATGACAAGGGCAAGTAGGGACCCAACAGTGCAGTCTCATGGACCTGAAGCCTCAGTTATATCAGAAAGTTGGTATGCATTTGTCGGTAATTTATTGGTCATTTATATTACACATTTGGCTAAAAACTAGCATTCAGTATTACCAGGGTGTTGTGGCTACAATGATCCATACATACCTACAACGTGTACATACATCATAAATCTTGTTTAAATAACAAATTAACATGACACACAACCACTTCCACACATTTAATTGGACAACAGGGAGCTAAAACATTTTACTTCAACTGAATTTTTTATCCACATTGTTGTAGAGTATAAAAACTTTCCGAAGTGTATTGAACGATTTGCAGAATAAAAGGAGCCGGAGTTCTCTGCCAGCCTTGCATTGTTTTTCCAGGGCCGGCCTCCAATTTTTTATTGTATGCATCTGGTTGGTGGTTTGCTTAGCTTGCATGTAAAAGGCTCCAAGCAATTTAGTTATTGATGAGTGAATTTCTCAGTGGTACTCACAGTTCATCATGATCGCCTAAAACTTATGAAGTGAATAAAAAAAAAAAAAAAAAACAGTTGTTATGGAGGTGCAAAAATGTCAAGCTGCTCCTAACCACACGCCAGGGGTCTTTTATTTAAATAACTTTGGTTAACTGTGTTAAGCCACTTAATTGTTTGACTTATTTTTATGAAAATATTGTTTTATATGGAACATGTCATCCATTATAGTTAATAAAGTGCTACTCTTTCTAAAGCTAGCCATACAAAGGCTGATTATAGAGCAGAACATGTTCTTTAGGACCTAATCTGTCAGCATTTGGCTCCATTATAGCGTGCAATACAAATGTCTGTCCTGCCTGTTCAGTGTGTGTAATGATATAAAAGGGAAGGAATTCTAAATGTAGTCAGACTTCTGCCTCTGTATCATAGTGACCTATTCCAAGTATTTCCAAGAAACAAATGAAAATAGTCCAGTCAAACCAATTCATTATAAAAGCACGATTCCGGATCGCTAATACGAATGCGCGACCGATAATCCGATTTTGCTTGATGAATCAGGGGCAGAATCTCTGAAAATCAAATCCTGCATCTTCCCATCCCGCAGGGGTGTTTTGCTTCATGATTTGAAGCAAGATATAATTACCTAAATCTGACATCCAGGTTACTTAATAGTGCTGTTTCTGGGTGTGGAGGAATCACTGATTAAGGATAAGTGAAAGTACAGTCAATTAACAAAGCTAGTTAAAATGCCTCTGAACTTGCTATTCTTACCAATTGCAAGAACAGGAGGATCCATTGGATCAAGTCCTACGTCAATTTGAAAAATATTGTCTTTTGTTAAATATAATCAATAGAAAGCATTTGAAGGCTGCCTGTGTAGTTATTTGCAAAATCCCTGAAATAGCCCACATGATATTGGCTACACAGAAAGTGCATTGATTCTAGTGTGTTGTATAACTATAATACCACATTGTTATCTTGCAGGGAAGATCAGGAGGACCCATGGGTTCCCCAAATAAAGTAAAAAAAAATAAAGCAAGTAAATTGTGCATAAATAGGTCAACATGTTGTTGGAAACACCCATTTTTATTTTTTTGCAAACCCCCTAAACATAAAATTGTCACCTTGAGAGGTCAGGAGACCCTTGGGGCCATGCCCCAAATTAATTTTAAATAAAGCATCCAGTTTTACTGTACATCCAAATTAAACAAAACCAAAAAGTGAATCTGAATCTGAATTAAGCTCATTAGAATCCTAGTGCTAAGATCAACACTTGGTTTTTGTCCTAGGTGGGCGATCGGCAACATTGCTAATGTGACACCTTCACAAACTTAACCTAGAAAAACCTAATTGTATAGTATTGGGGGCACTTGAAGGAAACATTTGTAATAAGTTATTAGACAAATCATAGTCATATAAGATGTTTGAAATAAATAATAAAACCGCATGGGGCTCCCCAACTAATATTTTAAGCAGATACTTTTTCAGGCATAAAAAATGATTGGAAACAAGTATGTACCAATCCCTATTCCTGCCCATACCAGGCATCCTGGAACCTGGCTGGCCAAGCGTGACAGCAAGAAGTGTAGAACTTGTGTTTAATGGATCCTTACCTTGCAGAAGTACCTACTGCACTGCTGCATCACTCTGCCTCCTCCTAGGAACATACCAGGGGTATATTCACAAAAATAGGAGAGGGTGCATGGTATGTGCCTGCCCCACTACACCCCTGCCTGTGTCACTCAAAGGGGAAAACACCTCCCCCAGAGTGACATGATGATAACAGAACCTGCCCTGTCCCCCATCACAGGTCTGAGCCTGACCCGCCCAGAGCCTGCAATCAGTACAAAAGACATGGTCCATGGCTCTGGCCAGTGCACCCCCCCAGCAGGGTCCTTCTGACCCCACAGGGACGGGCCAGAGCCGCGGACCACCAATGACTTTATTGTGTAAAAAAAAAAGCCCACTCCCGAAAAAGGGCATGGCGTTCCCACCCAGGCCCGTCCCACTACACCCCTGACAAACACTGTTGGTTGAACACCTCCAGCACCAGAGGGATCTTTTGCCCAAGTGTGCAACTCTGGGATCTGTTCCAAACCTACAGAACTTTACAAGTTTTTTTAAATTCCAGGATAATCCTGCAACATCCAGGACAATTGAGGAGCAGAGTCTGAGGTTTCATCCAAACAGAACCGCAAAGTAAACATTATATACAAGCCTGGCTAAACCACTAGTTTAACTACTAAATACATTTTTAATCAGACCTGTGCGCAAGTTTATTTATTGCATCGTTACTGTACTGTATATTTCAGTTGTTATTCCCATGACACAGTTCCATAACTTGAAGTGAACTGTAACAATAAACCCCAGACTTTGGCTATGTTTACACCTTGGATTTTTGTCATTGGAAAGGATCTTTCCCAACGTCGGACGAGCGCTGTACACATCCCAGATTCTGGTTCCATACTATCCCTGAGCGATTATGGGACGAAAATCATCTGACACGTGTATGAAGCCATACTTACTGTCAGTGGGTTAACAGGAGATTCTAGTTACTGCCTTGGCGGTATTCCCGAGTGTGGCTCGGGGTGAATTTTATGTACCAAAACCGGTAAACCCGGAGCCACACTCAGGGTAGCAAAAAAAAAAAATCCTACCTGCTCCCCACGATCCAGTGGCGTCCTCCAGCAATCTCCAGCCGGCTTCTGTATCACATCCTCGGCTCGATGTAATGCGTGAAGCGGTGGCACGCTGGGGAGACGTGGTCTGTTGGGAAATTATTATACATTGATCACAGTGTTAAAGTTATAAAAATAAATCCAAAAGTTTATTCCATTATTGTACCCTTGTTTGGACAAACTTAAAAATGTTTTTAAATTTTTTATTAAAATTATTAAATAAAATGTATTGTAAATATATTATTTTAATATTTTTTATAATTATTATTTATATTTATTTATTACAATTTATGATTTGTGTTTCAAACTTTATCATACCCTGGAGTTATTCCTAAAAATTACAGGCCTAAAATATTAAACAACGAATTTCCACGCAAAACAATGTACCACTTTTGACATAAAAATACAGACATAATTAGACCGCCAGGGCCGTTAAATGCTACTAATTACAATGAAGCACGGTTCCCTAACTATATCTTTGAATGCAATGCTTAGTCAGAAAAATACATTAAAAAGGAGAGTTTTCAAAGGGGCTCACAATCTAAAATTCCTACCATAGTCATATGTCATTAACACAGTCTAAGGCCAATGTTGGGGGAAGCTAATTAACCTAAACATACAACTATTTGTACAAGAGCCCTTTGCAGTCTTTGACATTGCAAGATACATAATACCCTGTACTATGTTTAGGCTTGCCTGCCCTATCCAGTCAACTAGGTAAGTAGGTTTGATAGGCTATATTCAATTTTACGGCTCAAAACAGCTTGCAAAAAACAGTTAACATTGGACCTAAGTATATTCATAATCCTTTATTTGACAGACTGCAGTATGCACCAGTGTTGACACTTTTTTGAGACTAAGGGAATATTTATGAACAAAACATGAAAAATGTGGCCTCTGACATGAAAAGATTGCCCTGTCAATTCCACATGTGGCCTAAACGATAAGTCAGGACCAGTGGTTAACAATGCTACTAATGCAAAGGTTGTCTGCTCAGAGTAGTTTCCAGCGGGCAGATCTAGGGGTTTAAAAAAAAAACAAAACTAAAAACTTTGTTTCTATGAAGCATTTTAGAAATGTTGATTGTGAGTAAAGTAATTTTTTTGATGGATCAGTAAAATACAATGTACAACTGTTCCTTCTAAGGGTAATATTTATTTTAAAAGGTGAATTTGTAGGTGATGATGTTAATAATGCCATAAAGCTAGGCAACAGCTTAACGTAATCTAAAGAGCAAGACACAGCTATCAAGGGAAACCCTATATGACCTCTTAGACAGTTCCTCATCCAAATCTTGTCCTTTGTAACAACGTTAAAATTGGACAGTCATGTGCCAAGTCTTAATGAATACTTCAACTAGCCAGTGCCTACAAAAATGCCAGACTATTCATGGTAATCTAAATGGCATGTAACTGATAGTTTTCATTTTCTTTTTTGCAAATTCTTAAGCTAGTTTATTTTTCCACCAAGATTAAATCTAAAGAAAGACGGTGCTCTATGTTTACATTAGCATTTTGAACCTGGAGATCAAACGTACGGTACCTTTCCTGAAGCCACGCACACTATCCATCATTGAATTACACGCCGTCTACATGCCAAGCCCCTTTGGTTTCTTTGGGTTGCAAATTTCAGGAAAGACGCTGGAAAGTATATTTTTTGGCACCAGCACCAACATGAGAAGGGATTGGTTTTCACATAGCACCTTTCATTCAAACAATATCCAGAGGAAGGTCCCTTGTCATGACAACCCACAGAAGCAAAAGGGTAAAAAAAGGAAATACATATACATTTCTGTTAAACTGTTTATCTGGCTGTCACAAGGTTTTCTTCAAGGTTGTTCAAAAAAAATATAACCATAGTAAGTTATGCAGAATGACTGAATAGATCCCAGATATCCTAAAGATTTTACATTATTTGTTCAAATCACCACTGTAAATGGTAACTATCCTTTACAGTATTCTTGGTGGTTGATGGACAAGGCTACATCTGCCTAAAACTTGCAATTTAAAACACAAATGGCTTATTATATGTTTTAGGATCCCTCAGTAAGGATCTGAATTGTGAAACTGCTGTGTCTGACAAAAACCCAAAAGATGGTAACTACCCCAATTATTCTCCATAGAGTACTGTTGGACAGCGCTGATTGTTAGGTTTTTTTTTTAATTCATCATTTAAAATTGTCTGGTGTATCGTAAAGTTGACTTGGATGTTTAGATTTGGTTTTCTCAAAGTTGTTTATACGTATGGCTTTTATTTCATTATAATATTGACCTAATGTTATTCTCACTCTTACACTTTTCTTTTTATCTCCACCATTTTACTGACTCATGTCTGTTCTTCTTTCTCAACCCTTTAAATAATGACTTTTGTTCTGATGTGTCTGGTAGTTGTAGTGTATGTGGGTTTAAAAAAACAATAAGAATTTGAATAGGGAAATTTTCTCATCTTGAAGGCAGTCAGCAAAATGCAGTCTATACCTTCTTCCCTCCTTCCAATATCTGAACTGTATGACTCTGCCTATGGCCCAGAGCCCTTTGGGGCATATTGTTCAGCCATGTCCTACTAGTGTGCATGCATGATGTGGTGCCATTTATTCCCATGAATGGTCCATACTCATGATGGTCCTAGCCATTGAGCAGAGTATAACCCATCCATTAGAAATAAATTGGCAACGGTCAGTACAGTGAGGGACTAAATAGGAAAAGAAAAGAGAAACCCTGTTTGCATTTTTGTGGGTTTTGTTAAAGGAGAGCTTCATTTCAAGAAAGTACCTTTGATCTCAGTCTAGGAGCGCTGAACACACATTTTTAATCAAATGATAGACAGTAGCCTTAAACAAGTTTAGGAGGCTTTTAACAAACTCAAGCCAGGTTGGCAAAACTTAGCAGCTTTTTCCAAACTAGTCTTAAAAAACCACAAGGTGATCATGTTTTCATCTCTTCAAACAAACGCAGGTGATAGATTTATAGAATTTCTTTTACACTGGTAATTCAGCAAATGGAAAACATGATGATTATTAGTCATTAAGTACAAGAGATGGTATTCACTTTCCATGCACTTTGGGCACTTGACAATAAGAATGTCACTAAATACTTGTCTGACCTCAGCAGAAACCCCCAGCTGTCTGGCATAGGAGGCATGGAGCTGTAAGTTAGTCTTAAGGTTTTATCTTTTGTTACAATGCTGTAATATTACTTTGTTTTAACTGTATGGAAGTTAATTATGATAATGTGACAAATTTACAAGGGCAATTTTTACTGTCTAGTAAATACTTGCTTCCCAAAAAGCTTTTAATTTTCAGAAAACTTTGCTGAAGTTGTTAGATTTTAAATAATTAGATTTTTGTGGTATACCAGGAATGCTTGAACCTTGCAAGAGCCATTTTTACACACTGAATTGCGCATTTTTTAAATTACTTTTTTTGGAAGTGACAGCGTTGATGTGTATGGAAGGGGGCAAAGCATATTTTTCCACATTATGTTTATTTCAAGTCCCAACAAGTACAGAAAAATATTTGCACTCCAAAGTTCTACTTTGTTGAATGACAGCAGATAAAAAGCACAATTTAGTGGTCACTTACAAACCAATCTTGAATAAATGTATTTATTGCCAAATCCTAATATTATTACAAACAATATACTAAAAACTGGACTTTTAGGGCAATATTAATCCACAGGTATTTTTAGTAAAAGAATGTAACAATCTTATTAAATTATCGTATACATGGTGAAGAAGCTACACATCAATGGTCTCGAGCTTTATTATAGACACATTTTGTAAACACACCATTTGCTTCTGTAGAAAGGCTTTGAGACCCATGCAATGAACAACCATCCTGCGTGTTTCCTTCACATACAGTATGGTAAAAACAAGAGAAGGCTTCCGAGGTAGCAGCCTGGTCATCGGGAATCAATTTGGTAATACCATCCTGACACAAAAGAAGAATGCAAATCCATATGTATTAAAACAGGGATAAGGGGACTTCCGGTTCCGGCGCCCCGCGAGCCACCAGCATGATCTAGCGGCTCCCTCTCGCCTCAGGGCTCTTTTGATATAAAACCGGCTCTACGCCCATTCACCCGCCTTCTTCTGCTCCTCCGGTGCTCGGAACCCGGATGGAACGGTTCCTGGAGCGCTCCTCCGCTGACGCTGCACATAGCCAAATGAAGAAGAAAGACAGGCTGAAGCACACTCCATCCAAGATGGCCTCCGCTGCAGCAGCTCCAGGTGCTCCCAGTACAGCTTCTTCACAGGTACATCATGATGCATTGCCAGCTAGTGATCACCCTAATCAGATTGCAGATGCAGTAGCAGCAATTCTTAGGCCTACATTGCAGGAGGCAATTGACTCTGCAGTGCAAAAAGGTATTATCTCCTTGAGAAATGATTTGAGAGAACATTCCCAAAGATTAGATGCCACTGAGCAACGCACTACACTAGTGGAAGATGATGTTACCTCCTCCAGGGCCATTATATCCCTGTTGGAGGCTAAAGCACAAGCCTTGCAGGACAAAGTAGGTGACTTAGAAAGTAGGTTGAGACGCAATAATTTGCGCATTGTTGGCCTGCCGGAAAGTATTAAATCCGCCAGATTGACGGATATCTGTTCCAACCTGATCCCACAATTGCCGAACCTTCCGAATGCTTGTAGAGTGGAACGTGCACATAGATTGGGCCCTGCTCGTACCGAAAAGGCCAAACCGCGCCCAGTCATAGTGGCCTATTCACATTACACTGACAGAACCAAGATTCTCCAGGCATATCGCAATCTCCGCAACCTGCATGTAGAGGGGGCACCCCTGTTGATATTTGAAGATTGTTCAGCTGAAGTCTCACGTAAAAGGCGCAGTTTCCGGCAGGTGTGCTCTACTTTTTACCAAAATAAAATGCGGTTTACACTAGCTTATCCTGCGATTCTTCACTTCTCTGATGACCAAGGCCGCAAGTATTCTTTTACATCAGCCGACGAAGCTGAACAAATAGTTCAAGCTTTGATATCAGATTCTGTTTCAGTTCAATCAAGTGAATCTAACGGAGGCCACACACCACCGTTACGCCCGGCAGCGAAATCTATTATTCCGGTGTACTCTCCGAAGCAACCTAGGAAATTGGGAACCTCGACTAAAAAAGCTCGTGAGAGGCTGAGATCGGAATCACAGCTCCAGACGGGATCATAAGGAAAATTTCATTTATGGTTATAGCTCCTATTCTTGCATTTTTTGCAAGGTTGCCTTCAAAATGCCCGTTGTATGAGGTGTGGGCCCAACCCTGTTGACATGGTAATTCGCTTACACATGTTTCTGACTTGGTCATTATTTTCTTGCTCTGCGAGGAAAAAAGGAAAGTCACTTTTTCAAAATGTTTGTTTTTTGCTTTATGTTTTTTTGCTGTTATCCCAACATTTTTTTTTTTTTTTTGTGTTCTTTGTTATTGGAAACACTCCCTATTCTCGGCCACATGTCCACTATGATGCAGAAAGTTCTAGATGCTTTACCGCTCAAAAATCACCCCCAACTACTAGGTCTTTATATACCTACCTGAGGCAACTTGACCTGGGGTACACTTTATACGCATCCTCTGTAATGTTTGTATCATTGCTACAAAATGTGAATTGTACTTCAGCTATGTTTACGCCATGTATTAACAATGTATGCGAGTAATTTCCTGGAATGTCAAGGGTCTATGTTCCCCTAACAAACGTATGTCTGTACTACGCCATTTAAAAAGGCTTGGCCTAGATATCGTCTTGTTACAGGAAACCCATTTGGGGACTACTGATTTTTGTAGAATGAGGAAGCTTTGGGTTGGGGAAGTCTATGGTTCCCCCTCTAATGACCGGAAAGCCGGAGTATTGATCCTAACTCACAAATCCTTTCAAGGTAAGATCAAAACAGTGCAAGGTGACTCTGAGGGTAGGATAATTAAAATCCTGGTACAACTTCACGACCAGGAGCTTTCAATATACAATATATATGCCCCAAACTCTCCTCCGGCCACTTTTTTTCAGGAATTAACAAGATGGTTGGCCCAGGACCCTGCACCTTTTAAAATTGTGGTAGGGGATTTTAATTCAGTTATGATGACATCGGAGGATAGGTGCTCCGGTCACACGGTAGATACTGAGAGGCTTCAGCCACGTTCTCCACTATCTGATTTTGTCTCAGCTATGTCCCTAAATGATGTCTGGAGACAATTTCACCCCCTAGAAAAGCAATATACTTTTGTTTCCCAGGCACATGTATCTCAAGCCCGCCTGTTTTGTACTGATGCTATTTTATACAGGGCCGAGTCTCCCGAGATTCATCCTATGGTGATCATTCCCCTATTTCTCTTGTGATTCGTGATCAATACCCCAAAGGGGATTATGTGCCATGGTGGTTCCCATCTTATATGGCCAAAGATCCAGAATTCCAGGGCGAGTTACGCTCGGCGTGGCTGGAATATGTTCAACACAAGGCTGCTCATAGGGAAGACCCCATACTTTTTTGGGAGGCAGGCAAGGCTTACTTAAGAGGTAGAAAAATCTCCTACATGGCAAAAAAGAAAAAATCTACGACGTCCCATTTCTTACAAGCACAACAGGAACTTAGATTAGCGCAAGAGGCTCTGACAGAGAATCCTACCCAAACCACTAAAGAACAGTGGTACACATCCAAAGGTAAATTTGATTCTTGGCTTCTCCAGTATGAACAATTAAAATTCAAATACAAATCCCTAGACTACCATAAATATGGCAATAAGTCAGGTAAAATGCTTGCAAACCTGGTACGCACAGGATACAAACCGACTTTTATGCCCAAATTAATTACAGCGGATGGAGGTATAGCTACCTCTCCTAAAGAGGTGAACCATCACCTGGCTCAATATTATCAAAAACTATACTCATCCCCCTCAGCAGATTTGCAGGCTGGACGGACGTTCTTGTCCGAAGCTCCCCTGCCTAAACTACACTCAAGTGATATTGAAGTTCTTAATGCCCCAATCACTATAGAACAGATATCGGCCGCCATTGCCTCCCTGAAGAATGGCAAGGCTCCAGGCCCAGATGGGTTTACCACAGAATTTTTTAAAATGCTCCGAGAGGAGGTTGTGGACGATCTTTATGCACTTTACTCAAAACTCTGGGAACTAGGTATATACTTTGGCGCGGGCCGCGAAGCCTATATAAAACTGCTTCTAAAAAAAGATAAAAACCTGTGTGACCCAGACTCCTATCGCCCAATTTCCCTGATAAATATTGATGCTAAAATTCTGTCAAAGATTATGGCAAATAGGCTGGCAAGATTAATGCCATCTCTGATTTCTCCCTCTCAGATGGGCTTTGTACAGGGCAGGGCGGCAGTGACCAATATCAGAAAAGTGCTGGTTGCACTGGAGGTCGCTAAGAGACAACCTGCTCTGGACTTGGCCATTGTTGCCATAGACACCCATAAGGCGTTTGACACGGTAAACATTCCATAGTTATTTATGGTTCTGAAACAGGTAGGCATCGGTGGTTCCTTTTTCAATCTGCTTGTAGCCATGTACGCTTCTCCTATTGCACGCATCCACACTGCGGGATTTTTGTCAAACCCTATTGACCTCCATAGAGGGACTAGACAGGGGTGTCCATTATCTCCTTTGTTATTTAACCTGACATTGGAACCATTAGTTAGGTATTTGGATTCCACCCCTCTGTTACATGGAATCCCGGTTCATACAAGTGAATTGCGCACTGCTTTTTTTGCAGACGATATTCTGCTTTTCACGTCTAAACCTCACCTTGAAAAGATTTTTCAGACTTTTGAGAGATTTGCAGGGCTAAAGATAAATTTTGGTAAAAGTGAAATTTTGTCTCTGGCACATACCATAACTATAGCAAACAAATGGCGGATAAATGTGCCTTTTAAAGTGGCAACACAATCCATCACCTATTTAGGCATACATATAGGCCGTGCGCCTTCGTCACTCTATGCGCTAAACTATCCACCTCTGTTTGCAAAAATACAGAAAGAATTAAAGATGTGGGAGCATCTGCCCTTATCTTTCATGGGCCGGTGCCACCTCATCAAGATGATGTCATTTTCAAAACTGGTTTATCCAATGCAAACTCCGCCTCTATTATTGACACACACTGATATTAATGCTCTTAATAAGGCATTCGTAACATTCCTATGGTCGGGTAAACGCCCAAGAATTTCCCTGGCAAAACTATATCTGCCAAAAACAGAAGGAGGAGTGGGTTTCCCGAATATCAGACTCTACAATCTAGCCGCACTAGCCAGACATGTTATGGATTGGTTGGGCACTACGTCCTACTATTCCAATGTACAATTAGAGAGCGCAATGTCTTCTCCCTGGAACCTCTGTGCACTGCTGCACTGTACCTTTTCCTCCCTTCCTATCTTTTTACGACATAATATTCTTATTAGAGACACGGTAGTCACCTGGAAGGTCCTTAGGCAACGGTTTAAGCAGCTAATACGTTTATCCCGGTATTTGCCAATCTGTGATAATCCTATGTTCCCTCAGGCACAGGCAAAAGCAGCGTTTAAGGTGTGGAAACAAAAGGGTCTGCAGGGTTTTGGGGGACTCTTCAATATGGAGGGGTCAACAAAACTCTCCCTGGCTGAGGTGCGGGAGACCTACGGTATTCCTAGTTGGGCCCTTCACCCGTTGTACTATTGTCAAGCTATGTCCTTCCTCCAATCTCTGGTTCTTAACTTTGCAGAAACATTTGGACTAAATAATTTCGATAAACTTCTGAAACTATCCCCACCCAATATATCGAATATTTATGCCAGCCTTCGACCTATTTTTACCAAACCTCTATTATCCTCGAATGTAAAAGACTGGCAAAGGGATTTCCAGGACCCCGACTTGGTGACCTGTATAATACAAGGCTATCAAACGGTGAGACAGAGTATGGTTAACGAAATTTGGAGGGAATCGCAGTTCATGGTGCTCTATAGAGCTTATAAAGTTTTCCGACCAACCACTTCGGTTTCGCAACCACGGTCTTGGCATTTTCAATGGCCTAAATGTGATTGTTTAAGTGCCTCTTTGTCACTCCGGTTGTGGTTTTGCCCCAAAATTACTTTGTTTTGGTCTCAGATTCTTAAATTTGTACATTCTGTAACAGGGCACATTATACCATCTAATCCTGTTTTGCTGGTGTTTGGCTCCTGGGAGGGCGTGGAGGGGGATGGTATGCCCCGCTCTATGCGCTCTTGGACGAATATTTGTCTTTTAGCAGCCAGACGCACAATCATGGATAATTGGATACAAACACAACCTCCTGGAATAGAACAAGTTTTCACCTCTCTAAAATCTTTATTCCTCACGGAAATGCTGGACGCACAACTACAAGGTGATGACTCTATTACTCGGTTCTGGACGAAATGGTACAAGTTTTTAGTTTACGCTTTTACCGATTCGGACCGTACATCTATACTTGAGTTGTTCAGATACTCCACATGGTATTTAACAAATATATCTGGATGATTATGTGGTTATTCAATTCTTCCAGCACTGCTGCCAAATAATACTGGATTATTGAGTGTTTCATTTTTGTGTTTTTGCATTCTATATTTTGTTCTTTGTTCCACTTGGTTATTTTGTTTTGTTTGTTTTTCTGTATATGTATATGCAAAAATCTAAAAAAAAAAAAAAAAAAAAAAAAAAAAACAGGGATAAACGGGGGGATCAAAAATCAAAAAATGTTTCTCTCAAGACATTCCTTCAAAGAACCCAAATAAATTCAGTTACCTAATCCTATACTGGAACCTTTTGCTATTGCCTTCAATAGCAATGGGCCCGATGTATGTTTAATATTGCCTTAAATGTCCTGTTTTTAGTAAATTGTCGTTTGGAATGAGAGTAGATGTAATTTTGCAGACTTAAATTGCAACAACTGGTTTCAGCCCTGTTCAGGTAATTTAAAAGACCCAACCTATTCTCCTAACAGGGTTTTTTCCAACAAACAAAAGCACATTGATATAATTCACATACCCACAACATACCTATAACTCAACACATGTTGTGTTTTTAGAGGCAAAAAGGAACTTGTTTGTTTTATTATCATGTATCTCTATCTAATTTAAGAAGATAAAACTACCAGAGTGAATTAGTAAATGCAACAGACATCTATATGATGTTTATTAGACTATGGAGCCAAAATCATAATATGATAAAAGTTTTAACATGATATAAGTAAAACATATGATAAAAGTAATATCAAAGCACAATTTGACACAATAAACGCAACATTTGCCATTAGATTTTAAAAGTTAGAAAAGGCTTTGCCTTTTGCTTGTAAAAAGGTAAACATTTTATAAATTAAAAAAAAGCCTTCTCCAGGCTCTGATTGTGCAATGTCTGGTGTAAAAATAGATGCACCTGGTTTAAAGACTACATATAGCATAAAAGAAAATGTTTGTGTGGCAGTGCAAAGTGGATCAGATGGGGGATAAGACTACAAGTGAAGTGAGTGCAGAGTGAACAGGTTGTTGGCAAGCACTATGTATTTGGTATAAGCCACACTGCTGGCATCGTACAGATTCCATCCCTTACTGCCATAACCTCATTATGGCCAGACATGCCCTAGTTAAGCCGATACAGAATCATTTGACTCTAGAACAGTTTGTGGTAAAAACTTCAGTGAATAGACAATGGTAGTAATTGTTTTAGAAACTTAGCCTAAAGCTGTTTAGAATAATTCCTGGCTTCCTTGTTCACACTGAACAGCTGCTCATGTCATGTCTTTGCCAAAACTACAGGTATCTTCTCCCAGCAACAGTTCCATAGAGAACCATCTGGGCAGCAGTGAATGGTACTAATGCTGTCACTACTGATGATATGGTCATTGCTGTCAAATGTTTAGGTGCTGGTTCTTAAAGCACCAGCACAGTGGTGCAAGTGGCCGAGCAGCAAGGTGCCCGCTACGGGAAACCACGGATTACTTGATTCCATAGAAGGTCTGATCCCTGCCCTTAGAAACAATATCAGATGGTATGAGTCAACCAGAAAGGTTGATTTTCTACTCCTTACCATTCGCTCTACAATGTATAATATAAACCTCACATCTTTAATCAAATACGAGACCCTGCAGGAAAAGTACACTCATCTTTAAATATAGTATCCCCACTACAGAAAAGAAAGGAGGGGAAAAAAAAGCAAGCTGAACACTTGATGTGTTAACTCACATGTGGTTGGCGTAGTTCTAAACATTCAAATACAGCTTGTGTGAAGGAATTGTTGCAAATAAGGTGAATTTGTACTTTAACAATTGAGTATAATGTACTTTGCAGAGTATAATCTCTATAAATAACATTTATTCCCAAAGATCGACAATTAGATTGCAAAGTTTCAAATCTCAGAGACAATACTTGGAATGCTGACAGACTGAAAAGTGACATAAAAGAGAATTTCACATGTCATCCACAAAGGATTTGCCTGGAATATAGAACTTAAAAAAAAAACATCTTTTTGTGAGACGGAGACATTAGCACCAGATGAAAATGTGCAGCATTTCAAAGTTAACATTAATTTCTTGTAGCATTAGGGGATTGAATCAGTCAAAATAACTCAGGCTTTGGATCATGTTATTGGATATTGTCTTGACATCATTCTGCTCTAGGGACTGGACTTGTCTGCACAATGAATTCTATAACTTAGGCAGGCAGGAGTCACATCATGCAATGCACAATAGACCTTCTGTGATAAAA
Organism: Pyxicephalus adspersus; assembly: GCF_032062135.1. NCBI lineage: Eukaryota > Metazoa > Chordata > Amphibia > Anura > Pyxicephalidae > Pyxicephalus > Pyxicephalus adspersus. The sequence goes on from NC_092867.1 coordinate 26,474,361, forward strand.
CATTCACATTGTTTTGCCCAAGATCACATTTTAAAAGTTATTTTGAGTCAGTAAAAATTCTCTGTAAAGTTTACCAAGCAGAAGCCACGGTATATGTATAAGGTTTTTAGAAATTAATTAAATTCATGTGATATTATGTAATAGAGGAAATAGTGAAATTCACTCAATTACACAAAGTAGTAGTGAGGACTCCAGAGTCACTGTGCATTTCTTTTTTTTTTTCATAAAAAGTAACAAAAAATGTTTCTAAGCAGTTAAAGCTCAATATAAACAAACAAAAAAAAACCTTTAAAACAAGATTTAGACAGAACATGGAAAGAAATAGGTGTCTTCTATCACCTGTCACAACTCCCTACCACATTTCTTATTCTGCTGCCAGCTTCTTCCCTGGTCTCTTGCTAGAACCTGTGCTATATGGATTTACCTTCCACACATCAAAAGGTGGGTAAAATATTACCAAAAAAGTAACCAATGTGCTAATTACAATGTATCTGTTTGTCTTTCCCCTATTAGCACGTTATTGGCCATAACAAAGTCTGTGCTCTCTGCTCATTTTGTACCAGAAAGTTTCTGAATTATAGTAATAGGGCTAATCTAGGAATAAGTTTAGTGCTTTATAGCATAAGTATAAATTCTGACTTATTTGAGACATACACACAATGTTATACATACATTTACTGACAAATGAATAGGCCCTAAAAGAAATGTGAAAACGATTCTGGAGTTTACCTTCTTAATCTAGATTGGTAAATGAAAGGTGTTTGGGTATTTTTCACCATGACCAAATAGATGTATTAGGACTGAACATATAGTAAGAGTGTTCATGTGTTTTGTATATATAAGGTGTTAACGCCTGAAAAAACATTGTTTCTTAATATTCATAATCCGATTTCTTGGAAATTACTGCAAATCAATAATGCAAAATAATAGCAAGCAACATATGTAGCTACAATTCCTGATACTGCTGTAGCTGGAGAGTTATTACAGAGAATGCAATCTTAGAGGCAGAGACCAAACACTGCTGAAGCTTGCCAATGTCTCCAATACCTTGTAAAAAGCTTTAATTCCTGCTTCGGTCAGCATTGTGCTGGGCCTGAAGGGTGAATTGGGTATCTAAAAGATAAACTGTGCCCATTGCAATGGGACCTTTATGAAATTACAGTGTGGTATGTTATTGTTATTTAGAAATGCCACAAGAAAAACTTCATGGTGGTTGGGTATGGATTTCATGTTGGATTTGTTTTATAGGTTAAAGGAAAATGTGCAAAATATAGAACATGTATTTATATTATAAGCTTGGGTGGTCTCCCAATAAAATGGTTGCAAAAAGTAGATGGTATTTATTGTTGGCCGGTTACAAAGGAATTGTTTGAGGAATAATGTCCTGTATCAAAATTAATCATTACTATTTCCATTGTGTATATATATATATATATATATATATATATATATATATGGGAAAAAATCTGTAAAAAGATAGATAAGAATTTATTTGTAGTATGTATGGTAAACCATGGGTTGTGTGTTGAAGTCATATCCTGGCCTCTCTTCCCTCTTACAAAACATGCCTGGGGCTGTGTGTATTGTGAACTGGCAAAAGGAAAGGGAGGCCAGGATATGAGAGCAACACTGGGTCTATTCGTCGTGGCTGCCTTAGGCACAGCTGGAGCTGCACTAATCCAGGGGTATACACAGAATGATTTGTAGGGTTTCAAAAAATGCTGCATGAAAGTCTTTCTTTTCCTAAAGAGGAAGGGGAATGCATTCAAGAAAGGGATGATCACTTCCAAAGTATCAAAATAAATAAAAAGATAATGTCTGCTGGTGAGATGTTCTACTGCAGGTTGGGAGTAATGCACACTGTCATTCTATAACAATAATGTATTCACAGACACCCAGGTGAGGTGAAGAGCTACATTATTTTTTAATATAGAAATATTTAACATAAAACTATAAAAATTCAGTTAAAAGAAAAAAAAAAATCCCATTTACCCAAGTAATGCTCCACTGGTGCTGTTAAATATTACTAATTAGTGAAGACCCCTGTACACCCTCTCACATAAATCACTGCACTAAATCACAAGAAAAAGTATGCAGATAAAAAGCTCTGATTTAATTTACTGCATACATTTTAGATCAGCAAAGAGGACTTTCAGAAAAATACCAGCAAAGTGAACAGTATTATTCTTTAATCACAGGTTTCCTTTAACCCAGGCATGTCCAAAGTATGGCCCCCCGGCCAATTGCCGCCTGTGTTCAGGTTTTCACTTCACCTGTCTTCAAATGAATATGTGGCCCGTGTGTGTGCGCACAGGGAATCCCCTATGCTTGTAGTGGGCGTGTGCTGTGCAAGGACCTGCACGGACCATGCCCACTATGATTCAAAGAAAGTTCTCTGCACAGAGTCTACACTGACACCAGACTCCATGCAGAGAACTTTATTTGAATCAAAGTGGGGGTGGTCTGTGCAGGTCCTGCACAGCAAACGCCCACTACAAACGTAGGGGATTCCCTGCACAGCACACATCCCAACACACCACACCACACAACACAGCCCAACCCAGCACAGCCCCCTCCCCAAACCTAGCCCAGCCCCCTCCCCCAACCTTGCGGTGTAAAACACAAAGAAGAAACAAAGCACATGTAATTCAGCAAAATTACACCTGCCACATCCAAAAATTAACAAACCACATATGCAAACAAACCGCATGAATCATCCTCCAAGCATTTGGTGCTGTATTATCGCTTGTTTTTAATATTTATATTAAAAAATGTGTATAATTGAATTTTACAACTGTTAGATACTCAGCAACATAATCATGTTTATATTTATATTATAGTGGCCAAGCTTGCCAGTGCATGTTAATGATTCAAAGAATGTCAGGCTGAACGGTAGGCCCCACACATTTTCACCTCACCAAATCTGGCCCTCTTTGCAAAAAGTTTTTACACCCCTGCTTTAACCGTAACACAGGTAGGGGAAAAGGAGCATTTATTTTTTTAATCTGTCTGCTTTAAACAACAAAGTTACTTTCAGCATGAAATTAAACTAATTATAATATTGACCAGATTAGAAACACGGATAGTTTACAATTTTATTGTCACTTGACATTGGTGGTTAGTGGAGAACTGCCCAATTACATCATTGTGTTTTCAATGAAGGGAATTGATTCTTTAGGAGGGAAAGTGTCCTGAATGTCAGATTCACTGCTTTATAAATAAACCCCTAAAAGGGAATCCCCTCACTTTCGTAACATGTTCTCAAACTTCCTGCAAGACCGGAATTGTTGGGTAACACCCCAATGGTTTACAGACAAAATAAAGTCCTTACATACTCTAGCTTTACCATTACTTTTTGCACTCATTTAAGATACTGTATATTATGCTTTAGAAAAGTTTAGTTCAACTCTTGCCAGTAAAATGAAGAAATCTGTAGATTTTGTATTAACTTGCTCTAGAAGTCTAATTACTAGTTGGAATCCTGATTAGCTTCATTTAATTCACATACTCACCCTGAACATCACAAATAAGTAGAGTAGACCTAAGCGGTAGGTAGGTTCCCTACTGTGTAAAATTGAGTAAGGGTTGCCACATCACTAAAAAAATGCCAAATTAAGAAATTAGAAGGACAGAGACCATGAAACCTCACAGTGGGTAAGGCTGAAAATTGAAGAACTTAAATAACTTTCAGCCTCACCTACTGTGAGATTTTTCAGACTCCGGCCTTTAAATCACAAATAGGAAGTCTTATACATCTGTATATGAACATATTAACTCACAACAATAAAATGAATACAAACACAATGTTGGGGGTTATAAATTTATTTTCTTAAACATAACACATGATTAGTTAAAAACTCCATTTAATGGTCTCATCCAACATTTAATTAAAAAAGTAAAAAAAAAAAAAACAAACATTTTTGCCCCCCGAAACGAAATACAATCTGTATCTGCTCTACATTTACAGATAACTTGTCACTCTCAAGGCACATTGTAAATGTAACATATATTGGGATTTATTAACTTCATTTGTAAGTGCAATGCACTGACCAACAACACTGTCATTTTGTGTCGTCCTGTTATAGGATATTAAAAAGATAGAAAGAAATATTCTCAAGAATATGTATTTATAGTACATATAAAGTCTTCTGATTACTCTTGCAGTACCTTTGTGATAAAAAAAAGAAAAGAAAAATATTCCTGTGCCACACCCTGTCATTAAAAACTATAATCAAATAAGTCAAACACAATCTAAACATACTACATAGAAGGAAACAATCTATAAAAAAATATATAAAAGTTGTAGTACCCAGGTGTATCTAAAAATGTGGGGTTCAAATATAAGAAAACTGTGTGGCAATAAATGTCTTACTAGTATGTAACACCACAACTTTGTATAAAAAAGTGGTTTATCAATATAGTGTGCAAAGCTCCCAAACCACCATTCAATAGATAGTGAATTATTACAAATCAATAGTTATTTTTAAAGCTGCATTGCCTATGCCCACACATGTAAATTGCTGCAGCAAATTAAAACATATATATTTATAATGATACCTCAAAAACAATCATTCCCTTTGTGTGCAAATAGCTGTGTGGCAATCTAATTGGGAAAGCAAAAAGTTTCATGAGCATTAGAAAATAGCCATTCAACATGCCATGCTTTCAGACTCCTATGGTGAGACAGACGTGGCACCTGTCTGGGCAGAAGGTCTCCCTGCTGTAGTGTTCGATATATAATGAAAAGGAAACATTGAAACTGATGACGGAACCAAGTCAGTTTTACCCATTGTTTTGTGAACTGATCGGTCAATATGAACACCACTTATTGTTTTCCTTTCTTTTACAATTTATACATCGGCCCTGTTGTACTTTAATGATTTCCTAGTTGTAAACAAGACAGGTGACCAGTCTTTACAAGCAGATTTTACAGTGCATGCAATATGAAAAAGTAATCAGATAACCTATTCTGGAGATACTTATGAAAACAAGGCAACACGTGATATCTTAGGATCTTGGCTACGTGTGAGATTTCTTTTAGTAGTGCTACTGTGCAGTTAGACTACAAATAGCCCCCATCAAAGATAATACAAAGAATTAAACGTTGCGGTCACTGCAACCCAAAAATAAAATGGCACAAGTTCGTGCAGGATTGTTTCCAGGTAGCTGAAAGCCCTTATAAGCATTATTGGTCACCTTCAAAGGCAATTTCCAATAGCACAACTAAAATCTACTTGTGTAGCCAAGTCTTCTGGGAACGTACATACATGTTTTGTGTTATCTTACTGCAGACAATGCAATTTTTAAGTCATCTTTAGGTCACTGTATGCTTAGTACACAATTAGTCAGGAACGCACAGCGCACCTCAATGCTCACTAAGCACATTGTTATTTGTGATCCATAAAGCGCTTAAATTGCAGAAAATGGAGTCACATGGTAATCAGACTGCTTGTATGCATGTCCATATATCCTCCAATTGTGGCATTTAGCATTAACACTTTATACTCATTTTTCACAGTATAACTTTGACTACAACAATAGATTCATCCGATACATGATTTTAGATTTCAATGAACAGAATTCACTTTCAATTAGAATATTTATCCCCAATATACAGCTAACATGTCAGCTGCTGGTATTGTTGATCTACATTTGAGGCCTACAATAAACTAAGACATAAATCTTAGAATGACAAAAGAAATAACCAGCTTGAAGATAAGCAGATGGATATAACCATGTACTGTATATAAATAAATGTAATATCTTGCATAATTTATCTCCCGATTTTAAATCTCCTTTGATGTTAGGGGGAGAAGTGCAAAGGAAAACTAACTACAAAGTCCACACTGGTCTTTTCATCTGTTACAGTGAACTTGTTTCATTGTAAGCGTTCATGAAATATTAAATAACAGAATTAGAAAAAACCTTATCTAGCAGTAATAAGTGTCCTGTAAATGATTCCCAGTTTCCAGCATAACATCTGCATAGTTCAAATATTTTACAATACATACAGATGATAAAATGGTAGCTACTGTATATGCACCCGGCTATGACTGGGGTTGGTTTCTAAAAACGAAAAGATATAAAAATTAGGGGTGGTACGTGTTTTGTTCAATCAGATTTGGGCTTTCTGATCTACAAGAAAATCTTGTTGCTTTTTGCAGCATCTTTTGTTTTTAAACCAGACCTCAGTGTGTTTCGTATGGAAGGGAGAGGACATGAAATTTCCACAGGAGACGGTATGGGGAGCATGTAAAGTGCAGAAACATCTTGATTATTGAGTACTAGAAAATTCCTTCACAATAAAACCATGAAGTCATGCCCTTGAATATCAGACAGATTAATTCTTCATTCAATAAAGGTAAAAATTTCAGTGCATATAATGAAGTTATACATAAAATACTAAAACATAAAATCATTCCATTTTTCCCCCCTTATTGCAGTTCTGTCCAGTCTACATAGATGAATGAAATATTTATCCCACATTTTGGCGTTCTACACAAGTGTCTGATGGATCAGCCACCCATGTGATCTCATTGCTTTGGTCCGTGGTACCTTGACACTAAAGTGCTGATGGTAAAAAGTTAGAATATGCAGCAATACTGGTTCACAGGTCAGCCATGGTGTTTTTTTGCACTTATTGTCAAGTCATGTCACTGACTGCTACCAGCGACCGCTCACACTGGCTATTTCTGTGTGATACTGGCGTGGAAGTCTCCCGCTAGCTCCTCCCTCCAGGAATGAAGAACGGATATTAGTTGGCTCAAACAGCTTCCTCCGATTTTTGTTTAGTTCTGTTTGAAAATAAAAAGTAAACATATTAGCTTTACCTCTACCAACATCCCCCCTCTCCAAATTCTCACAATTTTCCCCACATCAGAGTGCACTGAATCTTATGCCAATACCTACTAGACTGCATGATCATATTAAGACAGGTTAAAAATAAAACTAGGAAAATGGTAATCCTTAGAAATAGATCAGACAGGCATTTAATCAGGATCACAATTAACGAAAATAGGTAGACCCAATGTACCCTTTGAACATAATATGGTAAGACCACATACATTGTCTTTAACCTGCCTTATGAAGAATTATGGAGTCTTTAAATTGAACATTAACTTTCAGGCAATAGAAGATAGACACAAACCCTACACCGCTCAATGTTATTCTCCAAGCCTGGTAAGCCTGACCAGGGCCCAGACATTGCCCCCTAGGAAGCAGAGAGTAGAGAGTATTATTAGCTTTCAGCTTTTTATGGTTGTTTATCTCTTTGTAGATGTATTTTAAAATAATGGAGCCAGCAAGTCCTACAAAACAACTTTAGAAAGATCAAATTTGTATGAATTTTCACATTTACCAACTACAACTGGCAATTTTATTAATAAACCAGTATTGATATCATTTAAGAACACTTTACCAAAAAGCAACGACATTATCTAGTGGCAGTTCATGGCAATAAGCACATTTTCATTTGATATCTGAAATAGTGGCCTAATAATACTTAAATAACCTTATTAAGGTCAATTCACTTATTCTGACACAGTGCCTAATACAAATGTTTCCTGCAGAAATTATAGTAGTTTAACATATTCTTGACACCAATTTCTTAAACCAATTATGAACCCGAATTCACACAGCAAAGAGCACTTAACACTCCAAAATTATTAAAGACCATGGACAAATGGAGAGGTGATGGCAATGTATTATCTAAGTGTAAAAAACTGCAAACAAAGTGAGAAATAGAATATTGTATTCCTTAGACATGTTATACCTCTGGTAACTACAGCCTTGAATATTCTATTATGTTATTGTAAGTGATTTATGTAATGGATAGATTGCTGCTTATTGCATGCCATGTGATTATATACCTGAGATAGCCAGCAGCATTTTTCTTCTTGCACCAAACGTCGTTATTCCAAGTTCTTTTAAATCCTGATCTGTCAGCGTAAGGAATGTCTGTAGATCAATCTAGAGCAAAGAAATGTACAAAAGCTTTACATTTTTATGTGCCCTGGTATTTTCTGATTTTCACCGATCCAAGTTTAGAATAACAGAAAATATTTATGTAAAATGTTGTAGAGGGAGCTCTAATTTCAAATAAACTATCGATTTACCTTCCAGAAACCTCATAGACATAAATTACTCTCTACTTTTTGCTTTGGTCCGTAGTTCCTCCTGTTGTGTCCCCCCTATTGCAGAACATATCTCTACAGATGACGGCACTTTTACATACTTGCAGCTAAGCAGCTTTCACAGAAAGTAACTTATTTTGTATTAGTGGTCCTAATCCAAAATAAATGGTGCAATGTATGTAAATAGTATACTTAGTAAGTACTTACCATACTGGCAATTGGAAAACTACTACATACATGGCAATTTAAAAATTCAAAGGATGGTCAGGAGCAGAATTTACAAGGTTATAACTCTTCTGTGGATTATGGTGATAATTTCTAGGTTAACTATCCAGCCTATTAAATTAAGACAAGGCTGATAATGGATAAAAGGCAGACTATTATTACATTTATCTTACTTATATCTAACAATTAGGTGCAAAAGTCAAAATACAATGGGAAACATCGGCCAACTTCTCAGATCTTTGATTAGAAGAAAATTCACCAAAAAAGATATTAGTCCGAAACTGTATAAATTCATGATTAATAAAGTAACTGAAAAAAATATTAATTCTTGTGAAAGCAGCAAAATCCTTTCCTAAATAAATTAATTCTCCAGTAAGCAGCTAACCAATTTGTTGAATCCAACAAAACCCATAAAGTGCTAGCGGTATTGCAGCCAGCAAAATAATTTGTCCCCTGGTTAACATCAGATCTCATCCAGCTAGAGGTTAGACAGTATTAAACGTGTGCTTTGTAAGTAAAACATAACCAGATTTCTTCTATATACAAAAAAAAAGAAAAAAAAAAACTATTTGGTTAAACATTGTCGAAAGCTTTATGTATAAAGCTGGAAATATGAAAGATGTGGTTTCCAAACCAAACAGAAACTTTTTCTTTTTGCTACAGAATAAATAAAATATGGATTTGTCTAAAATCTTTTTCCATTTTGAAACTAAAAAGAATGCAGAAATAATCCATATGTATACACCTAAGGTTACCTTTCTGTGATCTCTTTTTTACTGCAGTGCAGAAGTATTGTCTCTACCTATGATTTACTCTGAGCAGCAATTTGTAGTCTATGACCCACTTCTAGATTCTCTGATATTCCAATATAAAATTCTGGCTTATGATCCGCTGACAATAGTCCTGGCTTTTTAGCTGCCAATTGCATATGCTCTTATAAAATTCTAGCTCATCATATGCTGTTGCTATTTTAAGAATTTCACCACAGCATGGAGTGAATTCTATGTCAATATCCCCAACCTGTCGCTTCTGCAATTTAAGGCCAGTGTTTTAAATAGGCCACACCAAACCTTTCCACACTGCTGTTCCATTGTACCCGTGAGTTTGAACAGCATCTTCCTAACTATTCCCAAGACCATCAAAATAAATGGTTTAGCATTTTAAGACTATAGCTAACATTGCGTTTTTTTTTTTAATAGGTATACAAGCCACAACAATACTATAAAATTTATGAATGTTTTAATATTGTCAACATTACGCGATAGCCAGAATGAATGTTTATCTAGAGTACCAATGTAGAAGCTTAAGGACAGCCAGGTTTCTTTTATTTTCCAAAAAAAAAAACATTTGAAACTAGCTTCATAGTTAAGGTACACGTTTTCAGATCAAGTTTTTCCATTTACGCAATTGGAATTCAAATGAATAGCTAGACTGTGCCAGTTTTAATGATTTAGACTGGTCAATGTTTGACAAGCACTAACTATTTTGTATATTTGAGATTCCCACTCTATCCATTAAAATTACCATAACTGTTGCACAGATTATCATTTGCCAGAAACATGTTGAACTTTCCACAGTCCATAAAAACACTTCACATTGAGATAAACTGTTACAGTGCATCGGTTCAGCTACATATGATGGTGTCAACAGGCACTGCAAATATAACAAAGTTTGTAATGGAGTAACTTACAGTACAAAGTGACTTTGAAGAGGAGCACAAGACAAATAAAGAAGCAGCCTCTAGCTAATGTTTGAAAGCTTTTAAAGGGAAAAAGAAATCGATTTCCAATTCATCTTTTACCTAAAATTCGTATTTATGCTGAAATTTGAGTTGTAGTAAGTGACTGGTAATGGGCTGAAAGGGAAGGCCTATCAGTTGTGTTTATTAGGAGTACAAAGTATACATAACCCGTGTGGTGAGGTTCAGATGTCCTAAAAGCAGGCAGCTGGTGTCACCAACCAAGCAGCCCTGAAAATTATAAAACTGACTTTATGATTACATCATACAGTACCCCACGCGTGGATGGGTTGCAAAAGAATGTGTCCGCTTTACATGAAAACTGATCACATATACAGTTTTAATCAAATCAAATTAGGGGAAAAAAACTAAATAAAAGGGTAAAAGAAAAAGAGAAAAGAGCATGAAGACCGGTCCATATACAGTGTTTACAGCTTCAACAGTGTTTTTACCAGTTTAGCTAGAATCGGCAGCAAAAATCGGCAAAGAAAACCCTCAATGTGGCTACAAGTGGTAGGGTGTGTTTTTGACACTCATTAAAACTGTAAAAGTGATTGGATAAGTGGAAAAATATCTTCAACTATGCAGACCAAGTCCAGTACAATGCAAGTAATGGTTGCTCATCCAATACCTGGATAAATAAGAACATTCACAGATTTGTTTTGCAAAACAATGTTACTTTAACTGCTTTACAATGTACCTTTTTCTACCTGTTGTGTGAAGCATAGTGAGGGGTAAAAGTTAATTTAGTACAAATATTTGGTTTTATTAGTGTTGAATGTAATGCAGCAGCTAGGGAGGAAGGTAATGCCTTTACATCCACAATGTGTAAATTACCATACAATACACTTACTGACCTCTTGCTGCTGGAAGATGTCTGTATATTTTCCCAGTCCAAGCTTGCTGAAGAGTTCAGGAAGGTCAGAGCCTTTGAATGAACTATTTAAATTACAACCATTGCTTCCAGTCAGAGAGGAGATACAGTCCATGTAATTACTGCTGCTAAGGTAGTGTTCTGCTGTGAGTTAAATAAAATAAAGAAACAAAAGTTATATGCACCATTGATCAGTCAATGTAACTTTTTACAACAGTACATGCAATCCTATGAAGAACACAAACTCACTGACATACCCAATTAAACACTCATGTTATCTCAATGGTTAAGTAAAAAATAAAGTCAGAGTCAACAGAGCAACATATAACAACAACAAGAGAGTCAAGGAGAACTTTTTTATTGGATTTTAACCAAAGGCTTGTCTAAAAGAATGAAAAAGAAATTCCAGAGATTGGGCCCATTTTACAAATTATGTGTTGAGAATGTAAAGCAAGAACTTTACACTTCTCTGTAAAATATCAACTTTTGTCTATAATTAGATAAATTAAGAGAGGAAAGAGATTTCAGTTACAGGTTAGCTTTGCGGTGCCGGTCTAAAGTAAATAAGATATACCATTTGATTCAACATACCTTTTGTTTTATCAAAACATTTGAGAAAGTTTTGGTCACCGGGGGAAACCATTAGGTCAGAAAGGTCAGGTTGAGCCAAATATGTCTGTACAGATTAAGGAATGGCTCCAACACAGAGAATAGTGACTGATCAGCAGTATTTATTCTGCAGGGTTTATTTGACACAAGCTTACCTAAACTCACATTTGACCTAAGCCCAAAATGTCCTGTTATATGCACTAGATAAACCATACAAATTGCTTAACCAGTTCAGCATTCCACACCTGTATACCCCCTATGTGCAAGATACATTTTTACTTTTCTACTATGGGCCTGTTATTTTGCCAATAACTTTGCTATTAAATACGATACATTAATGCATATACACACATACATACAGTGTTTGTATAAAAATAATTGGTTATGGGTAGGAGGAAAGAGTTACTAAAAGGCCGACTAAAGGTAGTATGAGGATAACAGATTTCATTATTTATTTAACTTCTCGCAATTCCTTTTACCCACATCATCTACGAATCAAAACCCATCTGATCAGTAGATAAAACTGTAGACAACAATGTTACTTTGTATCTTTCTGCTACAGCGTTTGTAAAAACTTTGGCATCTATTGCAAAAAAAAAAATAAAACAAAGACAAACAGATGCCTTATGTACAAAAAAGTTTTTTTTATGTCTGAAGTATGTCCAGTGTCTCAAAAACTACAAGCACCACATTGTACTTTATTAACCAGTTAAACAAAAATTTACCAGATTTATTTTGCTTTCGCTTTGGACTGCCAATAGAAGAGGAGTAGTCATGAGATGAATCAATGCCATTCCGTTCCCTCCAGTTATCAGAGTCACTGCCACCCCCAAGTTGTTCCCTACTGTTTGAGCGAGACAAGGACATCGAGGGGGCCTAGAAGGAACAAAATACAGGACAATGACAAATCAACATTACCATATTTTTGCTAAAAAAGAAATGTACAACAAAAACAGACTAAAATTACATTTTTAAAGTGTATAAGTTTAAAACCCATTGTCCTTGTAATCATTATAGCTTAGCTTAAAGAGGACCTATCACTACACTTTTACTTACATCAAGGAGTGAGTGGCTAACCATTTTATATAATTGAAAATAATTTTTTTTTGTTTTTTAAGTGCCAATTTCACGCATTCTTTTCTAGGAAAAGTGTAACCCAATTTTCCGCCTGCACCGTGAGAAGAATAACTGGAAGAAGATGGTGCTGCCTAGTGTGTCCAGTACATGCCAGAAGGAAGACAAGACGACCCCCTAACTGACTGCTTTCTGCCTATAAAGCTTTTTTGTTTTTTTACTGACAGTTTCAGTATTATGAAGAGACTCTTAGTCGTGGCTAAGCCATAGGGGATGAAGGGAATATTGCAGTAATATCAATAAGTATTTGTCATCATCAAAAGTTCATCACAGTCTCTCAAAGTTGGTAAATGCCATCCTAATTACTGTGTTTAGTATCTGAATTACATGATCAAAATGTATTGTGCATCATGCAAAGCTCAGAGAAACTTGACAAAGGTCCTGACTTTATAAATATGATTTTTCTGTAAAACAAACACACATTCTTAGAAAATATAACTGCTTTCTAAGAGATGAAAGGAAATACGAGAACACAACTGTAATAGCAGGACTGTCATTTGAGATTTAATAAGAAAATGCTTAAAATATTTACACTGCTTGTTGTACCAACAGGAAATCAAGAGGAACTGAAAAGCTCCAGTCATTATAATCCGGCAATTGTTTTGTTCATAAATGAAAAAAAAAATTGTCAATCCCAATTATCTTAAAGGAGCACCACAGCATGGTGTACATATGGCACAATATACATATTACAACAAATACCTTGTGTAAGCTTCCATCTAAATGATGCAAAAAAAAAATATTTCTATAGAAGAATAAAAGGTTATGTTTGAGCCGGCAGTAAGGTTGCAGTGAGATTACTGTTTCCTTATGCTAGTCTACAAACAGAATGAAGAAGATGGGAAACTTGAGTTTCTTTCCCATTAGTCAGAGTCACTGATGCTTCTACAAACTACGCAATAGTCTGTCAAGCCGAAAAGAAGTTTGTGTGTCAGACAATACACAGTGGAAAGGTTTTCTGCATGTAAGCATTTCTTATACAAAATAAACTGCATCTGCAGAAGTTATTTGACTCCCACAGGATGCAGCAGCTGTGAGGAACACCCTTCTGAAGCCAAAGGGGGTCACCTATGACACGCAGGATGTCTAATGGGAAGCTGTATGTCACATAGACCAGACGTGAACCTGCTTCAATGATCTATAAATCAAAAATTGGGGCCACACAATGAGGAGGAGATACACAGTTTTTCACTATGCACCAGAGGCAGGAAGGATAGAAAAACATAAGGCAGGATTCTGCTTTGACATGTCTGACCTATTTGGAATTAAAACTGGACTGGGGAGTTTAGGCAATGTTCTAAACCACCTAAATGCATTCTGATTGCTTTCCTTTTAGGCAATCAGTGGAGCTTGGGAGACATTCCATAATATTTTTAACTATAGATTTATTATGTTCTGAATAACAGTTATTGGTATACTTAAAGTAAAGCTAAAATATAAGAAAATATTATACTTAATAATTAGAAAGTATGCAGGTAATAAAAGATCAACACATTAAAATTTTATATACTGAATGGTATCAGCGAACATTTATTAAGCTTTGTACAAGCTCTGAGCACCATTCCTAAACTCCTACACCCATTTTCTACATGTCTACTGCCGTCTGGTAAAAGCATGAATAAAGACTGCACTTCCCAGCTACAGCGTCTTCAATGATTTTTAAAAAGCTGATAATTCTCAGACTAGTATTTTCCAACCAAAATTCCACAAGTCTCTTAGGTAGCATTGAAGTTTGATTAAAACGTGATACCTCATATGTTGTACTCATAGTTGGCTTATAGGATACATGATTTGCACGTCTTAGTTCTTTTATTGTTTCTGCAGGCATGGATTTTGAGAATCCCAACCCGCTCCAAGTATTTGTTGGAGTTCTGACTTCTGTTACAACAGGTTTCTTCAGCATTGCTGTATTAGGAAAAAATAAAAAACAAAAAAACACTTCTAAATTACAATTGAAAAAAAATATTGTTTCATCAGTTAAAATGTCCCACTACACCTAATTTAAAGACAAACATTTTGGAGCTTGCACAAAAAGCAGGAGCAAATATGACCCTTTATAAAGGCAAGCCTATTTATCCCAATATAAATGATGCATTACTAAAAAATACTACTTGTATGCATTTTCCCTACTTACCTTTTGTTGCTAGCAACTTTTTTTGCTCATAATCATAGGCCTGAAAGAAATAGAACATAATAAAATTTAGTTGAGTGTATATGTATCTATATATCTATCAGTAACTCTGCTTGGTCTGCTCTGTTACACTTGTCCAAATTTTTTATGTAGACATTGCCCTCCTAGTAATGTTTTATTCCCTGTACTACAGTACAACATACCCAGATGAATAAAGCACAATAAATCAGCATTATATTTTCTTTAGTAGTCTTTCACTGGGTATGATGCATAGAAAACTTTTTTCTTTTTTTTTTTGTATCTTATTAGTTGATAGCATTAAGCTACAGCTTAATACCAAGAGCTGCTCTTCCCTATAGAAGTTACTATAACTTTATTCCAATCCTAATATGCAAAGAATATTTGACCAGTTGTGTGCCCTTATTCTGCTGATTTTTTAAAACTTAGCTACTCATACTCTAGTTATCCTCTAATCTTCACATTTACTAGAAGAGAAAATGGCCAGATATGTCCAATTCAAGATTTTTTTGTGACACAGTTGCACTAGGGTCACCACTTGGCACAACTATCACCCACGTGATCAAAAATGTAATCTACCGTCTGGTGTTCATTTAATGGCATAAAACTATTGGTATTTAACATCCATAGACATCATTTTCTTTTCACTACTACTGAACCACCAGATTCAGACAAAGATGATCCTGTTGATGTCTAAATACCAGTAAACCTTCAAGGCCATGTAAAAAAAATATCTTTTTTTGGCCCATCACTATTGTATTTTTTATCCCAATAGGAAGGGTACTGGTTATTAGATGATAATTACCTGCATATTTGTAAAAGAAGACTGTGAATTAAGCCGTACCCTCTCTGAGTTCTGCTGGGCAGCTCTCTCAGCTGCTCGCTCACTTCCAGGAGCCTTCTTGTCTGTGACTGGGCCATCCGCTGGACTCATCTCTGAATCTGAGAGTAACCGTTCACTACTACTGTGGGAAGCAGAAGAATTAAATAAAATACATATTAAACACATATTAAATATTCTGGGCGGGATTTTAATGATGTACACCCTTCTTTACTGAGTGCTTATGACCACAGTTGGTGTATAGAACATCATTATTTCATCATCAACTTTTTCCTAAAAGGTGTAAAAAGAAAGCAAATAAAACAATGTATAAGAACTGGTCATCTTTATAGTAGACACTGGCCTGCGAGCCATTCCCACATCCATTATTACTGGTTTAAGACGCACTTAACAGATTTCCTTAACAGCAAAAATTGAATGTGCAGATTAAAACTCCAAGCAGCCAATTTATTATTTCTGGAGCTGCCAACAGGAAATCTAAAATTACTGGAAATATCATAGGTCCCCTAAAACACACTATGCAACAACAAATACAAGCCATCAATCATGACTCGTGACCTTAAAACATTGTATGGTCTCGTCACTGCTGACATAAACAATGTTTATCAATGCCAGATAGGCAGATCGGAAAAAAAATGTGTTTCGGTAAGCTAACTGGTTATTGAGAACAGATTTGTAAGCGGACCACACCTCAGTCTGGGACTGCTTGTTTGGCTTAGAGGAAAAGGCCAACTTCTGCTCCTTTTTTATTTGGGGTGTAAAAAGTGTTATTTTGTCTGCAATCAGAGGGAACTTTTGTTTTATGTAATAACATTCAGCTTGTTTGAAGAGGGGAAACCACCATTATCTCGACAAAACTAAACAGTGTCTCAAGCTGTGCAACACAGCTATTAATCTGTGGTTATGTATTCACATGTTTGTGGATTTAAAGCATTTTATACCAGAAGAGCACCAGAGGACTGCTGGCAAGAAGATTAATTCAGCAAACACTACTCACAATAAGATGTAAATTATCTTACATTTTTGTTTATTTAAAACATTTTAGGAACCTGTGCTATACTTTACAAGAGATCATTTAACAACTATATATACTCGAATATAAACTGTTCAGCAAGGTACCTACTTTTACCAGAAAAAAAAGGAAACTACATTGACTAGATTATAAGCCTAGGGCACAAAATGTGTCTGTCACTGCTAACAATATAAATTCTAACAAAAAATGCCATGAAAATAAATTTACCACAAATAAATGTAAACAATTTAAAATGGGAAAAAAATTAAATCACATGGGCTTATCCTAATACCGCCCCCTACCTTTTTACGGAATAAGGTATTCCATCATTTTGAGTTGTTTATGATGGGTCACTCGCTTAATATTATTATATTCGCTAAATGTTCTTTCATGCATTTTGTGTTAGCCACAAGTAGATAATACTCTACTAATGTCTCAGAAAGCAAGAGTTTGTAATACACTTTATATGAAAACACAGCACTATCTAATTGCCAAAGTATAAACAGAGATGATTCTTCTAATCTCTTGGTTTATACTTGAG
Source organism: Pyxicephalus adspersus (assembly GCF_032062135.1). Lineage (NCBI taxonomy): Eukaryota > Metazoa > Chordata > Amphibia > Anura > Pyxicephalidae > Pyxicephalus > Pyxicephalus adspersus. The sequence continues at coordinate 26,491,616 of NC_092867.1, forward strand.
CATATACCGTAGCTCATTTTTAGTAATATCAACTTTAATACTGCCAGGACATTGGGCACCTGGAATGCTGGAGAAGAAAGGAATGCTTCCCGCCACCCTGTGTTGAATGGCTTGGTACCTCTGACTAGCACTTAATGCTATAATTTGTAGCTGGGTGCAGTGTGCATTGTTTGGTGTAAGTCTTAAGCCCCCGGGTGGGGAAAGATGCCTTAAAAGGTATTAAAAAGGGCATGCCATTTACAGGTATATCCTTGCTTTGATCCCCTATGCATTCTTACCCTGTAATCTTTGGTTTTCCAATAGAAAGCTTCCCTGTCCTGCTAGACTATAAAGACTATAGAGGACAGTGATTTGTGGGGGATTCACAGTGCATGGCTGAAGGGCGAAGTTATGTGGGATTCAGGCAATACAGACCGGAAAGCTCTTTAAAGAAACATGTTACAACCTAATGCATTGCATATTACTCATTTTCACCTTTGATAGTAATTCGGATAGGCACAGTAAAATTTGCACTTCTGCTTTCATCTCAAGACATTGTCCAGAGCAATCTGATAAGGTTCTCAAAAAGCAACAAATGAATCTGACTTTTAATTCCTAATGGCAGACTAATCCCAAAATATCACCACAACTAATAATTATACGAGAAGAATGCAGGAATTAAAATGGAGTTTTAGTTCCTCCCTGGCTTCAGGATGATGAGGTCTTGTCAAAATGGTAAAATCAAATTAAAAAAAAAAGTACTACTGGGGGTGGTATGCATGTTTCCAATCATATGGAAGTTGCACTATTACGGACTTCTATAGAAAGCCAGCCACAGGAAGATGGAATCTGTGGGGTGGCTCTAAGAACCTTCCAAAAACTGCAGAACAAGGCCTTAGAGAAAATCTAAGTCTAGGGATTTTTTTTTCACAATGACCTGGCATCAGAATATCACCAGTCTATAATACACATTTTTCTGTTAGGTTGTTGCTAGTTATCTTTGTAATAGGAATACTAAAAACAATTACCAAATCACTTTCTCCAGCACAATTATAGTAAAATCAATTACCTGGTTGCTTTTTTCTGCCTGATTATTCCTGTTGGAGTCTGGAAAATGTATGTGGCAGCCAGTTTCCTCCATCACTTTCTTGATATTGTTTCCTCCTTTACCAATGACATGAGAATGCTCTGTGTGCGAAACGTCCATCTTCAACGTGACACGGTTACTCTATTGGACAACAGTTTACAATAAAATCATCTAAAATGTTATGTATAGCAAACAATACCCATCATATAGAAAAGGAAGCATAGCTTCTCGCCTGCAAGAAAATAAAAGTAGAGGATATTCCAATGGATGACAAAATAGATATTGCAACTCTTCTCCCTATCTAGTGTACAGGGTAGAAGCTAAAAAAAATTGGCTAAAATTGGGTTTTGGAATGGAAATAAATTCCTGTGTTACAAATCATAAGTGCTTTTTTGGTCAAATAGACGTGCAAAGTCTATTCTCCCAGCTACTTGCGACTTTTAATTTTCTAGACAATCTGCAGAGTGCATGTGCCATGCAGTGCACATTCCTGCTCAGTCTCAGCATGCCAAAAATAAGGCCAGCTGAGTGCCTGGGATGATGTAATTCCTGCACACTAGACTGTACTCAGAAGAAGAAATGGCGAAGATGGTGGAATTATTGGACAAAGCAGGACATGATGACACTTTCCACAACAGATTGCTTAGTTCTTTTTAAAAGGATGTTTATGGGAGGAGAGTTTAAGAGTTGGTAGGTTGGGTATTGCAAGTAGTTATAAAGTAGAACTTTACACTTTTAGGTTTGGACGATCAGGTAGGTCATTATTGCAGAAAGGGACAAATAATGTTCTGTCTGCAATAACGCGTCTTACCTGCCTGACCTCGCAGTGTTTATGACAAAAAGCTGAGCATGCGCAGCATCAGCTTTAGTTGCTTGGGAACTTTGACATTCCCAGGTTTCCTTGCATGTGCCGAGATGAGGTGTAATTTTGTCATCCTGGCAAGAACAATCAAGATGGCTGAAGATCTTGTGGATGAACAAGGAAAATGGTGGTGCCCGGTGCACTTTTAGTAGGTCCTCCTCCTGGTCCTGGGAACGTGACCAATCAAGTATACAAATAGGTCAATGTCAAATTAATTTTAAGTTACAATAAATACTGAAAACAGACAAGATGTTTCCGTTCAAGGAAAAAAAAATAAAGGCAAGTAAAATGAAACAGAACAGCACAATTTATTGTAGTTTTCAAAGACAAAACAAATTATTTTAATGGCTGTGATGACAGGTAAATGTATGCTCTAGAGTAGAAACAATATTGCTAAACTGAATATGCTTTCTGCACAGACACATGAAGGAATATATAAAAAAAACAATTAGGATGGAAAGGACTGTAAAAGAATTGAAGAATACCCACTTGGAAGACCAAATGTGAGGAAACACAAACAACCAATCATGCTAAAGCTTCCAGGAATACAACATTAGAATTCATTGGAGCTTGGCTGGCAGGATTGTGTAAAAACGCTGAGCAAAACAAACACTATAATAGATTACTAAAAGATTAGAAGATAAACCACCTGGGATGTATTCCAGACTGACTAACATATGATGAAAATAATATAGACAACCATAAAACAGTGACATGGCTATTTAGGTCTTGCAGTTGACCACAGTGTTCTACTATAGACTCAACTGGTCCCATTTAACTAAGTGAGCAGTTTCAGGGATTTTGTGTGTTTGGACGGGGCTGCAATGGATCACAGCAAGGGGAAGATCTGTGCCATAATAAGCAAGGGCAATGCATGCCAACAAGTGTACCCTGTGAGGCTTGCTGCTCCTGTGTGTATAGCAGCATTGTGCTGTGCCTCTCCTATGGGAAGGATGCAGCAAGGAATTCCCCACTTGCATTTCCCCCTTTTCCAAATAAAATAAAAAAAACATGACTTACCAGTAGCTTTTTTTTTTTTTTTTACAGTTTATTAAAAATTTATAATACTTAAACTTACCTTTGTATCCAAAACAGACATTATTCGCTCCTTTGCTTCTTTCACATTTTCTTTCTTGCCCGACACCTTAATGTGGGGATCTGCAAATAAAAAAAAATGCATTTTGAAGGCTAACAAATTGATGGTATTGGCGTTGCCAACACACTCACAAACATGCAAGCCTACACATATCATCATTTAGAATGTTGTGATTATATGGCTTCAGCATATCTGTAGAACATGTAGGTAGAACAAAAAAAATACTTTGATGGCTGCATGCTTGCTCGGGATCATGATAAACATTTGGAGCCAGGCAACTAACATTTTTAGAAAGAGGTTAGCAACAACAATCAAAATAATCTTGTTGGGTGCCTGAATACAAAAAAAAAAGCCTAAACCTCTATTGTCACATGAGAGCAACAGGTGACTTTAGATCTTCCAATGGCAACACACAAAAACAAGAACTCTCTGTAAAACTACACAGAGGGACACAGTAGGTAAGGATTAAATGGTTTATTGTGTTTTTTTACCATCTATCAAAATTCAAACATAACAGATTGACCAGACATATACTTTAATACCAGTGGTTTCAAAGTTTAGTTCTATAAGAAAACATAAAAGTTCACAGAACTGAAGTCATAATATGAAACCAGTCCTTTGTGTCATACCTTATTGCATTTTTGTCTCCTGTCAACCCTTTCTTTCTAATAAAACTCCATTAGGAGTTTACAGAGCACTCTACAGCCATTGAACACATTGTCTTGATGTATAATAGAAAAACTCTTGAGCCTCCTAATAGTTTTAATTTTTTATCTCCTATTCTGTTACAGGTCCCTATACCTCTTCAGCATGGTCTTACCATAAAGAAGCCTTGACAACTACATATAAACATAATCAATCATTATAAATGCAAAAAAAATGTAAAGCCAACTATCATACAAGTCAACTTTGCACTGACTTCGAGAAAAAGCCTTCATAAAATTGTTGTCTAAAAACTGCTAACCTCTAAATATATTAGCGAAAATGACTGTTGTAAATAATTCCACTAATCCAGTAATTTCCAGTAATCTTATTGTGACCTGTATGTTTATATTCATTATACACCCCTAGTCACTCTCTTTGCTCCTCCAATAACCTACTAATGACTTCCTCACTCATAACCTGACCTCACACACACAGCTTCAAGACTTTTCTAGAGCTGCCCCAACTCTCTGGAATGGTCTTACTTGTCCTATTCGGCTTGCTTCTACTTTCTGCACATTTAAAAGAGCACTCAAAACTCATCTTTGGTCTCTTAAAACCCTCACTACTTCCCACCACTACATATCTCCCCTCCTATTGTGTGTTACTTCCCCCATCTCCTAGATTGTAAGCTCTTTTGGTAAGGTTCCTCTCCTTCTCCTGTGTCACTGTCTGTATCTTTCGGTCATTTGCAACCCCTGTTTAATGTACAGTGCTGCATTGGCTCGATATAAAATCTGTATAATATTAATAATAATATAATAATAATAATAATATTAATAATGATTAATCCCAATACACATAATACAATATACAAAGAAACAGGAGAAAGTTTTCATGATTGTGTTTTGATTAAATTCAACATAAATCCAGGGTAAAATGTGTCACATACAAAAAGAATATAGCAAAAGTAGAAATAACAAAATCAGCCCTGGTTAATGTACAAGAAATTCCAAAGAGACATAATTTTTTTTAATACATTAGTTCTGCATACCAATTTGAAATACACAGGGCTGAGCCATAAAATGGCAAACAAAAGTACCAGTAATATGCCAGAATGAATCTTTCTTTCTAGGATATTCAGTCCTCGTAATGAAAAGCAGAAGCGGAATTTTTAAACAGCAAGAACTTAAATATGAATTATTCATATCACGGGTTGAAAGCGCAGGTTTTAAAATTCCTTTGTGTATTCTTTACATGACCAGCCAGTTGAAGTAATTTAGTCTACGATGTATTGGGAACGTGTACAAAGGGACATGCTATTTCCACTTGTGTTTAAAGAACAGAGATTGTTTCTGCCAGGCGAAGCTTACGAGAATGTATGGGCATTTTACACAGCCCGGCAAAGGTTTCAAAGGCTTACATAGAAGCCGAGTCACTTAAATGTCAAAACACAAGAAATTATTACAAATGCTTTAAAACCTTTCGTGTATGTTCTGTTTCAAAGAAAATCTACAGTAAGGCTGGCCCTGTATCACGCACAACTGTGAAATAAAAGACACTCCCTACTAATGGAAATCCACATTCCAACTACCTGCTGAGAGATTGTAAGCTGTGCGGTTGAGAAATCTTTAGGCCGCCAGTATTATGAATGTCCCCACATACATGGAAATACAGTCCAATGGTTTCAGCACCCTTTCTATAAGAGGGGCAGAACACAGAATCATGTAGCAAGAGAAACCACTTCCATACATAGGCCCTGAGAACAATTTTAGTGCGCTTGGCTTTATAAGACCTAAATTCAGGGAAATCTATAGGAGAAAACAAAAAGGCCGTCATTACCCAGTTCTCCTCTTCACCGTCTGATTGTTGCATTGATCCTAATACTTTCAGCTTCTTATCCAGAACTATTACATATGACTCTTGCACTTCACTGGCTTTCTGATTGCTCTGGGTCAGTGACGCCAGAAAGTCAAGGTATTTTAGGGAAGAAGTCAACAACGGTATCCGCCATACATCATATTATAAAAAGAGTTTTATTTTCTGACTTCAGCATGGCTTTCTAATTTCCTGGTGATGAATAAGTGGCTTACTAACTGAATTTTAGTCGCACAAAGTTGCTCTCCACACATTAAATACATTTAAAATATGGCAGAATAACCATAAGAAACCATATACATACTGTTGTAATGAGTAGACCCATGCAGAATAAGTATAACTGCCTAAAATAAAGTCCAGGTGAGTAACTATTAACAATTCATTAAAAGGCCAAAGTACTATCCCTGGAACTTTATTCCCCAGAAATGGCTGTATTTAAAGTATAAGTTTATGAAGTAACTGAAGCTGCCACTATTACCAATAAACCAAAAAAAAGATGATTTAAAAAAGTGCATTCAAAATATTAGAACGCAAGTCTGCTTCCGTAGCAGTTTTACTTTTTGAATTACACTTGAATGTATTCTCTAAGCATTATTCCAGCTGCATTGTCCAGAATACACCTGATGCAGTACCTAAGATCTAATGACGGGGAATCATTCAAACCTTATAATGTCTGTACAAAATGTATTTTGGATTTCACACGACTTGACATTTTAGCATTTGTCTTTATTATCATGTTAAAAGAAAAAAAAAAAAAAAAAAACAACTAAAGAAAAGTTTAACTTCCTCCAACCAGAATTATTCCTGTAGGTCCTTCTTCTGATTGCTACTACAAACACAGAACACAAAGATAATAATTCTAGAATATAATGTTAGAAGTTATACCTGTAATAAGGAAAGAATACAGCAAATTAGTTTTAGCATCTTTTGTACCATACTACATTTCCTTCTTTACTTTTAGCCATGTAGAAGAATTACAACAAGGTTCTTTCTAGGTAGGTCACACTTCAGTTCAATGGTATGAAACAAAAAATGAAATGTATTGGTTTAACTTTAATGGGAAAGATTAAGATAACCATGTTTACTAGCTCACAGATGGAATGTTTAACGATGGTGTGTCCAGACTACGATCCTACAGACTAATGACCTCCATCTGATTAATGCTAACTGGGGGTTTGCCAGCACTTTCTATATATAAAATAACAAACTCTTATTAACTAAACAATTGAAATATAATTTGTGCTCCGTCTTAATTTCTTTTAATAATGAAAAGTACAAAAAAAAAATACAGAGATCAACAACATAAGTTTATAACATAAGAATATGGGCCTAAATGTACCCCATGCCAAACCTTTTATTTCCTAGTTTTGCTAGAGCACCAAATGATTAGAAAAAAAAAGTCCATTTATTTTTTGCATCCTAATAGGAATTTTTTTGTCACTTACGGACTCTACAATTAATAGAAATGGTGATACTCTCCACCAGGGACACAGAATACAAACTCTGGCAACATTACCTTGATACCATAGTAGTAAGAGAAAAAAAAATACCACAAAACACCACTTTTTGCCAATACCACAGACTGACCAAATCCAACCCCAATATTTGACAAATGTTAAAAAACCACAGCAATGCATGACAACCTCCACCAGTAGAGAAACTGTATTAGTTTCTTTTTTCATCCCTTTATGACCACAGTATACCCATCTTTTCATGGCTACTTCTAGCAGGATAACATGCCATGGTCACAAAGCTCAAAAAATGTCAAACTGGTTTCCTGAACATAACATTCACCGTACTCGAATGGCCTTCATGATCACTAGATCTCAAACCAACAGAACCATATTTTTGCTACAGGTAGATTTGCATCATGGATGTGCAGCAAACAAGTCTTGAAAAAACTGCTTAGTGTTATTTTAATATAGACCACAATCCCTCAGTAATGGTTCTAAACCCTAGTTGAATTTTTGCTATAGAGAATTATGGAAGTTCCAAAGACAAAAGGGATCTCAATCAGCAGTATGGTGTAACTAAAAAAGTGGCTGGTGAATGTATATAGCTAGAAGCTTGAACTCACCTGTCAATATGTAATAGAAAAGAAGACTTGCCAATTAGGATGAAGTACTATATCTATTGGCTCCGTAGGTGAAGTTGCACTATAGGTTACACTAATGAATGGAGAGGGACAAAAACATTGACTGGATCCAACTGTATATGGATCTGTTGAATCACAGATTGCATTAGCCATCCTTGTGTCCCTGCATCTCTACACCAGGTGTAGATTTTATTCCTAAAGCAATACTCCTGTATTTATGATCACAATCATGGCCAGATATGGATGCCACCTGATGTTACCACCAGCGGAGTGTGAGGACAGATGGAGAGTCATACTACACTGAGAATGTGTGGTCAAAAATGGCCAGGAGGGTACAATTATCACAGATCAAACCTTTGTCTGGGCTCCCCACATATATACCCCTGGCATTCTTTGTATACACATGATGGTAACCACTTGTAGTAAAAGCAAATCCAAAACGTGACAGATCTGCCAGACACAAATGGCAGAACCTGACAAAGTTGTTTCCCTAGTCCTAAATTAAAAAGAAAGGTTTTGTCTTAAAACAGACCAACTACTTATAATATATTTGTATACAAAACATTGCAATAAACAGTTGAGATGCAAAACATAAAACTGTTTCCTTCATTGCTAATACCAGAATAATGGATGTATTCTCTCAGACAAGCAGGATAGATCCCTTTTTTGGCTAGCTTCGGTGGTACTATAAATCATAGAGATCTGCCTCTTGTAATTTAGAATTACTCAGGGGGAAAATGTCTGGCAAAGCATGGATAACCGGATGATCAGAATGATAATATATAAGTACATTTTGTGGGAATTGCTTTAGGAACCTTAAATAATTCAACTTTTTTATTAAATGATTAAAATATAATAAGAGTAACATTTTTATAAATGAGGCTTTCAGTAAATGCTGGATCAGAATTTTTTTTTTCTTCTCAGTAAGTCAGAGTGTACAAGGGGAGTAATAGCAACCAGAGGCCAGATTTTAGGTAAATTAACTGTCCAATAGTTGGAGCACAAATCACAAAAACTAAAATTTAACTCATAATTCTATCAAAAAACAACATGTAATGAAAATTGTCTGAAGTTGTTTTTTTTTTTAATAAATGCAAAGACTAACTTTATATTTCTCATATTTGCTCCAACAAATTACATGCTTCCCACAGAACACAATACTTTCCTTGCAGTGACTTTAAACAGAAACATTTATTATTAACCTATAAAAACCGGATCCTAAACTGTAATGCGTATATGTAAAAGGTTTTTCATAAAATTTTGATTTCCAACCAAAAGTACCAATGTTCAAACACTGCAAAATACTGTTCACTTGAAACTTTATGTTTAAAAATGTAATGATCCCATTTTCTCATAATGGATGGAAACTTATGCCTGACTATGTTTTAAAGTATCTGCTAATCAACTACGCACTGAAAACAATGAAAGAAGCTTTGAAAGTCTTGTTGTAATGCAAGTTTATGCATCCTCTGACTTAAAAACAGAAGGTTCCCCTTTACACGTGTGGTACTGCAAGATATACAAGTGAAGCCAGACCAAACCTCTTGTACAGAAGTGATTCAATGGATAGGAAGGTGTAATGAATAGAATGATTTGGAAGATCAGCACCCCCAAAAAAAGCACAAGAAATTAAAATGTTTCATCCTACACAATACTGAGCTGGGTATCATTTTGGTGGCTGGATGCAATGCGTTGCTCTTAATGTAGTCTTGAACGATTAAACTGTATTTATATAGCACCAACATATTATGCAGCGCTGTACATTATACAGGGGTTGCAAATGACAGATACAGACAGTGACACAGGAGGAGGAGAGGACCTCTCCCAAATAAGCTTACAATCTAAGCTCCTAATACTGCAGAGTAAATCAATTGTAATTCATGAAGTTATCAGTTTCCAGTTCTGTTACCCATTTTTTGCCCTTTGGAGCCAGAAAACCAGAGAAGTAGGCCAATCTGGCCGTCTTGAAGTTTGGTAAACCATGCACTTAGCTTGTACTGTGAATAAATTCTACGTTTTATACCCTAAAGAAAGGGCATGTTGTCTCTCAAAGATATCACATTGCAATTTCCCAATCCTCACTCATGGCTTAACCACAGCAAGTCTGTTTAGAAAAGCTAATGTAGAGTTTGATGACCACAGGCATCCTAGCCACCCACACAGCTCACTTTAAGATCATATGCGGAAACTAAAGGCATAGGTACTAAAAAGGGGTGATGAATCGGTCAAGACTGTTACGTGCATTAGTTCCAGCATATTAAGTGAAAACAAGATCTCTAGAAAATATCAAGATGGAAGACCGACTTTAATGATGTCAATGGACCCGATACCAATTTAGAAACGAAGAAACAGTACATAGATGAGAGGTTCCTACTTTTCTGGCACTCCTTGTACAAGGTCTTTAACAAGTACAGACAGACAAAACTCTATCATTTTTTATGAAGGCGACAATGAATAGAGTCAGTTTAATGCCGATTATAAGTAAATTCTAATTTCTCATCTGCTGTGGGCAATAGCACTATTGTTTATAGGAGGATTCTGATGGGGAATGAAAGGGGTAGGAGGAATGCTTCCTAAGGGCACACATAGGGGGGGATTTCACATAAAATATAAGCTAGATTTAGGATAACAAAACATGAATAAAACCAAAGCAATAAAATAAATAAATAAAAGGGAATCTGGTTGTGCAAAACCTCACAATTTCTTTGAAGCTGAAATCCAGCCAGACTGCTTTTATTTTCTATAGATTGGGGGAAGTTAAGACATGATGGGTTTCACCAGTACAAAAAGTGAAACCAAATGGGTAGACAGACCACAACTGCAAACCCCCCTCAACTCATTCTAAAACTATTAAAAAAAAACCTTGTTCTAATGTTTTATTTTCATGCATTTAGCAAAAGGCAAATGGGGCAGCGAAAGTTCAGCTTTATATGTCATGTCAGTGATCTGGGCTCTACCCAAAATACTCACACAAGTGCAAACAAACAACTTTAAGTGCCCTAACTTTACATTGCGCTCTTATTCAAAAATGAAGTGGAAATGACAATATTTATACAAGTAATCCAGTAAGACCACCAACAGATCATCCTGCTTCCAACAACAATGCTAAAAATGCAGCATAGGTCAATATTCACATACCAAGCAAACTCCGCCTAAATTGGTCCTCATTAGGTTCTGAACATAATTAAAAGCATCTTTGTTACAAAGCAAGATAAAAGTAAAGTATCAAGGCTCAATTCCCTAATGAAGATTAGTCTACACATTGCTCCCAGTTTAGTTTCGGCTTGTTTTTAACTTACTACTTTTTTTTCAGTTGCGATTAGAATATGGAAGACTTGAAATGTCAGGTGTGTTTATGATGAATTGCCCCACTGGGAAAACAACCCCTCACATATTTTACCTTTGCTACTGAAAAACAAATTCAAGAAAACCTAGAAAGGAGTGAGCCCTTTGTCAATTTTGTATGGAGATTTCACTTTTTATACAAGTGTTACCAAGACAGAAAAAAGTAAGTGAAAACATGACAGAGGTTTCAACCATAGCTTAGCCTGCATTCTTTCAAGTACTTGGTAATCAATCCAGAGAATAATGGATATTTTAGTGTGTACTGGAGTTTCAATGCTATACCATTTGTAGAGTATGCAATACCATTTGTAGAGTAATGGAGTTGTTTACAAAAAAATAAAACACAAATGATTTTTATAATTGAAATATATAGGCTGTCACTGTCTGCTTACTAAAAGCTGCCTCTCATGCTGATCCTATATCTTGTTTTCATAAACCTGAAGGAATAATGTTGATCATCTCTCATAAACCCACTGCATGCATGTTCGGTGACAACTAAAATCCAAATAACCTATTGACAATAGCATTGATATAGCGCCAACATATTACGCAGCTACTCAATGTGACTTATGTTAAGAACTTAGCAACTTAAGACACATTTAAAGCACTTTAGCGAAAGTTGACTAAAGAGTCTTTTGAAGATTTGAAATTACGTTATTTTGGCGATTGTTTGCACAAGAATGTTTACGGGTAACAACATTTTCAGAAAGAGTACCAATAAATTTCAAATTCTGTTAATGGTGGTAATGGTGAAAATAAGAGGGCAAAAACAAGAGGTAGGACGACGTTTGATGTACAGATTAAGGCTTTAAAAAGTTGGGGAGGCTGATCCTTTAACAAAATGGTTCACAAGTTTGAGATTTTCTATTTCCGCCAACCAAAATTTTGGTGACCAGTAAGTGAACTTTAATCATGCTTTCTGGTAGTCACAAAACAGCTGTGAATTCATAGCACATGTCCATTCAGTGTACAACGTGTACGACACGTTAATAAGGATTCCTAAACACTAACATTGTGGGCGTCACTTATCTTTATGTTAAGACTTCACAGAGCTGATACCGATTTCATATTTCAGCCGGTGTGCTTCAACTTCCTGACGAGCAAGGTTTAAATGTCCTTCCCTGCTGACATAACATGTTTTGTTTGGAATAGCCAGATGGATTCTTATGCATGCAAACCATTGTAATATGTGATCCATCTGTTTTTCATTAAACCCCACAAAAGTTATGTGCGTAGGCGTGATTGTCTCATTCCAAACATTTATTTACTTTCTTCAAGATTTGTTGTTCTGTGCAGATGTAATGAAGCTGCATAGTTAGTGCACTATAACTTTTGTTTAAAAAAAAGAAAAAAAAGAAAAGAAAATCACTAAATAGTTAAGGGGCTGATTAAGTACTGTGAACCCTAACTTGCGACCAGGGGGTTGTATATAACCCTGAAATCTTTGTCCTCAATTTAGGTCTTGATAATTTTTTTCTGATTACTTTTATATATTTTTTTTTCTTTGGGGGGAAGGGGACAATATATTTGGACCAAAGAATGTAATTAGCTGTAGAAGGATTACCTATAGCATTAAATACCTTGCAACAACATTTTAATTTATCTTTTTTATTTTTAATTATGTCTTTTTAGCTCTGGGCATAGAAAATATGTTTTTTTATATATTCCCTCGCAAACAGTAAAATGTCAAGAAGTACTTAACATTGCAGCTTACATTTAGAAGTTCCTCAAAGATAATCAGTAGGAAGCTGCACCAGGTTAGCAAGCCAGAAATCACTGAGTGAAAATTATATATTCTGCATTATTATTATTCAGCAAATATTTTGGCCTTTATTCCTGGTTGATCTAAAGGAAAATTACCACCACCTATAAATACCAGGCTTTGTCCTGCAATCAATATGGCTATTAAATTATATAGTTATGTAAACCACACATTCTTGTTTTGTGATGCGGAAGAAAGAACAATTCACTGAAAAACAAGGACTGCAGTAATTCCTTTCAAATTATAATTTAACCAGTCTGTGTATATGTTGGCATCTGCAACAATCGACTACACAAAGAAAAATAGATACAGCCAACTAAAATCATTCTCACTGGATTAGGAATTATGTTTAAAGATGAAAAAATCACAGTATAAGCATTTTACTTAGGAAGCGCAGAGTTACTGGTCTCTTATTGAACATAATGTATAGCCAAGTCATTTCTTTCAACATCCTCCACCAACAATATCAAGCATCACCAAAAAAACACTCCTGTATTGTACCACTGAAGAAACAATAGTGAAATATTTGGTATTACACACCAATAAATCGGGTGCATGGGTGAAGTAACTAACCAGAGAACAGTTAGTCTCTTCACATCTGTGTGTTTGGTCAGATGTGTTGAGTGCATAATATTGCACGTGTTAATATGCAATGTGTTCAGAAGCAGCTTCATTTGTAATAGGCAAAAAGGCACCTAGAAATCAACTGACATTTTTGCAAGACATGAATCGTTTACATTTGGAGCTTCCACTCAATACGAATAGCAAAGTTTGTGCGTTTTGCTATGCTTTAACAAAATGTGTAATCGCTTGTTACATTCAGGGGATAACGCTCAATTTAGTGGCCATTAACACCAACGTAGGGTTTATCTATACGGCCAGTGACATCAACACTGGGGGTAAATGTCGAGGATGCAGGACAAACTGCAGTCACCAGCCTCAACCTGTAACCTATTGCCATCACTGTTATGGTGTACACTGTCTGCAATGTTAGGAGTTACCTTTGCATCCACTAACACCAATGCTTGGAGTTATTACAGCCACAATCAGCAAGGCAGGAGATTATAATTGTTGCCAATGACACTTTGCTTAGAAAAGTGGGGTGCAACTTCATAAGTATGCAATCTAGATAACTAGAAGCAAATCAAAACAAAATACACAGGCCATCTATAAATAATACAGAAATATATTCTACACGCACATGCAAAAAATATGTCAAACTTATTTGCAGTATGGGTGTACTTGTGTCTCCAAATGTCTACATCCAGTTCTATAGAAAGTCTGTAATAAAACCTTTCAAGCACTGTACTTTTGAAAAAAATAAATTCATTTCACATATGATACCTTCTGGCCAATGTTGCAAAGTATAATTCATTAAAACCACATGATCCATCCTGGAATATCCCATACTGAAGCATACTGTAAAGACAGCACTGAATGAAAGCTATATTACATATCTTCCATTCACTCTTTGGTCAATTGAAATGAACAGAGAACATTTTGCTTACAATTCTGCAAAGCAATCACAGTGAACATCTGCTTTCCAGAATGAAAATAACCTTTGAACTGGGATCTTAATTTACCAAACTATTGCGTAATTAGGGACTTTGTCTAGATAAAATTATGGTAAATGTCGAAAGGAGGATACACCTGCAGAAATGGAAACTGTAAACAAAGCCTAAAAAGGTCCACTAAAATAAAAGATTTAGAACTGAAAAGAATAAAACATTTACACATGGCAGTGAGAATTATGTTTAAAGATACTAAGGCTAGAGTCAGACTTTCTTTTAACACGGAGATTACAGCACTTATGTGCCTACTACCGCCTACTGTCCACAGCTGGGCACCCAGGAGCGTTTCAGGAAAAAGTGCTTGGTTTTTCCAGGTGACGATGTTTTATTAGCTTGCAAAGGTTTTTTTCTTCCCCAACATGAGGATTCTGAACAGTTTCCAGATGTCAAAAATGCCTGAAAAAACTGCAAGAACACATTTGCAAAAAGTACTAAGCTGTTGTCACCCTTCAACATTGCACCCAGTGCTTGAAAAAACACTTGCAACTGCAAATAAAATCTTCAACCATTTATTATAGTAACCATTTTTTCAGCATTTAAGATTTTAAGCATTTGCAAGTGGCAAAAACTGCTAGTCTGAGCTAGCCTAAAAGGGTTTAGTCAATATGAGGATGATGGAAGGTTACACAACATTCACAATAATAATATTTTAAAATAACCATCATGGTTTTGGGTATTTAACCAATGATGAGTATTTAACCTGTTATAAATATCCACAATTATATATACCCAATATCTATTTGTTTTACAACAAAGTTTATTATCCAACAAAATATTTCCAGAGAACTTGGCATATTTAAAATGGGCGAGTGTATAGCTATGTATAGATAACAGATAATAGTTGCATTAACGATTGATGATATAGGGAGAAAATCTAGTACAGCCGCCCCCCCCAAGGCAGATCATAAAATGACCAACAAGGGACCACCAATACAATTTCCTCATAGAGCAGTATGTAGTAAGGTGCCTCTCACTCCTCCTCGCCTCTCCATACAATGAAGTGCTCAGTGTACATCACTCATTCACTTTGTCGATGGAAACAAACACAAAAGATTGTTTCCGATGACAAAAACTAGATATCTGTGCGCCTCCTAAGTAGCACCCTGAGCTACAGATCTGTAACAACAGACCTTTTACAATGACAGAGCAAAGTAAGGAAGGAAAAGTAAAAAGGTGCCTAAAACTGGATCAAATAACATTCATACACAATACTTCAAATTTATCTGGCTGAAAATAAATTGAATCCTTTTAACAAAATATTTATAGGACTACATTTTGCCCTGACATTCTCCTCAGTCTCCTATCGAGAACAAACATTTCAATCAGAAAAGTCAGGAAGCGAGATGTCCTCATCAATACACTTGTGGCATACTGGTGATTTAAAGTATTGGAACAAAAGGATCTGAAAAGCAGCCAGGTAAGTAATATTTTCAGAATGTATCAAGTTTCTTTAAAAGCAGGTTTCCATCGCCTGAATTTGGTCCAAAATTGCAAATTAGGCTCTGTGCATTGAAATACATTCTTGGACAATATCACAGAAAAGGCTCATGGATGCTATCATTGATGGGAATTAGATTAACTATTTAGCTTGTACAACCTAGCATGGCATATTCCGTAACCCTCCCCAGGTACTCCACCAAACTGAGCAATTAATATTTGTATTAATATGTAACCAGGCACTGACCGTATAGCCAGGATACTAAAAGTTACTTCAATTGTTGAATGCTTTCCAGTCCGTAATATGCAGCAGCAATATGAGCCATTACTATCACACTGGCTACGTAAACTAAAAACAATGACGGGTAGCTTGAATACAATTAGATTAATTATTCCACCACTAAGAGACCATGTAGACACACCAGCAGGCTTGTAAAGGAATTTTTACTTCACAGTTTAATCCTCTGACACTGAATATCTATTCCACTTGTTCTGTTGTCATGGAAATTGCCATAAAAAAAGTTAAATGCCAGAAATTTTAAAGCCGTCACTGTGTATTAACAAAGTCGCTCCAACAATTTATACCTTGGGAAAGAAAGACTAAGCGGCTCTGTACGAGGCTGCTGACAAAGGAACGTAGGCTTCAATAAAACCTGGGGTCCCAAATTCCATTTCTTCCAGATCAGAGTTGTGTTGAGCTGCACAGGAGATTGCTATGGAGACGTAAACACATGCGTAAAGCATGCACATCATAGAAGAGTGATAAAGACGTATTGAGCAGCTCGTTTTGTAATAAAAGTGGACTTATAATTAAATAACCCCGACTATCCAGCTCTGGTAAATCTAAATAGTTAAATAAAAAAAAAAAAAAAAAAGTTGTAAAAAATTCTAATATAAAGGGGTGCATTCTGATATAACAGCCAGACAGATGTCAAGGCATTGGACACATTGGGATCTGTTTGCTTTTTTATTTTTTTTATCAACACTCTTGATTGTCAGATTTATAAAATGGAAAATTTTGTTAGGGGTGGTAAGTTTTCCTAATATCAAGAAACTTTTTCTAGATGCACCTCCTGTGAGCCAGCAACATTACTAAGGACACACATAGTTGTAGGGAACAGTGCGGAAATGTTTATAGGAATCTTGGCACAAGAAAATCAAGGAGTTTGTCATGGTTAATCATTCGTTCTGGAAATGCTAGCTGCCTGCCTGTTATACTGATACTTCGGAACGTCTTGAGTCACCTACTTAAAACAAAAACAGAGAAAAGCAATTTTGACATTCATTTATAGCATAGAGTTTGTGATTCCTATAGGTCAGTTCAGCAAAAGGCAGTTTAAAAATTAGACCAGCATTACACATAATCACAGGCTGTCATATATTGGCTACTCAAAGGATTTAGTGCTAACCCCCTTCTCTCCACCCTCCCCAAACAATAAGGAAATGTATTTAGGGCAATCTTGATCTTTTTTTTTCTTCTTGATGTTGCCTTGCGTCCAGTCCCATCCAGATTTCCAGATTAAGAGAAGCAATGGGTTACTATATGGCACTGGGTAAGGGGAGTACAATATATGGTGCTAAGGTGATGCGCTTTCCAGAGACCCTTTCCCGTTACCCTACATTGGCAAAGTAATGGTGTCTTTGCAGACATGCACAGAGAAAATTTCATACACACCTCTTTTTGTTTGTACATGTCAAACGGTTTGCAGAAGAGGACTCTTCTGGTCAATGGAGCTCAGTAAAAAGTGCAGCTATCAAACTAGAAAGTCACAGCAAAGGTAGGCAAACACTTCTATTTCAGAGAAGCTTAGAGGGGAAAAAAAAATCAGGGAAAAAGCTGATTTAATAGCTAGACAGTAAATTTTTTGCAGAATCCAAGATGGCAGCACCCATTAAGCAGAGATTTCAGCTGCCTTGTTCAGCAGTGAGATGGCAGCTTGTAATATTAAAACATTGTTTAGTTATGTAGAGCACAGCAAGAAAGGTTAGGTTTGCTATAGAATTACAATCTTGAATAATTCCCTATTTAATGTACAAAGCTGCATAATATGTTGGCGCTATCTAAATCTGGTTTATTATTAACAATATTAATAATAATATTTGGTATTCCACATGTCTCTGTCCCAAAGTAAGTAGTACTGCCAAATCATATCCTGTTCAGAGAAATAAAAAATGTGGCTGCTTGCAGTCCTTCTGGTTTGCATACACAACAATTATAAGTATTTTTTTCTTCCACACAGGGGATCTATGTCTGGCACACTTCCGGTCATGAAAATATGTGAAACAGATCTGTTTAACCATTTCAGGTAAATATTTAAAAATAATTCTGTTACTAGAAGTGGTAATGGTGTAGCAATGTACAGAAAGGGAAGGTATATTCTTACTCCAGTTTCACCAAAAACTTCACACATTTAGCATGCTACAAACTTCACATATAGTCATTTTCGAATGTGTACCAAGTCCTGTACCCAACTGTAGAAAATATCATTTTAAAATGAAATTTATGAGACCAAAACCTATGTACACATCTCACCCTGCACTAAAACTTCTGGAGCTTACATTTATCAGGACAGGACAAGTAATGTACATTCCACAATAATGTCTTTTGGGGATTGAAAATAAGTTGCTCTGAAACGTGGCAAACGTTTCTGGAGCTGCAACCAAAAATAGCTGTAACTCTTTTTTTTCTTTTCAGCAACATAGCTGCCAAATTCAAGCCAGAATCCTGCCAAATGTGGAGGAAAATAAACATAAGTTAGAAGAAATCAGAAGTTGGACTGATCCAGGCCTAACCAAGAGATTCTGTTGTCCCATGGCCAGTATACAGTAATTAATTAAAATACAGTCTTCGTTTTGTCACACTTTTTCAATATTAAAAAAAGATCACCCAACAATAAGTTTACTAACAAAAGAAAAAAAGATATTACAGTAATATGTATAAGGGGCGCAGGCTTTAGGATATTCATGTTATAGTCATTAAGAATTAAAGAAAATGTGAAGAAAGATGTATTACTGCAGAAGTGCTGCTTCTTTCACATTGGCTTTTAATAGGTAAAGTCAGGAATGGTTTAGTTCGGCTTGTTAAAGCAAAACTAAACCCTTACTTTAGGAGGACCTACACTAAAAGTTTTACTTTAAATAAAGGGGAAAAAAACACTCTAAACTAATGAAAAAAAAAAAAAAAAACTACAATAGCATTTTTTCTGAAGCCCCTCCTATTCTTTTATGATCATTGCAGCGATCAAATAGGAATGGGAGCGCAAAGCCTCCTGGGATACCCATGTCATGCATCCCAAGAGGCTCTTGGCTGCTATTTCTGTGCAAGCCTGATCTCAGGCATGTGCTGAAGGTCATTTTGCAACACTGAGGGGAAAAAGACACTGATGTCAAACATGTGCAGTGAGATCGGCACTCTTTTTCCCCTTTACAGCAGCCTACATCACCCGATCTCGTGTCAGCGGCACCCAGTGCTTTCCTCCTGGACAGAGGAGAATTTCAGGATGGCACAGGACTCCATCGAGGAAAGCTTCAGCATGATCAAGGGATCCATGGAATTAAGAGTTAAGTGTGGTTTTTATTTTTCTTATTTTTTTTATTTTCACTTTAGTTTGACTAACTTCCTTTACGGCAGAAGGGACAGCCAATAAAATTACTTACCTGTCTGTTCGCAAATAATTGAAAACACTGACTTGTCCCTGGTTCCATTGCAGGCACCACCATCTTCTTTCATTGCTCTTCTGGGAGCCATCTTGATTGGCAGGGCCGGGATATCATCAGTTATAGTACATGTCAGCATTCTACACTGAGCTGCACATGCGCAGCTCAGCATACAATGCCGGGATGTACTAAAACTTAAAAGACGACAGCGATCAGGCAGATAAGTATGTTTTAGGGGACATCACATGTCTCTTATTGTAAAAATGAACCTGCCCATTTATAAACTTATTTTGCAAAAACAAAAAAAATAAAGAAATATAAAGGAAATTGACATCAAGAAAGATTTAAATTATTAATTCCTGTTCTTAAATTTTACTACTTATCCTTCCATATCAAAGAAGGTGAATAACTTACCAAATGTGGTTTTATTTTACATTGAACCTAAATGGTACATAAATCACTAAAGCATATAAATAGATTTAACCTTTTGGGCATCACAGACTGGGAGCCGTGTGTCACTCAAAGGGGAAGAAACTTGGCCCAGAGCGACGTCATGATGAGGCTGCGATGCATACAGGAGACATGGTCCGCAGCAAAACAAACTTTATGTAAATGGACTTTACAAAGTCCATAGTCTTGTCACTACTAGCTGTCCTTCAAAGGGGCTCGCAATCTAATATCCCTACCTTAGTCATATGCCATTTTTCAGGCGGAAGCCAATTACCTTAACTGCATGTTTTTTTGAATGTGGGAGGAAACCCACACAAACACAGGGAAATCCTGCAAACTCCATGCAGATAGTATCCTGGGCGAGATTCAAACCTGGGACCTAGCGCTGCAAAGGCCAGACTGCTAAGCTCTGAGCCACCGTGCGGCCCAAGCAATATGGGATCGGGGAACAGGGGGGTTGTAGCATATGTGTACATTACCCTTCATTAGGGTAAACATTACGGTAAACAGGCTGAACTGTGGTTTCACTAATAAAATGTTGATTTTTAATAGGTCAGATATGAGATGGTTTTTGGGTCTTCTGACTTTTTGCCCTGTAACAGAGACATTACAAAATTTCAAGCCCTG
This sequence comes from Pyxicephalus adspersus, assembly GCF_032062135.1. Taxonomy (NCBI): domain Eukaryota; kingdom Metazoa; phylum Chordata; class Amphibia; order Anura; family Pyxicephalidae; genus Pyxicephalus; species Pyxicephalus adspersus. The sequence continues at coordinate 26,512,104 of NC_092867.1, forward strand.
CATAGAGTGCCGCTGACATTACATACTGTAGGCCCAGACTGACGTGGTGAAATACCAATAGCAAACACTGCTGGAGGACCAGATTCTTTGGCGGACAACACTGGAGAAAAGGCTAGAACTATGAGAGCGCACATTGGTAAAAGTATCTGCATCTAGACAAAGGCGCGCTAGGCCATGCGTTTATTGTCAACATCTGGGGTCCTATAGCAACTGCCAAGCTACAACAAATTATAGGTACTCTTGTAACCAAAATGGCATAAAATTCTGATAATGTTATATAAATATATGAAAATGTAAATATATTTTGTAATATAAGGCTGCAACATCTCCATAATACTCCCCTGCTTCTCAAAGAAAATTAAATTAGAAATACTGGATGGCGTTTCCTAAATAAACACAGACATACCAGAATTATTGATGCGTTTGTCCTACAAAATTTACTTTTATGGAGCATCCAAGAAAAGCGGGAAAATGACAAGTAAATTTCATGCTAACATAATAATGGGATGCTGTAAGGGCTAAAATGCTCCAAGAAATCATCTGTCTATGATATAAACGGCAAAACATTAAAGTTTACATAATCACACGTATGGAGCACAAAACAAGCAGATCACTTTCTGGAAGGTACACTGTCAAGTTCGAGGCTTAGAAACAAAATCTTCCCTACATCCATGGTTCCATTCCAAAACCACAACAGGATTTGATTTCAACTAACCCAACTATTGGTTTTGGAAATATAGGAATGTTACACATATATAATATCCAGATGATGGCAATTATTAACAGATTCATGATCACTTAAATCTGCACTTTATTGAGCACTCGTCACTAAAAGCTTTCACAAACAATTGCGAGAGGACCAAGATAACTGTGGGGGCTTTATAAATTGTGTGTGTCAAAGCAAATTATACCATTTTTTCTTGTGATATCTTACAGTTACTTTAAGGCAAAATACATATCTGAAAACCTTTGCTTTTTGGGAAAGCCTAAATTATCCTAGGTAAGTTGTGCCAACACCATGTCAAATATCTGTGGTTTCAGCACAAACACATGCCTCACATTCAGAAATGATCCATCCAAAGAAATAATCTCATTTTGAGTCTCCTGCTTGGATTCAACACATATCAATCATTAATATGTTGGAAAGAAAAGACGACATATCAGGAAAACATACCATTTCTAGTTCAGAAAGTTTTTTTTATGCATTAAAAAAGTGTTTGAATATAATAAATGATTTACATTATTTTAAACTACATAAGCTATTTTACATTGACAGCAGTGATTCCTGTAGACCAAGGTGTTCAGTATTTATAAAGTTTTTATCACGTGGTGGTTTAGATAGTAGTAGATCTTTGTTACTGAATAACTCTTAAGGGAAAAAAGGAGAAAAAGGTAATCTTAAAACAAAAAACAGGTAAAATTACCACTCAAACCCCTATGACTTGGTATATTGTAATTAAGGCATTAGATGAGAGAAAGCAACCAATCTAAATTTTGAAAAGATCCATATACTATACTCCACTGATGGTCTCATTTGATGAGTACTCTTGCTGCCCTTGCCTGTCAGTTCTGAAGTAGCCACAATGATAATCTGTAAAGTTTGTGCAATTTAAAGCAGCCCTATACCAAACTATACCATCAGGTCTAATATTAGATATTTATTCTTACCTTCTTGCACAGAAATGTCAGTCCCCTTTGTGGCGCTGGCTGTGCCAGTTTGCATCCATGGAAAACAAAATATCCATTATATGTATGGAAGCTGCCATCTTGTGTGTGGCACCATGGACCTTGCCATCCACACTCCTCAGACTCCTCACCCAATAAAGCAGTCAGTGTGCTTTCTTTAATTGGTTGGTACATTTATTTACCAGAATGCATCATAGCCATACATTTTTGAAGAAGGATCCAGGGGCAGTTTTCTGCCTCCATAAACTTGATGCGCTTGTAAAAATGTTCTTGCAAGCAGTATTAGGCTTTTTTAGTTCTAAAAATTGTCCAGAATTTGACGGAAAAAACACAATGTCACTGATTTAGATGGGCTGTGCCAAGATCTGCTGAAGAGTGACCAGCATTGCACAAAGTCACTCCCACCAATGATGGGGGGGCTACAGACCACTACTACCAAATTACACGACTCAAAATCACACCCACCAATTGGTCAATTACAAGAGGCCACAGCCACCAATGACAATGTCTCAGCAACACCGACAGCCTACAACACACTCCCGAAGCAATGGGAGGCTCTGGGGAGGGGTCGGTGCCAGAATTAAAATGTGCCAAAAAGAGTTAGGAAACTTCATTACTTGACTAGAACTTGGGCTTATTATGATTCACATAAGCTCAAGTTGCATCACCAATTTTTTTTTAACCCGCCTAGTTTGTGTTACTACCTCCAATACAACGGCAAGCCAAGTCAAACCACAAGTGAAAGTATACACTGTGTATGTATTTCTGAATCACATGCGGATGTGTACAAGCCCCAAGCAGTTGTAAAGTTAAACTCTAGGTGCCTTTTCTACAATGGCTAACTAAATCTATACCAGCTGTTTTTATTTTTCCAGGATTAATGCTTCTTCTAAAACAGAAACATCCTTAGAGTTCAAAAAGCAAGGCAGCAGTTTATAGCAAAGGACCTGACTGTAGCCACTAAAGTCATATTCCAGTAAAATCAGTAAATTACTATTCATCTTTTTATTCGAGGGACGTTTAGTAGATTAATCATTTGCTTAAATATGAACATATCACAATCCAATCCATGTTAATAATGAGTCATAATCACATGAGCTGCAATCATTTCTGATTGTCCAAAACAATCTCTTCTCAGTCTTCTAATGATTCCAATAGTTAGTAGTAACTTATATCCTTTAGATACTTCAAATGCATGCCAAATATATAGAATTATGCCTGCATTGTGTAAAAATATAGCCTTACCGAGTCGTAACCTATGTATCATGACAAATATCTTATCTCAGATTCTTGCCAAATACTTAGTCCTATAGTCTCTAAGGTTTTACTATTTATATTGGGGTAGAGAAGTACTAACCCTTTACTGTTCCACCAACATTAATATTTTGCTCTCGTTGGCTTTTTGTCCCTTAGGGAGGTTTTTCCTTATTTCCTTTCCTAGAGGCCTTTGTTTCTAGGAAGCAGAATACAAAGAAATGTAATAATCCTTGCTAATTTTTAAATAAACAAAAAAAGACTTTGCATAATCATATGTGCAGCAGGTAAAATGTTATTACAATTACCAAAGCAAATGTCATTAATCTATAAAAGGGCAGGCATTCAAAATTTAAACTCCTAGCCAAAAAGAAATATAACCTGGGAGCCAATTAAACATGACAAAAAATAGTTTTGGTATTTTAAAAGCAATAAATCAGGTGAAAGCTATAGCCAATAGGACCAGGAAAGTGTCCAGTTAGCATGATTCTTCTAGCATGAAGTCTGTTAGTTCACTTGTGAAATTCTTTGAATTAAAACACCATTTATGAGAAGGATACATGCACAACAATAGTACTGCAGCCACATAAGGTGAGAAAATGTCACACTATGCACAGGGTGAGGCCATATTACAGATATGCAGTCATATTAAAAAGCTAGTAAGTCACCCAAATGTGCAGCAACACGTTACCTTGGGCCGCTTGCTTGTCATTAAACTCACAAGTCATCCACTGGATCCCCAACAGCTAACAGTGTGGTTGCTGCACTGTCTGTGTTTACTTGGACTTTACATCCGAAATTAAGCTAAATAATGAAAGTGGTTTGCTAAAGCATTATTTGGATGAAAAATCTTAGACAGGTAGGCTGAATTACCCAAATGCAATTTACCATTTTGTTTTTAACATTCACGGACATGAACCTTCGATACACCAACTTCTAACTAGAATACAAAACGATCACCCATGCACCAGGTATTCATATCAATCCTGACTTATACTGGTGCATGGACAATTAAAAGACTGTTCTTTTCTTCTCTCCTTGACAGACCTCATACATATTATCAGTTACAGCTGAAACAACACATTACCCATTTGTTACTCCAAGCAGTCAAATCGATCACATCACTAGAAAAAACCTGTAGGTGTATTGGTCAGCTTAAGGAATAACGTTTCATGTTACATGGCTGCCTCCACTGTCAGTAGGTGTCAAATATGGTTTAAGCAAAACAAACCGTGAAAAGAAAAGCTTACTGGAAAATATAAAATTCTCAGCATGTAGAGCGTGGGTGCACTTTGGTCTCACTCCCGTACCTTCTTGATGTAAGGCTCTCGAGAATCAGTGCACAAGTTACGAGGTGTTGCTGGAAAAAGTACTTAGAGCAAACCTGGCAAGCCGGATCCCTCTCCTGAAACTAAACTGTTCTTCTGTGCACAAATTGTGATGACCCACAAAAAAAAAAAAACACTTTCATAACTAGTCATAACCAACAAAATGTTTCCATGTTCAAATACCTATTGTGATTAACATCACAAGGGAAAACAGTCCTGCTCTCAACAAATACGTTTTGCAGTATAAACAGCCATTTAAAACAATGCGTAATGGAGAACAATTGTACCTAAAACTGATTGTCTCAATAAGCACTGACACAATAAAGTATCACATCATTAAACTGTCAGTTTGCACATTTGAGGCATAGAGGAAATATTTTGATTGCTCAATTTCAGAACATGGCTTTAAATACAGCCAACATATTACAATTCCTATAAAGCCTTAAAAAAAAAAAGACTAAACTATTGCACTACTAAAGAAAAAGATCACAAAGCAATACCCAGTCAAACACCCGTTGTGCAACAGAGCCCAGAAAAAGACCGGCACCGGTCAAAGGGGAAATGTAAAGCCTTTAACTAACCAACAAAGGGAAAATCCTAGCTTTCAACATTATGGAGAAATATTAATCATCAATGTGAAACTTTAAAAGTTTAATTGTACTTTTTTCATTTAAAGCTGAACTTTGAGCAATCATCCAATTACACAGTTTGAAAGATGAATATCAAATATTTATATATGTTCTTCCTTCAAGTTGTCTTGCGATTCTGGCACCATTAACGCTGAACCCCCAAACACAGGCAACTTACCCGTTTTCAACCTCCCACTTCCTCTAGAGTCAAGGGTCAGTGATCCTCTCTTCTAAACAAGAACAATCTTCCTGTTTACTTGCAGGAAATTGTACAGCACCCTGCATTTCAGCACACAAGCACTACAAATATATTACAAGTATAACAACAAGTGTAAAATCCTTGCCTCTGTCCTGGCCATTCACAATGGCATGGCCACAGCACCTTTTTCTGTCTCTGCGTTGTCAAATAAAAATCAGGTGAAATCGTCCCTATGAAGTCGTGTATGGCTGTAAACCCAAACGTTAGGTTTTGGATAGAGATACTGGGTTTCATGACCACAACACTCCCTCTAGGCTCGGACGATTCAGTGCTTGAGCAGGTACCCATTAAGCCCAAATACTCCTGAGTAGAGGGAGAGAGGAATCAAAGTGCTAAGCACAAATACTGTACTCTTGGGAGGGAGTGTCATGGGTCCCCAAAACTTACAAATATTAGGGTTTCCTACAGTAGATAGACTGAACTCCACATACAGCTTGTGCTGTGTCAGACAGTTTAGGAGAGAAGAGAACAAGTTTCCCTCTAAGTCCTCACATAGTTATAGGTAGAAACAATGGCAAACAAAGTACAAAGCCA
>NC_092867.1:26517887-26542897 GCF_032062135.1 Pyxicephalus adspersus
TCTTCAGATTGGTCAACACAGAATGACTTATCCCTGCTACACATGTACAAGTTAAGTTAATTCCTGGCAGCCAGGGGTATGTTGGGATGCCTGGCATACCATACGCACTTTGGTGTACATTTAAGAAACGATTGCAAACTGGCAGATATGTTTTTTGTATAATTTGTATTATTCTTCTGCAATAATGAACCTGCTTGCTCACATTTTTCCCCTTTTTAAGCTTTGCAGAATTTCTTTAAAACCACAAAACTGGATTGTTAGATTAAAAATATGTTTTATGCTGCTTGCTTAAGAAGTCCTTCCATAAAGTAATTTAAATTGAGTAAAGCTGCTGCCTTAATTTAAGTTAAAATGGGTATCTAAATTTAATTTGTGAATTACGTGAATGGAAGCTAAACAATCCTAATGACTATGGGTATTAACTACCAACATGCTTAGTGAAACCTTTCATCATCTGAAGGATTGGAAAGCATTAAGGAATCAATAATTCTACATCCCAAAAGGAAAATACTTTATTATTCTTTATAGTATACTGTAGATGTATATATATATATATATTTTTAAAAAACCAAGTAACATAACTTAGTTGCAACTGGAAATAGAAGTTTATTGTTGCAATGAAACCTACCTCAACTTTTGGAAATAGGGAAGAAAGACACTTTTTAGTCAAAAGGTATGTAGGCAAATGACACGCCTCTGAAGTGCCCCAATTTTGTTACCCATAATAAATGAATATCCAAAAAAAGATTGGTCAAACCAACTAAAGATGTTGGAGTAAACTTTTATGGCAAAAACACATTTAAAAATTGTATTTTTTATAAGGATTTACAGATCTAGCCAAAAACGAGGGGGAACTCAGAAGACAAAAATGGACAAAAGTGAGTCCCCTCCAAATCAGAGAAATTTGGGAACTATGATAAAGAACAATGCAAACAACCAAAATATTCAAAGTGCTACATGCACCATTCAAGTTACTTACAAGGTAAACACTAAATACAGCTTTTAATGATGAAAAACATTGCAAGCCTTTGCTTGGTAACATTGTGATACACATTACACATGAACTCAAAATCCTTATTTCATGTTCTGACACTGTTAAAGCAATACACATAAGTAATGGCATGAGTCATATTTCAAATGAACCCCACCTACAAACATGAAACACCACCAGAAATAGATAATTCATGATCTAATATTTCAGTCAGGAATCTTAAGAGAAAGATGGCATATGTCCTGAACTGGGAATATAAAGGTTGCCCATACACATAATGAGCACAACAATGTAAGCATTGATAACCGTGAGCTTGGAGAAGGGGGAGAGGAGAGGTGGTCAACATGTAAGCAATAGCAAGCTTACAAATCCGAAATGCACATTAATGCTAAGGTCTTCCAAAGAAAATATGTTGGTTGCATTAGTGACCTCTCCTGAAAGTTATATTTTCCTGGCTATAAATAGGCTCAGGAATCCTAACTTCTCCTGATACATTAATTTGCAATCTTGTTCTATTGATTTAGAATTATAAATGTCAGATGTAGCCCAGCAACAAGCTTTTTCATAAGGATGTTAGCAATGAAAGCTTCTACTCATGACAGGTGTGCTTTGACATACATTGTAGTGGTAATGCTTTTGTCAAGTTTTTATACAAACTCTTGAAGAAGTGGGCCAATTTTTATACATATATGAACAAGTGAATGTTGAAATGGTTTTCTAAATGTTGCACATGCAAAACAAGAATCACAACTAAGCCTCAAAGACATAGAATATAAAAGCATATTAAGTTACTTTCTACCATCTGGCATTTTAAGTTAAAGATATTTTACTTTTTTTAGCTCACACTCCTGGACTTTTTAAACCATGCTTAAATGTTGAGACATAAGTTGGGGACTAAAGAGTATCCAAGGTCCTGAATCCTAGGTTGCTCTATTCAGCCAATAGGCTTTAACATTTGGCTAAATAACAAGCTTTACCAATTTACCACCATTTTTATTTGGTACTTTCCTTGAAAAAATACCTGGTGATCTTGCCACCACAAGGTCCTTATGCAAAACACCTACTATGGATGTAAGTTCAGGGTTTATATCTACTTGCTTGAGCCCACCACTTAAATTGTGCAACGAGTCACATTACCTATGATAAAAAGTCTCCCTGGAAGAAGGCACAGATGTGCAGGTAAAGTGCACCAACTTCACAAATAAAAGTCCATTTGTATATTAGATCAGTACGGGGTTCAGCTAAGAGTAAATTTAGGTAGTCCTAGAAGGTGGCACTTTAATCATAGAAGCAATTTTAAATGTTTTTACAACGTATTGGTTCAGCTGGAATTTTATTTATACTACTAAGGTTCACGTAGCTTTTAAAAAAAAAAAAAAAAATAAGGAAATAAGAATTACCTTTCTTTGACTTTGCTCCAATCTTCAGTTTGGAGGGCCAAGCAATCTGTGTATTTGTTTCTTCCATAATCTGCAGGAAGAAAAGCAAAACCAATGCATCTTTAGTAATTTAATAGTTCCCTTTTGGATTAAGACTGAATTCTCACCATTACAGCTAAAGTTCAGAGTCTGGACATGAAACCGCCTTAATAAACCATCTGATTAAACAGACAGCTTTGATCAGATACCAATTTTGGTTTCCCCCAGTAAATATCAGAAAGCTGACCATTTTAGCACATAAAAATAAAACATTTCCTACCATGTGGAATCAATCTGTGACCATTATAAATCCTCATTCAAGTATCCACAGAATTTTGGGTTAAAGTGATGGATTTTAAGCCTATAGGATAATGCATTAATAACACATTTGGTGCGTGAATGTAGCTAAAATACACATGTGATATATATATAATTTCTTCATACAGTCTCAACTACTCAATACATACTCAAAATGATGCTTCTAAATAAGACCACATTTTTTAAGCTTGGGAAATGTAAATGTGGTACTGAGAACCTGTCAAGCGAATGGTACTAAGAGCAACCACTGATAACACACTCAAGACATCTCTCCACATTCATCAGTGAAGCTTGGATGTGCCAAGCAATTTATATTTGATAAAAAAAAAACTCATGTATTTTGATAACGTGGTTCACAGCATACATTTTAAAAATCTTTACCTGCTCAGTGAAAACCATTAATGACACTCCGGCATTCCTTTAACTCAACACTATAGGACTATCAGCCTACTCCTATAGACTGATAGTAAATATGAATGTATTGTGCAAGACATCAAACAGAGTGTGTGTATCATTGCGAAAGAATAACAGGTAATATTATGTAATATAATAAAGTAGTTGGTAAGAATAAAAAAATAGAGGTTTTATTAAAAATTTAAGCTATGAAATGTGCGTGAATGATAAGATTTAGGATGACTTCATCTACTTGTCTTTTTTTTTTGATTACAAAGACAGCAAAGATATCACATTAAAATAAAAATTGACAAAACCCACAAATGAAAAGCTGGAAGCTTTGATATCCCAGTAAAAAACTGAGCAATTACCCAAGTCCATTACCATTAACATGGAGAATGGGAAGAAACAGGATATCAGCAAATCTAAGGAGTGCATAAATTATTATGAAATATATATATATATATATATATATATATATATCCCTCAAAAAGTTCTCACAATCTTCTATCCTACTATCCCTACCATAGTCATCTCTTTAGTAGTCTACGGTCATTTTTTTGGGGTGAAGCCAATCAACCAAACCACATTGAAATGTGGGAGGAAACTGGAGCACCCGAAGAATCTCCATGCAGATAGTGTCCTGGCCAAGATTCGAACCTGGGACCTAGCGGCGCTAACCACTGAGCCACCGTGCTGCCCATAAATACAACTGAGAGTCAATCTGCTTCTACCTGGACTAGTTTTAGGGTCCATTTATATTTTATATATATATATATATATATATATATATATATATATATATATATATATATATATGCCCTGCTTAATCTTTTACTGTAGTGGCCCAGGGAGGATAAACTTGAAAGGAACAGTTTATGCCATTTTGGTGAATACACTGCTTCACAATACATGCGTATTCACATCTATGTGATGTGTTGAACAGTCAGGTGAATAGTTTACTATGTTTATAGGCATTGTGGGCCCATTTAAAATGAATGAGATGTCCCCCACCCTAAACTGCTTGAGTGCCACTTAAGAGTACCAGCACCCGTGTGAATTCACATTTAGTGTATGCATTTGTAACAAAACCATAAACTGCTTCAGCTTTGATAATACTAACATTATAAAAAAATAAAAATGTATTGTCATTTCTCTAACATAAATCAGGCAAGTGAAATCAATTCGTGAGCTAAAAATGTTATCCAGTAAAAGCAATAGCTCTCCTTTATATCAGAAAATTTATTCTGCATCTCAATGATGTGTAATTACTTGCACCCACATTCAAAAGAGCACCTCTCCAGGACCTGTAAGAGAGAAATAGGTATCTTCCTAAAGGCAACACTATTTAATTTCTTCTCTAAATGCCACACCACAATCCACATTCAATTTTCATATGAGCTCTGAATCCAATTACAAAAGATTAGCAGATCACTAACAAAATGAAGCAAGATGCACATAATTGGAGATCGGATGTGCCCCCTCTATTTGTAACCTCCAGTTTTAATGGGAGTGCAGTTTTAGGCAAACATGTGCAGCTGGCTGGTTTACACAGAGGTAAATTCTAATCACGAACGCCACAAGTACAGAAAAACCTTAAATGTCTAGAATACTGCAAGGCCACGTCTAATAAATGCGTGATGCCACTCTCTTATGTGGACAAAGATTAAAAAAAAAAAAAAAAGATGCCCAGCCTCTGCTACATGGCCATTTACAGCAAAGTCACAAGGGTTGTAGAATTGCACAATTTATATAAATTTCCTCAATGTGATCCCAGCTCAAAGCAGAGTTCCCTGCCAAACCAAAGCTTAGAAATAAATCCTAATACAAAGTGAGAAACCCCAATTTATTTCACAGAAGTAAAAGCTGTATATGGCCAAGGATGAACAGCTTAGATACTTAGGAACACTGGTAGAGCTGTACATAACTTTGTAAACTGAAGCCAACACAACCACATTTTCAATGCCCAGCAGAACCCTCATTCAAAATGGCAAAGCAGCCAGAATAAACTATTAGGTATTGCAACAAGGGTACACCCTAGTCTTGAAAATTGGGGAATCATACTATGACCTAGCTTTCCAATGGTCTGACATTCTACCCTGAACAGTGCTTCAAATAATTGCTTAGGGAGCGAGAGTGCTGTTGATTAGAGATGTGTTCAAGAGATACACTGTTTGAACCAATGGAGAAAGGGGTCCGACTTTTGTTAGAGAGCCAAGGTCCGACTCTCCTGCTGGCAGCACAGAGTATTTAATCCCTTTCATCAGCAACTTTAATGGCATCTTTAAATGTGGGAAGACAAAATCTTTGTAAACTGGATTTATCTTAATGTTATCCAAAGTGTTTCATATGGAGACACTCAGAACCTGGTTGATAATTTTGCTAAGCAATTAATTCTCTAAACTCAACATAAGACAACAAACCTCTCAATCACTCTTGCAAGATTTACAACTGCTAGATATTTTAGCATAGTTTTAGTAAAACAAACTTCTTTAAAGACTGTAGACCAAGGAAGACAAATTGCAGTTTCAGATGTCATTGTCACTGAAAAGCCAGCAAAGACAGCACCGTAACATGAGCCAAAATGAGTCATCCCCTATCACAATCATGTTTGTTGAACCAACACATTGGCTTGTAATTGAAAACATATGCAAAAAGTACAGACTTAAAGCCACAGAAAGAAGCAATCACGATTTTACTAATTTAAACAGAACAGATGGAAGCAGATCATAGCTAAAGGACTACAGCAACAAAGACTTCATAAAATACCAATTGATTATTTAGAGATTTATTTACAGAACATCCATGGTAACAAATGACCACAAAGAATCAGTAGGCTGACCTTAAATTTAAAAAAAAAATATAAAAAAGTGTAAAAAACATAAAAAAAATAAATGTGACCTCTTGAAACCAATCAACTATTACTGGAAAGGTGAAACAACATATGGTCTCAAAGCCAAAAAGGCAAGAAATACCAGAAAGTAACATCTATTAGTCAGATTCATGAGGTTATTTGAGAGACTGCCAGAAGTATGCAAAGCTGTCATTAAAACAAAAAATTCAACACTTTTTTGTTTTAAACCATATTTCCTTATGTGTAGACAAAAAACAAAACAAAACATTGAATGAGTATCCATACACACCTCATACACACAAACAACACATTCACTCATTTGTAAATTGTGTGTATTTTGCAAAATGTAAAAGAAAAGCAGGCACAAGTATAAAATGGATAGATGATAAAAACCAAATGATCTTTTGAAATAATGAGCAAATCAATAAACAGATCAATATTAAACTTAGAATGTTTTAAAAAACCCTGCTGAAAAGAGAAAAAAATATTTATCTTTAACTGTGTTTCAGCCCTTTAACTAGGTTAGGCGATAGTTATTTATACTTTTCACAATCCTGTACACAAAAATAGGGACAGTTTCCCCAAACGCTGGTTGGGGGATTGGATTGCTCTGCACCTTGATCATTTATCTCCTCTTCCTCCCTGCAGATCTGCATCTTAAACCTCAGCTTTTTGTTTTAGTATTGCATTTGTTTTAGTATTGGGCACCAGGGATTGTAGCATTACAAGTGCAGGAAGAAAAGGGCAGCAGGAGCAGTTGTTTCACCAACGGTTAACAATCATAGCCCTCATCACTTCTTTTATGTCCAAACAGATGACCACTAAAACCCATAGGCTGTGAAGCCGGAGTTGGTGCATTTTCATCACCTCTGACTTTTGCTCAATAATTGCTTCCGGTTCCACAGGCCTGGAGCTATCAGGAGAAAACACTGAGAAAGAAAGCCTTTTGTTGGGCTCAAACTGGAAATGTCTTCAGTGTATAAACAAAGAATTTATTAAAGAGAAATGTACTGCGCCTCAGACAGAACACCACCAGTGCTGCTCTCCAGATGTTTGACCACTAAGACTTTGGGCAAGAAACCAATTTCTATTCCAGAAAACTAATTGTCCAGAGCATTTATCTTTGCTTAGCAACAATTGGCATTCCTGGAAGGGGATCTTCATGTCCAAAAACTTGCCAACATGCCAATGTGTTTCTGATTGAACATGCCTTGTTATGCTACAAACACGCTACAAATGTAATTTGTTATCTCCAGAAGAATTTCATGCATTTATTTTGCCAGTTTAGACTATTAAGTTCCAATTAAATAAATATATATATAAACACAGATTGTTTTAGTATTAAAGTTTTGCCCAGTAAAAAATTACAGAGCAAAAAGCATTTTAACAAAAGGAAGGCGATTAAAAAAAAACTCCACACAAACCAAGAAAGGTTTGTTTGAGCTGTTGCATGAATAAAAAAGGAAAAGGAAATGTATTTTCAATAGCTCCTTAGAAGTACCAAATGAGATGGTAGAGATCGTGTTTATAAAACTTTAAGATATGCATGATGGAAACAAAATAGATTGAATAACAAATAATAACATTTGTAACGGCTACAGTGAAAAATAGGGCTTTGTTTGGGGAAGGAGAACCTAATTTTTTCCACAGAATGTAATAAAGTCAAATTAAATTGGGTTAATCTGTTACATGTTTAAGAAAGGGCATTATGCCCTGTTCACTAAAACATGGTCTCATCAAAGGGAAATAATTATCCCCAGCTACATGCAAGCCAAATCTGTGAGTTTCAAGTGTTTAGAAAAATTATGCAATGGGTACGTATGTATGTCTGCCAGCTGCAGCATTGAGAAAGTCAGCTGCGTTGTTAGCTATTCTAGCAGTGACTTATACCACTTCAGCTTCTCTTGTAAACAGCGCTCTAAGTAAAACCAAGAAAAATATGATGATTGGCATACACTTTGTCTTATTTTTGTGGTTTAATAACTATACCCAAAACCTAAAAAAAAGTAAACTGCAAACCTAAAAATGTGTTTTGAACACCCAATGGACATGAAATTGACAGTTTTCATTCTGGCAACCATAATCTGCACCTGGCTGCCCTTTTAGCCTATTCCCAATATTTGCCAGTACTAACATCTTTTAAGAACCAGTGTCTGCAAAAGCACATGCCTTGTATGTTCACCAGTTCAAGTATCTCCTGCACACAACATCGGACACAGCAAACACAACAAGACACAAGATGAAGCTTGCTAAATGTAGTTGCACTTGAGTTGATAATGCTGATTAGGGTAATTTTCTTACATTCCCAGTTGTCTGGTGTTGTCTCAATCTGATAAAAAACATGTTTGTTTCAGGTGAGCTACCATCTAATAAAGATGAAAAAAAAAAGGATGAGATGCCTAAATTAAGTCCACAATTGCTATTCCATAGGTGTGTCTTGCTGTACCCAAAGTGTATGTACCCATGTCAGTAGTATAAAAGAACGAGATTCTGCTTACCTGAATAGCTACCAAACTGCCCCTCTCTTACCTATACAGGATGCCATTATGTCACCCTGAAAAGGGGTTAGCCCGTCACGTTATGTTTGAAATTAGCATGACCAGTCCAGTGCTAAACCCTGAGCATAAGGAATGGATGACATGTAGTGTCTGGGCAGCTCAGAAAGTTCCAAAGCATATGCAGTTATGTGCAAGCATGCGTAGTGCCATTCACATTGACATCCTATACCAGTCTCTATGGCATCACTCTCTTGCTACTCCATGTCATTCTCATTGCTGCCCTATTGCTGGTGAATGAGATTCGGTGACAATGGGGAATCTCAATCAGGACTCCGCTGTTGGCTATGTATCACTAAGGGCAGCATCTCCAATGTGACATGGTCCTTACAGATTACATTTGGGTACTGGTAAGGAAATAATAATGTTTTCAGAAGGGATATTAAAGCTTTCCTTGTATATTAACATCTATTTTTCTCCTTCACACCTTTGTGGTCCCCAGTGGTGAAATACTGCATGCACCTACAGCAGAGACACACTGCCATCTTTAGGCTGCAATTGCATCTGCCATGCTTTGTGCACGTAGGATTTTTTTTTTAATGAATGAAGCCTGCATATGATCATATACTAGCTGACAAAGTAATTGCAAGATCAAGAACAACTTTATTTCCTCTACTGTTAAAGCAGCAAGTTCCACAGAATCAGGCTTAGCTCACTTAGCCCAGAGCTACTCCGTAACAAAGTCAACATCTGAAATTATCTCTTGGTATTTCACAGCTCTTTCCCTTCCCCACGAGAGTACAAAACAGACCTCTGGGCTCTGCCTGATAAGTTTTACCAGGGTTTACTTTCCAACAGGAATATTTGATACATACTGGTGTACTTTCATAAATGCTCTATTTATGCTACTTTATTTCTATTTCATTTTGTCAGGTAAGCAAATTCTTTTGCCAGAATCAAAGGAAGTCATCATTATATCCCTATACCCAAGGCTAAAATGTTTAAAGTTATTTAACTACCTTTCCCCAAATTACAAAGAAAATATACAGGGAAAAATAACTAGTGGAAACTGGTATATGTTACTAAGGAGCGTTACTTGGCCAGCACAAAACTGGAATATGTAGAAAGAAGCTAAGGGGGAAATGTAAGGAGTGGACAAAATTGCAGATTATCTATAACTGCCAGAAAGTTTCCTATAGTTCAGTTTTCAATTTTTGTTGATATAGTAAAATGAGAGATAGTTAGGTTTGTTTGCAATAAAATAAAGGGACAGTAGCCACGAGACACATGGGTGAGTCATTAAATAGCAAGTGTGGCAAAAACTATGGAGAGCAATCATTTCTACCACCTTGTCGCTTCAATTTCTACCTGACCCAACACCCCCCCCCCCCCCTCCACCAACTGTCTCCCTTCTTACCTACCCTCCACATACTCCACCAGTAGTGTCCCCTATCAGTTTATTTATATCAATTATCAGGATCTACACTATGCACACCTGTATTCCACTGGGGTATGGGAATGTCAATTCATACATTAAATGCAGTAACAAAATATGCGCCTACTAAATATAGACTATATTTTTATCCTAATTATGCAAATCAAATATCTGCCAATTTAAACTGACATAAAATGTCCAAAATTCATCTCAGAAAAAGATAATAGAGGAAGAAAAAAACTTTCAAAAGAATAGCCAACTTTAGATTCGGTTTTAAAAGTTTCAGCTGGTGTACTACAAAAGTTTCCTGTGTCATGGAGTTCTCATAGGAGCCAAAGTGAGTCATTCACAGCAAATATATTCATGTAACCAATACTACTTCTAAAGAGAATTCGATTAAAAACTCCTGGAGATTGGGTGGTAACCATATGGACTGATTATCATCCTTTTATGACACAGATCTGAATCTTTATAGTCTAGGCAGGAAATAAAGTGGGTGTCACATTGCATAGCAGACAGACCTGCTACAGTTCCCATGGGCTTAAAAGTGCTAGAGACTAACATTCTACATTAGACTGTCAGTTTAAAAATATTTCTGGTCAAAAATCTCAAGATCTTAAGCAAGGCCAGATCATTATATATACAGGGGCTCAATGAATAATTAACTGCTATACATGGTATAATTATATTCTACATTAACCTAATGTAAAGAAAGTTTACACTATTGTGCTGGCCTAAATACAATATATGAATCATATTTACAAAAACATGAAATTACATTGGAGAAGGGAGGAATGAATACATGAAAATTTTATATTTAAAAAAATGAAGAATCTAAGCAGCCAAGATTTCCAGGCGGGTCAGATGCCCAGTCGCCCAATCTGCTCTGTGGTTCTGTCTGCCATAGGGCTTGGCAAATAGGACCAACCATTCAATACATCAGAAGTGTGTTAGTTGCGGAAGATTCTTCAGCTGCACTTATTTTCAAGACAGAAAAGATCAGCACAATGGGCAGGAACTTATTAATAGTCTGGTAATTAAGAAATGAAAATGAAAAGATGTTCGCCTTGCCCGTACCTTAGAGAAGATCTAGTGTTCATTTACACAAGCAGTGAATGATACCATTTATTAGAATTACATCTTGTTCATACATTTACTGACTCAAGTACAAGAATCTTGTAAACTGCATGCAACATTGTTAGGCCACCTGCTAAACTTCAAACAGAGCATCAGAATGGCAAAAAAAGTGACTTTAAATGTGGCATGGTTTCTGGATCAAGACAGGCTGGTCTGAGTATTTAAGAAACTGCTGTTTCGCTTGGATTTTCTTGCACAACAATCTCTAGGGTTAACATAGAATGGTAAATCACTCAATCAAATTGAGTGAGTGACAGCCCTCTGGGTGAAAATACCTCGATGATTCCAAAAAGGAGAATCTCCAGACTGGTTGATAGACAACAGTATCTCAAATCACCACTCGTTACAACCAAGTTATGCAGAAGAGCATATCTGAATGCACAACATGTTGAACCTTGGAAGACTGGAAAAACATTGCCTGGTTTGAGGAGTCCCAAACTTTGCTGTCACAATAAATCGCACCTAAACTCAGAATTTTCACTTTAAAGAAAAGGGTTCTCTACCGTTTTACGAAAACTAAAACATTTTGTTTTTTTTTTTTTGTTTTTTTTTTAGTGCAACACCTTTTTTGAAAAAAATAAAATATAAAAAAAGGGTGCAGACACACATGCGCAGTGAGGTCAATAGGTTTTTTCCCAATCTACGTCACCCGATCCCGCAGCTGCACAGTGCGAGATCGGGTGACATAGGAAGAAGAACGTAGAAGAAGAGAGGAGAAGATGCCGGCGCCGGGTCGAAGACAGATACCGGGAAACCTCCCAATGGATAGTCTGCCCTGCGAGATTGAAGGTAAGTGTGATTTATTGTTTTGGGTTAGTTTTGGGTTTACTTCCGCTTTAGGAAAAACAGAATCACAATTTGGCATCAGCAATATGACACATAGATGCACCCTGCCTTGTATCAATGGATCAGGCTGGAGGTGGTAGAGTAATGGCATGGAAGTCATTTTCTTGGGTCTCTTAGTACCAACTGAGCATCATTTAAATGGCACAGCCTACCTACAGTCCAGCAGGAAAATGCACCATCTCAGGCTGGTTTTTGGACATGACAAAATCATTCACATTGCTCAAATGGCTTCCACAGTTGCCAGATCCCGTCCACTGGGAGTACCTTTGATATGGGGTATAACAAGAGATTCTCATCATGGATGATCTGCAACTGATTTGCAGAAGTACATGATGCCATCATGTCAGTATGGACCAAATTCCCTGGGAAAGGTTTCTAGCACCTGGGTGATTCTATGCCATAAAGAATCACAACAGTTCTTAAAGAAAAAAGGGGTTACACCATGGTACTAGTAAGGTACCTAATCAAGTGGCCAGGGAGAATATACTGTATATGTTTACTTGTGGCATGCATGTATATTAGGACTCAGGAATAAGCAACCAGCTTCTGTAGCTAAGTTAAACTAGAACCTGTACTTCCTAAACAGCTGGCGTGATTATGGTTATCCATGAATTACAGGTTATGTGTGTACATTTTAGCCCAGGGGAGTCTATGGGCAGTTTATAATGTTCTCTCAACATCTGCAAACCGAATATTTTTCCTTTACTTGGATTACAAAGATGAATAAACAGAACATGGAAAATCTGTCACATTCCAAAATCATCAATTCTTGCAATGGAATTATACTAATATATTCCAAAATATGCAATCTAACATTAAACATAATATGGTTTAGCCCAGAGAAAGAAAACGTCAATGAGGCCTTAACGGTCGATGAAATTCAACACTGCAGTTGAAATGAGAAACTTTCAGCTAACTGGATGGCTCAATAATGGGTAACATTCAGCATTCAGACTGAATCAGGTAACATGACCTAAGTGAGCAAGTGCCAATACATGGCTTTTTAATGACTAATCTGAAGGGAACTATATCCTGGAAGGCTTCTTTATAGACTGGGGTTTTCTGCTCTTATGATTCAACCATCAACACAGCTCAATTACAATGTAAATGGGAGAGGGATACTGATGTATCACTAAAGCAGTGTTTCTCAACTTTTTAACATGGAGGAACCCCTTCAGGGAACCCCTACTGTAATTATTAAATTCACAGCTCACAGAATATTAGTATGGGGTCAGTAGGAAAGTTACCTCTTACATTGCTGGCCAATGGGAAGAATATCACCCTTACAGATAGCCAAAAAGACTATGTGTGCCGGTTAAATTGTCCCGAGATTCACAAATTGGTCATTGCTCAAGGAACCCCTAGAAACCTCTAAAGGAACCACAGGGTTCCACAAAACCCTGGTTGAGAAACATTGGCCTAAACATTAAATACATGTTTTGGTCCTAAACACTATATATTTTATATTTACACACACAAACAACATACCAACGATGCATTTTCTTACAAGGCCTAAAATATTGAAAGCTACCAAGATGGCAAAATTCCATTTTCCCCCCCCTAATTGTTTTCCAAGGGACCCTCTTTTCTACACTGCATATACAGCTGAGTAATAGAAAACTTTTCTACTAATCTTACAACACAATGCTTCTAAATGCATTAGGCAAGAAAGAGAAGCAGACACAATGATGAGCTTGTTAGGTAAAGTGTCAGAAGTGGAAACAATTGAAAACCACTGGCTAGGTATTGACCTAAACACTGCAACAACTCTTCCTATTGAAAGTGATTTGGGCTACGTTAAACATAGGGGTTCTTGACAAATACTTTTAAAATGCTATCCAAAAAAATAGACTTATTTTAAAAGCTTACGCAGGGATGGGACAATCCAACCCACCATTGCCAATGCACAAAAAAGTCAAGAGACATTATTTCAGTAAGATGATGACAATCACGTAAATGTTAAAGCCTGTTGAGGTAATCAGTGTTCCTATCAGCCCCTTGCTTCGGTTAGTGACTGAAGGTTAAAAAGCATAGCCTGCACAATTCTTCACTGAAAAAACCAACCACCCTATGGGGTAGTTGTGACGTGCCATGCCTGTATTCATTGGGGCTAAACATACCAATAGGCCGAATATGTTCTAAGTGCCAGTAAGATGTGATGTGCTGTGCTAACACAACAGATATATGCAATAACTTTGACTGAAGCCATTACTAGCAATTTTCATATTTGGAAGATATTCCGTATTGCCAAGCAGCTTTAAGCTGATATAAATTCCTATGTAGACACAAAACAGGTACCCTGCTGCACAATTACTTTACTCCAAGAGATAAACAGAGTAGCATATGTTTTTCATGAACTACTAGTTAAAACTATTATTATACTTTCCATTAGCACGGTACACAGATTTACTTTGGACCAATTACATTATTTTTCCTAAACTGTTAACCACTATTTACTTATCTGGCATCCTAAAAATAAACACAGAGTTCTGTATACTGAATTCACTTAACCATGAACAAAAGCATAAACTTTAATGCCCACTGCTGAAAGTTTTGTCACTTCACCATATGGAACCATTTAAGATACAAGTGCGTGCAAAATTGCTTATGATTTTCAAGTGTCTCATGAACACTTTCTAAACCAGATGGCTGAAGCATCAAGAAACTGAAATACAATGTAGGAAAGAGGATTAATCAATTTAAAAAACAGACACTTTCAACTAATGCACCTTTCTTACACCTAAAAAAAAACAAATTTTAGCCTACTGCATACAGGTATTTTTCATAGCTTGCCATTTTCCTTTTCGACAACAACAAGTTAAATGTGAAGCGCACAGATTACCACAGTGTAACATGCTATTTTCATCTGGCAACTCAGAGGAGAAAAGCATAGGTCTATATAAATGTGTGGTAGTCAGTGTCTGGAGTATTATTCAGAATAGAGAAGAGAAGAGAAAAGGGTGTATATAGGAAACAGACTCATGGGGCCTATTCTGCAACTAAAAGGATTAGTTACTTTTACCCTTCAACCCATGGATAGGTCTAAATCCTCCTAGAATCTGCAAGGAAAAATGGTAGATTGGTAAATGCATCTATTTTTCTCGCTTTCCTTTTAGCATGAGCACTGCAGCATATGTGACTGCCTATGTTTGCAGCATTACTATGTCAGGCCAAGTTTCATTCTAAGGACAGATACCAGGTCAAATTCGGTACTAAAACTGCTTTCTACTACTAATGAATATAGATTGGCAATAAGTTATGGCTTATCAATAGCTGAAGTAAAGCTTTAAACCTAACCAGAGGTTCAGAAGCTTAATAGTATACCACACCCTTAATATAACTGTAACATGCATTTTTTTTCTAATTTCAGGTTTTCATATTTTGCACTACACTACACAAATCAAGACTAATTACAAAGCAATAACAAAATGAAATTAGCACAGTTTATGCCCAGCAGGACACTCACGCTGTCATCTACTACTCAAACGTTATAAGCCAAAACAGGTCAAGAAGCAGCTGAAGGTATATGCAAATCTTAACTTTCTCTTTCTTCAACCTGCCTCTTGAGATTCTTTTTTCATGAGTGCCAATATTACCAAATAAAATTTGACATCAAGTGTGGAGCAGAGCCACACAATAACCCATTAGGATTGGCATACAGCACTGCGTAATATGTTGGCGATATATAAATCCTGTTTAATAATAGTAGTTATAAGATTATCACTTCAGCTGTCTACACTTCCAGATCCACCAGTCACAAAACACAAGGTGGCACTTTAGTGCCAGTTAGGGACAACTTGTAATGGTGTACAGCGTATCCAAAACTTAAGGCTTGAAAATGCAAATAAAATTATGGAAATTGTAGGGGAGGATCAAAGGGAGGAAGAAATCTACTTCTATAAATGCATGGAGAGAGCTTACATAATATTTATTGTTTCTGTAGAGGGAAGAGAGCTGTCCCAGTTACCATTCAACCAACAGCTTGTTCAACATGGTTCTATGTTTGAAGTTTATTCTAATGAATCACTGATCTGCTCTCAAGTGTTTATGTAGTGGAGCAGTGCGTATTTCATCAACTCCCATATCTAACACGGACAAAGGAACAAAAAAAAGTTACATAAGCAGAAGTATGAAAGATTAGCATGGAATAATACAGAAGGTGCATAAAAAGGTCTGCATTTCTTCACACAGTGATGAAGTGTGTAATATACCTTCATACATTTTTTGTTTTGTATAGGTTACTATAGTAATGACGAATACAAAAACTTGAGACAAGTCAGACCCAAGCTACATGTATATCTTTAAAACATTAAATGCTTCCAAATTCTGTATTCTTTTAAGCAGGTCGAGTCAAAGTTCTTTAACAGGAATCTAGACCCAAATGGGTTGTGTATTTACATTTTCATTCTGGCCTAGTACAAGTCATGCCAATCAGTGATTCTGTTATGACTCTGATAGAAAATATTAGCTTTATACAATAAAGGTTATTTGATTTCCTAAAGTTGTAAAACTACTTTGTACCAAAAAAAGTTTTGTAGTAAAATGTTTGCTCATAAACTACTGATAAAAGGAAATGACCGAGAATAAAACTTTTGTTAGGAATTTGTTGTATCAGTTGTAACTTGTGTAAAAAATCAATCATCCACAGACCCAAACTGTCAGACATTGACAAGTCTTCACATTTAGACATCTTCTGGTCATCATTGGTCTTGAAAATATTCAAATATATTAAGGGGTATGTAAAGCCAAAATCTATTTTTCAATATATTTGGAATCATGCCTCATGGTATCCAATTATAATCCAGGTATAAAGTTTCTTATCTGGAGATGGTGCCATTCTGTAAAAGCCTGAAAACACTAAGTGACCTGCAATTTGCAGCAGAGATGTTGGTTTGTTGTGGGCTCCTTCAGTTGGCTAATGGTCGGTACAGTTGTATTGTCCACCTGCAAAGTGCTAACACTGGCATGACTTCCAAACAAGAAAAATTTCAAAAGAATTACAAAATACTACTCTGCTTAAGAAGATTGTATACAGCGAGGCATGATACCAAAATACCTAAAATAACTTTAGGTTTAAAACACCCGTACACTAGTAAGTGGTTTACGTCTTCAGCAAATAGAGAACTTAGGTTTAGTTAAGCACTAAATGGGGACAACATTCGTCGTAGAACAGACAGCCATAAATAGCTACACTGCAGGTAGTTGGCCTGTTTAGTATGGACAGTTAAGGAAGCCAATTTTATCAGATTTAAACATGAAAATAATACATCCTATGTCTGGCACCCATGTTAATAAAGGCGCTGGTTTCTGAACAGCTCGGCAGGAGACTGGAAATAAAGCAGACTGTCATACATTTGCAGTTATTCTGCTGGCTAGCTGAATAGATTTCAATGTAAACTTTCAAAACTTTG
Source organism: Pyxicephalus adspersus (assembly GCF_032062135.1). Taxonomy (NCBI): domain Eukaryota; kingdom Metazoa; phylum Chordata; class Amphibia; order Anura; family Pyxicephalidae; genus Pyxicephalus; species Pyxicephalus adspersus. Next base: position 26,535,186 of record NC_092867.1, read on the forward strand.
GTGATATTTACTTAAAGTCTGATACAATACAGAAACAAAACTACATTTATAGACAGAACAAATAGATCAGAGTTTCTAACCTGCCCATATTTTTTATTATCACTTACATGGGATAGATATGAACATCTAATACAAGCACTGCTTTTATTAAAACGGAATAGATAAAAGGTTTTTGTTTTGTTTTTTTATATCAGTGGTAAACAGTGAGAACCTAAAGTATTTATTGCGGTGTGCCAATTAGGAGGATTAACCTTTCTTTCAGTAGAGATTTAAGTGGTCCACAGGTCAGTGTGGTTAGAGCTCTACTTTTGTTTTATGGAAAGCTAAATTTTAAAGTTTTACTGTAACACTTGGTTTGGTATCAGTTTTTTTGTCCTATAATTGGATAACCAGTTATCTGATCTGTACTATCAGTCAGTGTCAGCTGGTGCCCTGGTGATTTTAACCATGGTAGCATATCACTTCATAGCATTGGCAGTTTTGGTATGTGTTCCCCTATACTAGGAACAGCAGAATGCTGCACTACTAGTGTTCCTGCAGCCATTTTTACTGCCTGGGACATCACATGTTGCCCCTGACATGATGAGTGATTGTCAGTGGCTCTTTTTCCTACAGACAGCTATGCCAGCAGCAATATCTCATTGCTGAATCCAAGACTGTACCCTTCTTCTCCTATATCTAAAAAGGAACTCCCATAACCATGGTAGGCAGTGCCGAGCAGAATCAGAAAAAATGCTGCAGGTCTGTGTTTTATTCTTTTCTTGTCAAATGAGCATGCAGTAAATTAAAAGTGTAAGCAGCTCCAAAGACAGACTATGTTATAGGGCTTCCCAACACAGGAACAGTTGCCGTCTCATGCTGTATACCGTCTGATCAGCCAGTTGACTTGTGTCTATACACCCTTCTCTGTATCTCCTAATAACACTTACCTAAAGAATCCAGGAGGTTAAAAAGGATTGGTCAGGATCTCATATGCACTGGTCTTGTTTTAAATAAAATACCCACAGAACACGCATACTTTTACAACTAATTTTCTGAAAAACAACATTTTTTAGTCCTGGAAAAACTTTGACCTGAATTTAGGACTATTTTAAAAGGATGAAGGATAAACCAGTGGAACACTAAATTTTTTATTATAGATTATTAATATATACATTTTGTGTAAAAAAAAGAAAAGAAAAAGAACCTACCTTTTGAAAGAAATCTTCGCCACTTTTGCCTTTGCCTTCAGCAGCAGCTGTAATTAGAATAAATGTTCATTTAGTGATGGGAAGGATATTGTATTTGCACACGTTTACTTTTAATACATTTAGGTTAAAAACACTTTACAAAGAAAGATAATCTGGACATATCTACTATTGTGATTTACAAACTTAGTGAAAAAAAAATGTCTTGACAATCCCTCATTGTTCCCTGTAAAGACTGTAGAAACTGCATGTCAGAGGTAGCGCAGCAGCCCCATATCAAGCCTCCATGTTTCACAGTAGGTATGGTATTCCTTTCTTCACCTGTGGACATAGAACAGATTTGACTTGCCGAAAAGCTCCAATTCTGTCTAAGCCATTCAAGCAACATTCTTCCAGAAGAATTCATTTCAGCAAATTCCAGTGTGACTTTTTTTGTTTTTATTTCAACAGTACAGACCTCCTGGGTCTTCATCTACTAACCCCACTGTCACTCAAAAAGAGACTGATATTGTGATCAGGCACTGAAGGACTTTGACATGGAATTCAGCTTGCATTTTAAATGCTGTATTTTGATTTTTGTCTTTTTTCTAGTTTGTTAAATTTCCCACTCTGGCATTTTCCTTGTGCAGCCACATGCAAGAAGGTTGGCTACATTTTCATTACCCCCAAAATCCTAATATTTGCAGGTATTTTGTAAAGGAAAATCAAGCTGCTTAAAGACGTATTCTAGCCTTGGTCTTTAACATGTTCGTCCGATAATTTCTGAGATCTCCTCAGACAATGTTCTCCTTTGGTTTGGTATCATCATTTTGCCACAGTGAACAGGGATCAGGCATAAAGCACTTTTCAATGAACTGTAACCAATTTGACTTACCCTCTCATCCTAAGTCACTCACCCACGGCAACTGTGCTTGTGCGTTGCAACGGCAACTGTGCTTAAGTCACTCTCAAGCACAGTTGCCGTGGGAGAGTGACTTAGGATGAGAGGGTAATATGGATCCACTAACATACAGTATATATTTTAAATAAATATGTAATATAGAGTGCACAGATCTGCAATCACGGATGCAAATACACTGCAGCCCTGTCGGAAAATATCAAGAGAGAAAATCCTTATTGACATGACTGGAGAAACAGCAGAAATAATTGGAAGGGAGGAATCATTATTTCACTATTACTAATAGTATTTCCTTAAGCAGACTTGCCCTTGGCCTTGTGCTAGTTTCTACTTTTGAACACCGCTTATTTTAGCTTTTTTACAATTTGCATCCAAATGTTCCCTCAGTGGCCTGCCATACCTGCTTTCAGCCCAGTTCATTGCAAGAGCTATTGAATTACTGAAGACTACTCCAATGAAAATATTCACTGGTTGAAACAGGTGTTAACCATTAATGTCCACAAGCCCAAGTTGGCTTTATTAATTATATAGGAAACACGTGTAAAAATTGTACTTCATCACATGGACTATAAAAATTTGACTTTTCTATTTATTGTTTTAGATATTAAAAAAAAAATGAGAGCTAAATGTAATTAATAAAAAGAATGAACAAGAGTCCACTTGCCTTGCTGACTCAACTGCTAAAGAAAATTCAAGAACTTTGCAACTGTGAATTTGAGCCGTTATGCAATTAAAAATTAAATGTAGTGAAATGCTAAGACCCTACAGTGATCAATACCAATAATAAGGCCAGTTCAACAGAAGCAATTCAGGAAAACTGAGTTAAATGCAACTGGATTCCTTTATTCTATTTCCAAGAGACAAAATATCTTTGGTCAATATTACCATCAGCTCCACTTCTGTTCCCATTTTCCTTTCTTCTAAGTAACACCAAAGCATCTACGGAGGTTGAACTGTAACACAATTTTGCACTTGTTTTAGGGTTCTAAAATGTTGCACAATTCTATTACTAAGGCAAAATCAAACAGATATTTCAGTTTGATGAGTTATAGTCCCAGAATTAGTTATTGTTTAAAAAGCTCAATAGGAACTCCCATGATGCCATAAACAATGCCATAAACAATGCCATTTTACTCAAATAGAAAATCAGACAACTTCTCTATCTTCTAAATTGTAAAGCCAAATGTACACTTAAGCCAGACCTGCACAAACTACCAAATGACATAGGAGTCATTCATTCAATTACAATTAAGATATCTGCCCTTAAGATTTAGGTAATGTAATGAGTTACCCTACTATTAGTAGATGACTTTTACACATGTATGGATATTGTAAGATTAAGTAGTAATTAACATTTTTTATCCAGAATAGTAATGCATCTGCAATTGCTATGAGTGATATATGGCTGATGAGGATGGGTAATAAAACTGGAATGAATACAAAAGGTCTACAGAAACTATCCTGTAATAACATTCCAACTTGCCATCAGCCTGGGGCTTCTATATATAGCCAGATAGTGCCTGTTATTTTACACAAAACCTAATCAGGTTGCATTTTTAAATGATGAGTGCATTTGGTGTTCACATAGTTTAGTGTGTTAATGATTAGCAGTCAAGGTTACTCATTTATTGTGGACTGGAGTTTCTGGGTTACTTAAATTGGTCATATCACCAATCTATTACAACCTCTGTGATTAATGAAAGCGAAGTATTTAACATTTTTTAAATATTTTAACCTATTTAGCTTGATGTGGAGCCTTCGATTATAGTCGATTTAAATGCAATGAGGGAAATGTTTTTGAGTTAACTGAGACTTCTATTGACTTAACTTCTATGGATCCTTCCAATGTACAGTAACCTGACACAAACGTTACATGAAGGCTCCTTGCATGCCATGATAACCAACCAGCGGATCAGTGGTCTGGAACTTCTTCAGTCTTCAGTAAACTATGGAGGCTTTATTTTGCAATTATTGTCATTTTCGGGACTTTTCAAAACTGAATTTATATGGAAAAATATGGCAGGTAGCTCTAAAACAAGCACCAAGCGATCTCTGCCTTGGTATCAAATGTCAAGCACTCCAATCCAATATCACCTTTATGATCCCAGCACCTTAATGCAGAAAGACACCTCTTGACAGAATAACATTTGAAAGACGCTGATACACTGCACCATTCTTTGAAACCCAGGTCATACTTAATGCCTTGGTTTCATTAAATATATATGTTTCTTTTCCAAGTAGAAACAAATGTGAGTGTACTTTATAGAAATACATACAATGAAAACTTTATTTTCTGCAAACTGAAAGCTAGAAAGCATACGGTCCCACTTTTTACTTACAACCAATAAACATTCGTCACAAAGGTCCTGCATCAAAAACATTCACAAACCTAAATGTAGAGAGCAAGTCTGATTAACAACTGATTTCCTTAAAAAAGGAACCAAAAATATTTTTTTTAGTCTATTAGTTGTGGTCACATGACTACCTACAACTTTCTTAGGCTTCTTATCAGAGTAGGGACAGGACTAATAATGGTCACAATGCCTCTGTGATAGTGGTCACACTGCATATTCAGTGCATCTTTCCTTTTCCCAAAACAGGAAACAAGGACACAGCAATTGCAGGATTATTAAGGAGATACATAGAGATGAAAAGCATAGCTTATTTCTTATGATTGTTTAGGTGTTCTTTAAAAATGTTAAAGCTTGCATGGCTTTCCACTTTAACAACTTAAGCTGACCTTATGATGAATAATGTGATCACGAGTTGTCTTCAGTGTAAAAAAAAAAAAAAAAAAATCAACCAGCATTCCGATACAAAAGAAGCTAAATGTATATGCAGATTTTGACAGGTCTCCATCGTGGCTTATACTAGACTTTATCATTAGGAAACCCTGACATATTTTGGTTTTTAGGTATATCGACAGTAAAAACTAAAAGATCAGCAGTGCTGATCAACAAGTGATGCAAGAAAGGAGAAAACAAAAGTAATTTGTTTGATTTTTTTTTTCCTTAAATGGCAACAGTTTATGATGCAGTGAAGTTCTTTAGAAAGCAAGACTTTATGATTACGTAAAACTATGAAAAGCCTGGCTATGATGGAATTCCAAACTTGCTGCAACCTGGAAATGCCCAACCTTTCAGGGCCCTATCCTGCCTTATCCGCTCTCCTGCGGCATTCCTGATTATTTGTATACACAGCTAGCTCTACATGGAGAATCATGGCAGAATAAACATTTACAATTCACCAGCCTGGTTGACATTTTCTGCTTAGCCCAAGCGTTACCTGCACAGTCTACAAACCAAAGTTAGATAGTCGCAGCTTATATAAAGGGCCATGGAATGGAATATGTTCTTCTGTGGGGGTAATCATGTGATTGTACAGTAATTGTGCTGGAATATGCTGTTTGCCCCTCTGCAGCTGAGAGAAAACGCTGCTTCAGCATAGATCAAGTTAAGAGTCAGCCTAGCTACCCTAGGATTGAAAGCTTCAGGAAAGAATCCACAGGTAGTCAAATTAGGAGGAACACACCAAGAGAGACACTGGGGGCATGTCATTATAAAAGGTATGGGTAAAATTTCAATGTGATGGATGGCCTTAACGCCCATTAGGGAGCCTCAGGTTGTGGTTTGGGTACTGGCAAAGCTCAACATTTGAGAATTCCATACAACTTCAGCTGCCTGTATCCCCCTATAGTGACCTACTCTGTATCTCTATAGTACATCGCTTTAGAGACTACACTGCTGTTCTGCATAATAGTGAAGCATCAGAACTAGAAACAAAATGCAAGCAGTTTTCTCTACTGTTACATACGGACAAAACCCAACAATTTCACTGCTTCTGAACACAGGATCATGAAAACAAAACCCTACAACTGGGTGGTACAAGCTAAAGCAAAACCAGAAACCACCGTCTCCAATTTCTCCCAGTGTCTATAGCTGTTCATTGAGTCGGCGGCTCTGAAATTCATAATATCAGCTGAACACCATTTCAGCACTAATTACTTTATACAAAACATACTGTGGGTCTTAAAACGTTTTGAGGGGTGGACCAATTCTGAAACCAAGCCAGGACTAATAAACATACCCCTATTCCAAATTCTTGTAGTCAAAATGATGTACCACATTACTCCCAACATACATTTTAATTCAGCCTATCAAAGCGTAGCTTATTCGCCTCCACTTAACCTTAAACCCAGGATCACTGGATTTTAATGTAGCCCATTCAACCATAGGTCGTTTGCTGCATAAATATACAATCATCTTAAGTGCAAGCATGATTATCATCTGAAGCAGTCATATTATACACTGTGCAGTCTACCTTGCCCTTTCACCTAGGGCTCTTTCACAAACCTAAATATGCAATTAATGTTGTAGGAAAGTATGCAAGAAGGTTTACAGCTGTGGTGCAGAAATAAAAAAAATATAAAAATTCACCATTGGAATTTTCTTTCTTACCACAAATAAAATCCAAAGTTCTCCCTAAAGAAACACATTGAATGGTGTTTATCAAACTTATACATCAAAGTAATATTATTATGCAAAATAAAGACCTTATACAGTGAGGGAAAGAAGTATTTAATGCCCTGCTCATTTTGTATGTTTGACAAAGAAATGACCAGTCTATATTTGTAATGGTAGGTTTATTGTAGGTGTGAGAGACAGAATAACAAAAGAACCCTCAAAAACCCAGTGCTCAAAAGTCAGAGCTTGATATGCATTGTAATGAGTGAAATAAGTATTTGATCCCCAATCAACCACCAAGATTTCAGGCTCCCAGGTGTCTTCACTGTATGCAAGTAAGGAGCCAAGATTAGGAACACCCTCTGTAAAGAAGTGCTCCTAATCCAAGCTTGGTATAGTACCTGTATAAAAGACACCTGTCCACAGAAGCAATCAATCAGATTCCAAACTAGCCACCATGGCCAGGACCAACGAGCTGTCTAAGGATGTCAGGGACAAGCTTGTAGACCTAAACAAGGCTTGACTGGGCTATAAGAATATCGCCAACAAGCTTGGTTAAAAGGTGACAACAGTTGGCGTGATAATTCGCAAATGGAAGAAACACAAAATAACTGTCAGTCTCCCTCGGTCTGGGGATCCATGCAACATCTCCCCTTGTGGAGTTGCAATGATCATGAGAACAGTGACAAAGCAGCCCAGAACTACAGGAGGGGGAATTGTCAATGATCTCAGGGCAGGTGAAAGTGTTGTGGTCAGATGAAACTAAATTTGAGCTCTTTGGTATCAACTTAACTCGCCATGTTTGGAGGAGAAGGAATGCTGCCTATGAACCCAAGAACACCATCCCCACTGTCAAACATGGAGGTGGACACATTATGCTTTGGGGGTGTTTTTCTGCTAGGGGGTCAAATCTTGGGTAAGCACCTGCTTCCCTCAGCCAGGGTACTGAAAATGGGTCGTGGATGGGTAATTCCAGCATGACAATTACCCAAAACACACGGCTAAGGCAACAAAGTAAGGGCACAAGAAGAAGCACATGAAGATCTTGTAGTGGCCTAGCCAGTCTCCAGACTGGTTAATAGGGAATCAAATACTGGTTTCACTCATTATAATGCACATCAAGCTCTGAAATTTCAGCAGTGGGTTTTTGAGGGTTCTTTTGTT
>NC_092867.1:26543167-26563948 GCF_032062135.1 Pyxicephalus adspersus
AAAATTGGTCTATAACACATTCAATATTGTTTTGACACTGGTATCTGTGAAAACTTTACAAGGCAGGCCAAATTTGACATTTGTGCAATCTATTCTGTCTTTAGCTAGTTTGGGGTTTTGATTATTTGACTGGCCATCTACTTTAGGAGATTTTTGAACCAATACCATACAGAGGTAAAGATGGACCTTTAGGATTACTAGAGTTCTGTTGACATTATTACATGAGCTCTAAGAAGGCTTAAAGAGAACACGACCAACAAACCTGGCTAAAACCAAACAAGCTTTTAGCATAACATTTTGCATCATAAATGGAAGATATAAAAAACAAAAACATTCAACATAAAAAATGTGCATGCCCCAAGAGGGGTAACAACAGGAAAAATGACCTAAGCCTGAAGACATGGGCCCAAGATGCATTTCAAGTCGTACTATATACAAAAAAATTTGCAGAATATAAAAATACCACACCGGTCGTAAAATTCCATAGTCCAGTCTGTTGGAAATATAAACTGTTGATAGGACCCTTGCACGTTATTCAATTTTATTTTTTTGTGAAATTGCTTTGGAGCCATTTTTAGATGCAAGTTATCTCCATTTCTAAATAAAGCCAATTTAACATTTTATTATTCAAAGAGAGAAAAAAGTTAAGGATAGCACTGTTACACATCCCCCCCCCCCCAAACCCCCTTGGGATTTTACATATTAACGTCAAGTTCAAAAGTTCAACATTCTTCAAATTACCAACTTATGAATCATTAAATAAACAGTCCAAACAAACACAAACCACACATTTATCATATCAAGTTTATCTGTTAGTTGGATGCGTGAACATTCAACATGGCTGCCTTAATACCATGGCCAAAAATGCAGCTTATTCTGCCTAGTCATCAAAATGTTTATTTCCTTTTTTGTGCTCCCCTGTGAAGTAGTAATTTTAATGCTGATCAGCAAAAGACATCTGGAAATAGTCAGACCATGTTTTTAAGCTATTCACCTTCGTTCTAACAGATGCCCAAATAAATCTTGTGCATGGTTATCAAGAACAAATTTTTCCTTGGCTTCAACACAAATTATGTCTAAAAATAGGTGATTGTTTGCTGCACAATCACTTCCTGGGTAATTGAAGAATTTATTCCGAATACTAGTTATTTACCAGCAAGGCCCGGCAAAACCTTCTCTCCACAAAACCCATTTTATTAATTTTTATGTTTTTGACATTTTATATGTATGGGTTAAGTGTAAGAATGATGAAGACATCCGGCTATAAATATGAATCAACCTTTGTGGATAGAAAGGCATTCTTGCACAAGCCTACTGGGGTCTTGATATCATGCAGTAGGTAGGTTTGAGGTGTGAACAGTAGAGCTTGGCCTATCAGCCTACCGATGGTTGTGTGTATTTGGGCCAAAGGATAGGACAAGTAGAAGGCATTCCCAGTGATTTTGTAGAAAAGAACCTGTGGCCTTACAATATGCATTATAATAATTTGTATACTATTAGGCAATGGAGAAAATAGAAAATACAAAGGCCCCTTTCCTATTGTTACTGAAAGCTGGGTAAATCAGGAGTGCTTTTTGATGGGAAATATATAAAGCGATTAAAGAATACCAGGGTGCCGATGGAGGCGTTGATTTCCAAAGGCATCAAGGATCAAAATTTAAGTTTTCTGTCATGACAGTTGAAAATTTGGAAAGCTCACCAGAATAGTTAGGGGTTAACAAGGTGGAGGTGGGACAGGTCTGTCTCGAACCCTCCCATCGTTTCACTTTCTAAGCATGCAATTGGGCCTTGCAGAAAAATACCTCACTAAACCATATGCTAGACATTCACTCGAGAGGCCTAGCGTGTTTAATGCTCAGTCTTGGAACACTAACATTGGAGTCCTAAAGGTGGTTTACCTGCATGTTTGTGGACCAGGGTCTTATATATGCACTCAATAAAGGGTAAATCCAAGTAATTATGATCCAGCCTCATTTGCCTGTGGCAAATGTCCGATCATGGTCTACACAATGACCTAAATACAAGCAATGATCATCCCTGAACCTGCAGGATCATGTTTGACCTAGTTGCCAAGCAGCTGAAGAAGCCTCCCAACCTAACAAAAATGTTTTTCATTTGTATTTTGCTACCCAATAGTAAAACCTATGCAGGAAAACAATGGTATCTCTGCAGGTCAGTGGCATTTTTTTTTTTTTTTTTTTTTTTTTGAACGTGTGACAGTCAATGGTTGTGGTACCCTTTGATCTTGCCAGAAATGCAGAATCTGCATCACTCCTCATATATATGATATATGTCCCCTAAATTATAATTAGCATGGCAAAGGATGCTGGTTTTGGGATTTGCAATGTAGGTTATAATACTAGATGGGGGGGTGATAATGTTGGATTGAGCCCTATCATGTATAATTATGCCTTTGAAAAATATCTAATCTCCATAGATTTCTTCTGAATGGATGAAGCTTTATTAAAACAGCTTGCTTCTTTTTCAACCAAAATTTGTTGTAATGTTTACAAACAAACTAACAGATAGAAAATGGTTCAGATTGCAAAAGGAGAGTTCAGAACTGCATATTTTACCTTCTGCACAATATCACTGGTAACCTAATATTTATTGACTGCATGTGTGTAAAAACCAGATTCAACAAAAAGAGCCTACACACATGGTCAGGGAGGCGAGAACTTTTCAAACTACTCTGTAAAACATTTGAATTTAACGTCAGTGACAAAGCTAAATTGGGAATAGCAAGGATGGAAACCAAGCCCTGATCAAATATTTTGTTAGACTTTTATATTCCTTACAGGAAACAAGGCAATTAATCAACTTTAATCACTCCATGTCTTGTTACACATTCCTTTCAAATATAATGATTCCTGACAATGTCTCCTCTCAAAGCTACTTCTGGGCAGGTTTTATGGGACAAATACATTCTAATTTGCATCTGGTTGACCATTTCTTCAATCTACAATAGTTTGGCTTTCCTTGCCCTTTCTTTCTTTAAAATGAGCTTTTTCTCAAGTGTGTTGAGCTAATTATCTCAGAAAAAAATCAGCTAAGTATTTATGAAATAGAAGGCACCCTTTGGTATCTGAACGAAGCAGATTTTTTTTACTATGACCATATAACTCATCTAGGTTTCTTGCATACAAAGGTACATTTTGTTTTTATACTTAGCCTTGATGAAATAACCTGTGGATTATTTTATTCTGGATCCAAACCATTTCACAACATGATTTTATAACCGGATAACGGACTTTCCAAACATTACAGATCTAATACACAGTAAACTGAAACCAGCTGAAGAGATAAATATATTTCGGCTCCAGTCTGTTTCAGCGTGCATGTGTCCCAAACATTCCTGAATGACCCAAGGGTGAACACTCATGGCTACAACTCTGGTATGTTTGCACACTAATGAAATGCCCTAATGTTAGTAGCAGTATGTTAAGACTGGGGTTTTAGTAAGCTTTTCAGGGGCTTATATTCAATAAATGAGACACAAGGCTAAAAATATTTATAGTGCTAAGATAAAATCACCAATTCTATGACTTTGTAAAGTGCAATTTTCCAAAATCTATGCAAAATGTTTTCAAATCCAGTGTTCTCACCAGGCTCTTTTAGCTGGCCGCACCAGCTAGCACTTTTCAGTAAGTACTTGGCAGTTTTCCGGTGGGTACTTAAAGTTGGCTCAGAATAGGAGGGGCCCCTACCTGCCTCCAGCTTCTTCCCATTCGGCTTTAAAAAATTTCTGGGGAAAATACGAAAATCAAATAAACTAGCAAAGAAGTGTCGATATTATATAAACTTCAAAGTGAAAAGATTCACCAAGTGTTTTCTGTGTTCCACTTCTTTCTGCTCCCTCACCTGCAGAGTCCTTAATACTGAAGTTGTTGTTACCATGTAATATATAAGAAATTAGGGAATCCCTGGCAACAACTAAGAATGTGCAGAACTGTGCATTTTACAGACTGAAAGTTCTAACTGATATGCTGCCCATGAGTACCTTGACCCCAAAATTATAACACCATCAATGATTTTTAAGAACAGGTTCATTTAAAGCTGTAACATGAAAAACAGAACTTTTTTTTATCCTTCATATGATTTATTTCTGTTCTACAGGCCAAAAATGTTACTGGGATAGATTCCATGCACCAAAAGAAAACGGTATGGTTTAAAATTAAAAAAAAGAAGACTTCTCCCAAGATCAGCATAATTCATATTTTAAATGAACAGTCTTGGATGAACATTTATCATTTTTGGCAGATTTTTGACAATGGCACAACTTTTATTATATCCTATTCAATACCCAACATTCCAAGAGCAGAAAAAGCATATTCCGATTACCATTTTGGTTTCCCACCAAAATGTTCTCACCATGATAAATGGCAGCTGAGGTAAGGATAGAGCTTTATGTTTTGTCCTTTTATTCAGAATGAAATGCAATAATTGAGTACATAGTACAGGTAGTCCCCAGGTTACATACAAGATAGGGACTGAAGTTTTGTTCTTAAGTTGAATTTGTATGTCAGAACAGGTACATTTTTTTAATAAATGCAATTAGGACAGATGTTTGTATCAACATATTATTAGGCAGCGTGGTGTCAGTTACTGTAAAAAATCCTCACTGTGTGCTAATCACAAAGCAAAAAAAAAAAAAAAAAATTCTAAAGCCTATAGGTCTATTATTATGAAACTAAATTAACAATATAAATTGCAAAAAGGCAAACTCTCCTAGTTTGTCTTGGACATTAACGAGTTACAAGAGGTTACAGATCAGCTCCACTCTTAGGATCACCCACAACCTCAGCTGTGTTTAGCAAAAGATTTCATTCGCACTCTTTTTAACTCTTTCTATGTACGTTTATTTGTATTCATTTCCAGTGTCGTTTTAGGGAACAAGGCTATAGCATTAACCTCGGTGCAGAAATGAAACATTCTGAAAGCTTGTATAATGATTTTGTGATTGTGTTGCGGCTTAACGCAGGAAGATCAAAGTAAAAGCTTTTAATGAAGTTGTATAAGAATATACAGATCATGATATAATAAAGAATGAACTTTAAACAGGTGTGAAAAGATTACTAAATGGCTTTAAGTTGTAAAAGTATTACAATATACAGTGAGCAGACAAAACAATAAAACCACCGATAGGTGAAGGTTAAAAAAAATTAACTAACTAGTCATAGTGCAAGCTGGCTCTTGTCAAAGGCCGAAAGGGTCTACACTGGTCATATAAGCATGAGTACTAGACCATGGAGCAATGAAATAATGGCAGCTGATGAGTCTACTTTTCTTTACATAATGTAAATAGCCTGAAAAGTGTGTTTACCTGTGGTGTCCACAGGATGCACTATAAGAAAAAGGGAAGCCAACTGAAGCAGTGCGATGAAAAGTAACTGCTATTAACATCTTTGTGCTATATACCGGGGGTCCCTAACCCTCAGTCCGTCTGACAGGTGGGCTATGAATCTGGCCAGGAGAAAGACCCAGCTTGGGGGAGGCGCACACCGGCCAGAGCCGCAGACGTCGGTATGCATTGCATGTCGGTATGCATTGCAGGCTCAGGGCGGGTTTTGTCTCTGGTCAGAGTGTGCAGGTTCTGGCATCATGATGTCACTCTGGGGGAAGTTTCTTCCAAAAGGTTGGGGACCACTGCTATATGCCACAGTCAGAGGTTATGTGACTTCCATATATCTAGGAGTCTGAGCTGGTTTGAGGATACAAGATCGTTGTGCACAACATAAGGTAGGTTGTTTCAATATATGTGAGCCAATTGGTGTACAGGATACATTTCCATCATCAAGTTAGCAAGTTTGCAGACAGTAGCTAAAAAAAAGTACTATTAAAATCTCTGAACCCAGGAAAAAACAATTTGTTTTATTTTTTCAGAAGTACAGAAAACTGTTTACCCTAACGGAAATGCAGTATTCCTTTTCACTTTTTGTAAGAGGGCTTGAAATCACAAATACAATTCTTTAGTAATCTACTTATTTCCCTATCTACCCAAGACAACTATGGCTCCCCTCACTGATGCAGTGGAGTTAGCATAGCCACCATAGGAAAAGAAGGGTGCTATTGACAGGAATATCAGGAGAAAAAAAAAAGGGAAAAACTGAAAAACCAATGCAGCCTTAGATTTAAGTACTGATAAGTTGCAATATTTTACATTTTTGTTTTTTGGTTAGATATGCTTTAATTGGGTTTCACCCAAATCTGAGGTGTTCAATTCTGTATAATTTTAGTAAAGATATTTGATTGTGGAAATATACACACAATACGCACTGAAATATAACTCATCACAATCACCTGATTTTTTTCCACTGTTTGGCCTAAACTGCCCTCATTTCTAAACACATTCGTAACACAAAATCAGCTGCAAAAACTGTCAGGAAAATATGGAGGGCTCCCAAACATTTTAAGTCGAAAGCTGTTAGGGGTTATGCTGAAAGAGCAGACTGGAATCAATGAGGGAAGATGAAACCAAACTAAAAGATTCTCGGAAACTATTTTTGGCACCAACTTTTGTCAGTGCTTCAGACATCCGTGTTTCAGCTTAGCAGGAGTTCAAATGAAAAAGGAAAGAAAAAAAATGGAATACGAAAAGGCCATACGGGGAAAGCTAAAATCTCCCTATCATGAGCCATGGCAAGACACATCACAAAGTTTTCAATCCCTAATTTATTATTTCTTTCCGAGAATGGATTTGTCAGAAACAGGTTAGATACAAGTTTGGAGCATATAATAACTTCCGAAACTCTGGTGAAGCAGGGAGAATGGAGGACTGAGGAGGCCAAGGCTGAACTGTGTACAGAAGGATATAACAATCAATAAGGAGAATGCCATGAGATCAGCATTGGTAGACAAAATCTTGAAGGTACAGATCTAACTGTGGGGTTATAAGTAAAACTCATTGCAAACCATGATATAGCCTAAGGGAATCACTGGGTCTAATCTGTACATACAAAGCTTTCTGAAAATCGCAAACACACACACACACACACACACACACACACACTGCTATTCTGTCACCCAAAGACTTAGTATGAAGATGGCGAAAAACTCTGGACCTGGAAGAAGACCAAGTGTAGCCTTGACGAGGCATTGCTGGAAGAGTCCCTTGTGGCTATTAAGTCTGCCATAATGTGTAGTATGATGTGCATACTTGCACAAAATGGCTAAATCTTCCAGGAACCCAAAAAACTATTTGGGGTGGGGAGGTGGTAAAATCCATTTTCAATGGCACAGCCTCGCAATGGTTACAAATCATTCTTATAAAAAGTTAAACATCTATCCAAAAAAAGAAAAGAAAACGCAGCATAACAAAACAAACCAGTTCTGTAAAATATTTAATGAATTAGGCTTCCAATAAGAATACACCACCAAGAACTGACTCATCACCATGGGGCTGTGGCTTTGATTAGTAAAGTTTTGGCTAAAACAATAACTGAATATATTAAATTCTTTTGGGATATCTTTGAAGTGCATGAACAAACTGCCACAGCATGACATTTTCAATAAAAGTGTACCAAATGCATACGTTTCCAATATCCATGGCTTTCCATGTCATTAGTCATTTGGCAAGTTACCTCTTCCACAAATCAACAAAAGGTAAAATGGATTCACTGGGAATAGGTTTGGCAAACATGCAGTGTGCGAACTACAGCTTCATGGACAAGTGCCTCGTAAAATATTTCATTTAACCTTTCTAAATTTACTGGAGGGCGTTTTGGACAAACATCTAGAAACTGTATGTGGCAAACTCTCAGTCAAAGTAACCTTAACTATGCATCCCACAGTGTTTAGCAACAAAACCATTAGTAGGTGGAGTGTAAAGTCACTCAGAATTTGTATCATGGGATAACCCCAATAATATAGCTAGTCTCTAAATCTTGGGCTCGTCCTTCCTGAAGAGCCCAAATGTTGCCCTACCATTAAAACTCAAATAGGATATTTAAACAAACAGCCACGTAATGTGTCTGGATGTATCTATTAAAGAAAGAACCCAATTACCTAAGGAACTTCCAAATACAGGATGTGAGTTTTTAAATCTAAGCATCCCCGACAACCTAATAAATAGATGTAAATTGAGGGGGGATAAAAACAAAAACTTACTTACTCATTGAATAGTTATGTTATGCCTTTTCTATAGCTGCAAAAAAAACTCCTGTGGATTTTGCCAGAATTTTTGCAAGCCGATAACTTCCTGTGCCCGCCACCAGTACACAAGGCAGTGTTATGGAGGTGAGGGGGGTGGAAGAGGAGATAAAGAAAGGTCTATGTATTATGTATTGCATGAGAAATAACGAAGGTACAAGGATGACACTAGCAGTTCACAGCAGGCCCATCCATTTTTTCTCATGCTTCAATGGGCTCAAACATGGGGAGTTGTGATTGTACTGGAGTGATGTGATAAACATTTTTTTTCTTGACATACAAGATTGTAAGCTCTTCGGGACAGGGTATTCTCTTCCTCCTGTGTCACTGTCTGTATCTGTCATTTGAAACACCTATTTAATGTACAGAGCTGCGTAATATGTTGCCGCTATAAATATCCTGTTTATTATTATTATTAATAATAATATTAATAATAATAATAATAATAATACTTTCTAAGGTGAGCTAGTGACACCATGAATACATATGCCTATTCAGTGCTCAACCCAGAAACTTTTTTATGCAGGGTGGGAAGAAATTTTAGGTGGGTGGTAGCCCCTGTATTGTGACCCAACTGTTCAGTAATCACCCAAAAACAGCCGGGTGGTTACTGAAATGTGCCAGGTGGTGCACCAAGCTAAAAGAGGCTGGGGAGAACACTGCCTATTGTTCATAATGTTGGCAGGATGAAAAGATTCAGCCATAAATTAAAGCCAAATGCCATTTTAGTCAAAACCAGTTTAATATTGTCTAGACAAAACTTATTTTTTACTCAAAAAGGTATCGTTTTGGTATAATTATATGACTGTAGAATGTTTTGGTATTGTACGACATTAGGATCCCATTTTATGTCTTTGTTGATTACATTTTATTTGCACAATTTTCACATCATCACTAAAAAGATAAGTTGAGTGGTTAAGGTGGACAATGCTAATGAAATACAGTTATAATAAAAATGATCTCATCAACTATTTTGGCAAAATTTATATAGATGCCAGTGTCAGATTTGAATTCATTTATTGTAATATATATTTTGATCAGAACAAAATCATACAAATCCCATTTTTTTTTGCAGTTTTAAAGAGCAAGGCATATAATTACATCTGATTCTAGCTTCCAACATTGTTAATAAATATTGCACACAAAAGCTTGAGCTTATTTTACTAGATTGATCTTAAAATATTTGGCCTTTATCTGTGTTTTACACTATGTGGTAATAGAAACAAGTAAATATCTGTGAAAATTATTGGTAATTGTAAGCTCTCCCCCTCCTGTGTCACTGTCAGTATTCGTCAGTATCCTGTCATTTGCAACCCCTATTTATTGTACAGCGCTGCATAATATGTTGGCGCTATAAAAATCCTGTTTAACACTAATATTAATATTATTAATAATAATAATAATAATAATAATAATATGGATTGCCTAGGTGTGTGTTTAAAGTTGTAACAATTCGCCTCCAGTGTGACATCTAGTGTCTGCTACTGGAAATGCACCTTTAAAACATTAACTGTTGTCACATATATACTCAAGCTGAGTAGAAGTTAGTAAATATAACTTCATAACAACATTCAAAACTTTCTTCTAGTACAACACAGTTGCACTCTTATTTGAGATTTATAGATTGTGTTTTGCAGGTAAATAAGCTGTTCAAGGCAATTTTTAGTATCAGCTTAAGCTTAAATGCAAGTGAACTGCACATTATTAAAGACATTATCTGTTCTGGAAAAGGGAACACTTTGTCAATTTTGAAATTTAGATATTTAGAAAGTAAGGAAAAATAAATGTTTTTAAACATCCTTTTCTCATCCCTTCCGCTAAGTGTTTACCTGAATGGTGACTACATTGTAAAATACTCACATTAGGATACAGCAGAAAACCCAGCTGAGTCATTTGATTCATAAAACACATGTAGAGAGTTTTTGAGAACTTTGCCAAAACTCCACGAGCTCCATATAAAAGTCATGCAATATATATTTCAGCTGTCCTCATGCAACATTAGCAGCTACAAGTTCCACTTTATAGTATTTCTAGGAAAGGTCTACAAACATTATTAATGTTGCATATAGTAAAATTACACATGTGCTGAATAAGACATAAACAAAGCTAAGCATATGTCTTATATCTGTCAAATAATCCATAAGTAAAACATTTCAAGTATGCGGTCACTGAATTGTTAAAGACAGATTAAAAAGATTGACAGAACTCCATTTTCAGAAAAGATGGTGGGCCTTACGGTCAGATAATGGATAGTAATACAATACTGCTCCATGCAATCTACCACACACAGTGTCTAACTGACTTGAGAAAAGGGAGATTGAGTTTTGGTACATGAAACCTATTTTACCATAAAATGTGTGGGGTGCAGAATACTAAAGCCGGGTACCGACCTAAATTGGACCCTGATGCCGTGGTGCCATGTTCCTTCTGAATGATATAACACCAACTGTACGCATTTTGCAGCTGCCCATTCCCCTAGGGCAGTTTGTCCTGTTTCAGGACACTGCTTCACAGTGTTTTGTAAATGTAAGGTACCTGTCAGGCTAGAAGAACAGTGTATATCTAGGCCCCATGCAGAAAAACAGAGGTTGTCCATGCACTGTGACACTTATGGGAACTTTCTGCACCTTCTAATACACTTCTAGTACATTTTTTCTATATTTTTATTCCCTATATTCCTCATATTATATACTGTGATAGTCAATGACCATTAAACAGCCAGGTTTATAATAAAAGAAGGGCCTAATCACAAACCAAGAACAATAAAAAAAAAAATATGGGGTTACTTTTTGTATTTCAAGGACTAAAGGAAAAGAGATTTATAAAATGTACAACATGGACAAAACACAAGTATATAATTAGGCCTCACGTTACATATACTCAAATCTTCCCCCCTCTGGGACATTGTGTCTAGGGCTTATATTACTAGGGATTTCTGACAAAAAATAAATTATCAATACTACTAAAGAGCAATCCTTTATAAACTACAAGGCTAGAATCAATGCAAACTTTACAATATAAAAAAGGCAACCTTTAACAATAAGCATCTGTTACAGATGAGCATCTGTGAACACTCTTTGTTGATCAAATAAATAAAAAGTACATTTTATTGCACCTAAATAGCATAAATCTTCACATTCAAATCTACTCAACATAATAGATAGTCATTTCTTTTACCGCAACACCGATAAATGCCACCTGTCCAAGGTTAATAATGATAGGGGGGGAACAAGGCCACGGTATCAGGTCGGAAATTAACGATCGATATTTTAAAATGCAAATATTTTAAAAAGACACTGAACATATGGAGGAGCAGATGCTACTAACCTTGGTTATACAATAAATTAATTCACGGGCCAATCTATGGTCTTTGCAAAGAGAAAGAGTTGACAACAACAGCTAGGATGCCAACCAACACTGGAGCACCATGCCACTCCAGTGTTTTACAACATAATATTGTCACAGACACAATACATAGAATATTCAGGGCTAGGGAATCAAATCTGTACCAGGTAGGGCAGTTCATTAACTTCTAGGTTATCTTTTCATAAACATCGATTTATCTGACAGTGCTAAAAATCCTTCATCTGTTCGTCAGTTATATGCAACAATGATGAGTTCAATTATTTGCCAAGCAGCCTGTGTTGCCCTTCCTGTATAATACATTAATAACCAACCTATACTAATATGAATTAATTGTCAATTAAAAGCACAGTATGCAAACAAAATGCAGAAAAGGTACTCAATGAAAAATAAAATTATGTCCTGGAAAGTGACTACTATGAAGACCTGTAGATATAATATGCTCATACATTCACACATACAAGTTTAGGTGGAAGAGAAATAAACATAATGAAAAATCTTAATATAGCAGCCACTGTTCTATTTTTCTACGGCTCTGGTTTTTAGCATGCCTAGACTTTTGCCTGCCTAGTATTGTTCTGTCTTCGTGTGTGTCATGAAGTCATATGAAATCTATATTCAAAACATTACACCGATGGACAGCCATGTCAGCGCTAAATGCAAAATCTAATCACACTAAACGCATGATCACAAAAAGGTAAATATAAGAATAAATCCTGTAAAAGACAGTGTCAATAACAAAGATGAAATACAAGAAACGTAAAAACTATCATGTCAGCTGTCCTTTACAGCCAAATGAAAAGCAGATGTAGGGTGCTGAGCAGCACGTAAATTTCATATATGGAACTGCTTAGTGGTGTTGTAATAATTCCTTAATCCTATCCGTATCTGTCTAACATTCTATTTTGGGCTTAAGCTCTCCTATTTTGGCTTTGCTGTTAATGGAACCTCATTCAGTCCATAAAAAATGCAGAAGCCATTCATCAGTTTTGTTCCATACTTGGCTCATGAACATAAGAGCAGGACACGTTGCAAGAGAGAGATTCAGCTATAGAAACAGTGATCAGCTACAGTCTACATGTCAAAAATAGGAGGATGGATTTCTGGGAAATGAAAGGAAGAGGTAATCTCCTTTTCAAAAAAGACCAGAGAGTTATACATTTACTGATAAAAGAACCTTCTAAAACTGCAATTGAAGACTTGTTGATAAGAAAATCTTGTTTTTTTGGTTTTTAGGAAAAAGCTCTAAGTAGGCCAGGCGATTTATTATTTACCATAATTTTAAGGGAGTGTGAGGCCTAAAAAACAGCCAAGGAACAGAGTCAAAGAACTCCACCAGGTCACCAAAAGTACCCAGAGTAACCCAAAAAGGCGTGACAGACTTTACTAGTGGAAGTACCAGGTTGCAGGCTTCAGAGCAGGGGTGTCAAACTCAAATCACATTAAGGGGCCAAAATCTAAAACACAGGCTAAACAGCAGGTTGAACTTTTACATAGTCTTAGTAGAAATATAGATCCTTCCTCACCTTGAGACACCATATCACACGCCATCCTCGTGCATTAATCATGTTCTGAAAAAAAGAACATGCTTGTCTTCGTGAAGCATGAATTTATATTCTCTTTCCCATCCTTCATTTAATTGTCTCCCTTCTGCATCAACTTTTCTCTTGTTAGACATTTCGGGAGCTTTGTCTGAAGCGCGGTCAGGCACTTGTGTGGACCTCCCTGCTTCTACGTAGCTTTCTGGTACTGGGCCTTCTTGCCTGCAAATGTGAGGCGCTTGGATGCGGCACCGCGGGCAACATAAAAGGGCCAGACAGGCTGGAGTTGGCCCGCAGGCCTTGTGTTTGACACCTGTGCTTTAGACAAAGTAGCGCACATGATAGACATAGAACGGGGCACCATGCCTCGGACAGTCACAAAACAGGGCACCATCCCTCAGATAGTCATTGAATGGGGCACCGCACATAGATGGAACCATAGTTTGAAGTTACTAGAACACGTATTAAATACGTTTGGAAGGGTGGCTTTCGTTAAAGCCCATTATCACTTAAAGTGACCTTAACCCAAAAAAGATGTTACCTGTAAAAGATAGTGGATACTTAATGGACTCCTGCACCACAGAATGCTTTTATACATTCTTGCTTATTATACAATGCTTCTGGTAGCTTTGTGTCTAAGCCTTACACCGAGGTGCTTACAAGGTGTATTGTTTGTCTTCATGCAAGTCCGCCATGGAACCAGCGTTGAGGATGGCACATTTCAAAGATGAAGCAATGACAGAGCTTGGGCCTGTAATCGCTGCAAAGCGACTGCACATGGGCAAGTATGTTCCATAGTCGGCAAGTAAGCTGTGCATACATGCCACTTATTGAAGAAGATAACCACCCACCATAGAGTTTGGTTCCCCATTAGGATTACCATTACCAATGCTACAGTCCTGCACAGTCTAACATTTATATCCTTGTGATTTGTTTCCTTTACAATCAATATCAGAAAAGGTTTTTGATCATGTCAATGTTTATGGGGAGATGACAATAAGGCTTACACAGCCCATGTTTGTGTTTGCAAAGTCATTTGGGGGGAAAAAAGAAAAAAAAACAGGAATGAATACAATAACTGCTTGGATTTCTGCACACACTGTTCTGCACCTAAAAGCTGCACAGAGGGAAAAAAAACAAAATCAAACATACTCTCATATGACACCCCAATACAGGCAGCAACTGAGGGAAAACATGTTAGTTCATTTAAGAAACCCATTATGGCTGTACTTTTTTTTTTGTTTTGTGATCTTAAAAATAAATTAGAAAATGGCAACCTATGGTGAGGCATCTGAATTTACTGTGATGCAGAATAATTCCATTAAATGCCAAGACTTCATGTTAAGCCGAACTCATTAATATTCATCCTTACTTGTTCAAACATGTTTCAAGGTTAATGTTAATCTTGGTCTCAACTACTAAACTTGCATCTTTGTCGGCAATCTTAGAAAGTCTGCTTGCCTTTAAGCTAAACATTTACACATCTGAGCTTTAAAAATATTCATGGTAGTGATTTGAGTTACAGCTTGTAGGCAGCTATTCTGACCAAAACCGTCAATATTTCGTCCAAACAACAAGGCAGAAAAAAGGAATTCTATTCATTGCATAGTATGCTGGGATAAGAGGTTTGAGATGGAAATATCAAAACCACAAAATATTTTCTGACAAATAAGCATGTATAATGGACACAAACAAATCATACATTGAATTATTTTCATAGAGGAGAAAATCTTTTAGGAGGTATTACACGACATGATCCACAAAATGTCCAGTCCATTCGATATTTTAGGTTTACAAGCAATACAAAATACAAAATTTCTATTCTTCTGCTTCCATAGCATTGTGGTACTGTTAGCTAATGTTTAAAATGTTTTTTGCTATGTTGTGATACATACAGATCGAAAACCTGAAAACTTACAAAGTGTTAGTTTACTTGTACATACACATTATCTCTATACCTGTATATAAGTTATCTCTTGAAAACCAGGCCCAAGTTTTATGTATCAATTAAACAACAACATATTATGAAGCACACATGCAAATGCTGGCTCGCCGTGCTGGAATGCAGGTAGTGATTATATATAAAAAAAACAGTAATTTTTTTTTTTTTTGCCCATAGTAACCTCAGCTTTTAAAGTGGAAATAACCCTGTGTATCCTCATCTGTCCCCATTCGGTCATAGGTGCCTCCATTTTCCTTGTTTACATCTTTTCCCACATACACACACAAATACTAAAAAATCTCTCCTTATTCATTTGGTCAATGCTGCAAAGCCTGCATTTCTCCTCTTTGGAAAAGCCCCTCCACGTCTACGATAACTCAACGGTTCCATAGAATTAAACAATATTATGCAAATGGAGGATCCATCAAAAGGACTACAGAAAGCTTTATCTTGACTTAGTTTTACTGGCATGATATTACTTTCTATGACGAATATATGTCTCATGACCAAACGCCTGATATATGAATAGACTAACTGAACATATGTTCTATAGATGGTTCGCCCACGTTTAACACACCCTTTTTTTTCAAAACCTAACCTGTTACAAAAATGTAAAGTGTTTTGCTAAGAATCCAAATTGGCCAAGAGTTGTATTGTGCTGGTATATTGTTTTAAAAACTTCCATAACATTTGTAAGTTAAACAGACTTTTTTTCTTGACATATATTTTCATGACATATATTTTCATGCAGTTTGCGGTTGGCATTTGTTTTTTATTATACACCAATGTATTTGTCAATTTGGTTCATTGTATGAAAATAAAAAGAAATAAAATAATATTTTATAACAATTTTTACTGCATTTGGGTTTTTCCAGGTGTCTTCTTCATCTAAAACATTCAGCTCAACATTCAATTTCCTAAATTCAGGGGCTCACAGGTAACCCATCACTACTGTAGATTATACACAAGTAAATAGGAGAAAAACATTTACAAGTATGCAGCAACAAGCTGTTGGAGCTTTAGATTTAGTAGAAAACTGTAAATCCAAATGTCAAAAAATGTTTGCATGATGATAAAAAAAGGGCCAACCTGTACAGAAGAAAATGAAAACTGCTTCCAAGACAAATTCACTTTTTCTTTGCAACATAAGGACTTTGGCAGTAAGTTTATTTTACCTATAACTTATAAAGCTTTTCCACCACCATATTTTTTATTTTCATTTCTAATCTTACACTTGCACATTTTTAAGATATTTGTGGTTTGATTTGACAAACTAAATGCCATTTGCACTAGTATACTAAAATCTGCAAAAATAACCTCAGTGAAAATCAAAGTACTTGCTCGTAACTGTAAAATAATCAAGTGAAAAAACACATTCTTTGTTCCAGGGCTAGAAGTTGCATGGAGGAAGGAACCAGACAGCCTGCCTCAGAGACAGGCACAAAAGTGGCATACTTTCCACTGGAAGAAAGGATTACAATGTAACCAACTGGAATGTGCTAAGCAGCAATATTTAACCTGGATGTTGGGGCCAAACCATGATAGCACAGTGCAGTTCTTTCTGACCTGAAATTCAAGGAAGTGTGATTATTTACAATTGTTGTGAAAGGGTAAGAACGAAAGACTTATTTAAAATTTACGTTTACAAGAGCCACTTAACATTTTTAGCGGTTCTATTGATTCAGCACTTTATAAAAAGAATGAATACATAAATATATGAAAAGTTTCATTCACACATATATTGAAAGTCAAACAAACTAGGAATGGAATAGACGTTAATAAAGTTATTCACCATAAAGTGTATGTCAGCCCAAAACATTCTCTGGTTTAGAGAATGGTTAGCATGGAACTAAAAGGCTAACGTTTAGTTCCTCAACAAAGAGGAATTGAAGCCCCACTTAGCGATCATTGGCATGTTTTTATTGCAGGAAGGGACCGACAATTTCCACTCCTCGATAACTATTCTTACGTACCAGATCATCGCAGGGCTGTCAAGTTTTGCTGATCTGTGCATGAGTAACTAGATGGTGGTCTCTGTGACAGCCAAGTGTCACAGGTTTAGTTCCACTTTAAGAATGACCAGTGGGATATATATATTTTTGGCGTTCAAACAGCAAGAGACGTGGTGCTGTGCATTTAGGAGATGGCAACAAACTCTTTAAACAAAAGCAATATGCAATGTGAAGCCCTACTGTATATAGGTGGTATAGATTATTTTAGATGCACACACTACATAGATGGTAAAGCTAAAGGAGTTCGTACAGATTGTAACATGCCCCATCAGCTTTCAACCCATTGTTACTCAATTTTTATACAGCGACAACATATTACGCAACGCTGCACAAAGTCCATAGTCAAATGACTAATATCACTAATGCCTCAAAGGGGCTCACAATCCAATGTCCCTACCATAGTCAAATGTCATTACCACAGTCTAAGGTCAATTTTTTCGGGAGAAGCCACTTAACCTAAATGCATGTTTTTGGTACCGCAATACAAGAACAACCTGCAAACTCCATGCAGATAGTGTCTTGGCCAGAATGGATCGCAAGCAGTCTTTCCAAAGAAATTATCGTTTTCCTGATGGAGCATTGAGGAAAAGTTAAATATAATTTGATTGTAAGTTTTTTTTTTCACATTAAACAGTATGGGCCATGAATGGCTGATAACTGCTGATTATTTTTCTGAAATCAATAAGTTTGGCAACGCTTGTTAGCTTTATAGGAACCTGGAATGAAGAGATTGAAGAAAAAAACTTGAAATTTTGCTTTACCATTTCACACTCATCATGAGATCCAGCTGCCCGCAGAGAAGACGGCAAAGCTTGGTGCCTCCAACAGCTGTGTTTTGTTCTTACATCATGAAAGCTGAAAACACTCTAGAATTCCAATTAAATACGAAGGCCCTCTATTTCCTCTTGACAAGAGCCAGATTTTTGTCTCTAGAATTGAAACATGAGACTTTTCCAGCGAGCATACACAACTAGGTAATCATTTTTCACTTTACCTTTAGCACATAAATTACACACAGATACATACATATATATGTTTGCATGTGGTTATATGTTTTCTCCTGTGCACCAATGTATGAGCTTTAGACAATCTGGAATATTTAAATATTTGACAGATGTAAACAAAGCAATACGTTAACTACCATACTGTCTAGAAACCGTACCCATTTTGGAAATTGTGTTACTGCAATGTGCTTCTAACATACTCCCTGAAAAAGGCCTCCAGACTCAAACCTATAGCTAATAGAGATCTTTTACCTGAAGCAACCAGAAAAGTAGGAACAGGTAGGGACAGAGACCGGATCCAATTTTTGGAATGCTAACCATTTCCTAGAGCAGATATCTGTTCAATTAAAACATTTCCAGTTTAGGAAAACTTTCAATCATTGGACAAGTTGCAATGGTATTTATCTAAAAAAATGGCACTTCACCAAATAACCAATTTTCTGGAATTTAAAAAGAAATGACCCAGCCAAAAGATTAATACGCTACAGAAATTTATATGCAATCTTATTTAAAAAAGAAAGTACTGAGAAGAAAAGAAAAATGGGAGTACGACCGCTCTTAGACTGCAAGATGTTACAAAAGCTGACAACACTGGGACTGCATTTATGTAAGACATGCTAGGAATTCATGGCAAGAAAACAGAGGTCTAATGCAGTCTACAACTTCAAGACATAGATCAGAGTGCAGCTTTTAGAGGGAGATTTCATTCTAAAGAACCAGATTTGCTAATACTTATTTAGCTAATGCAATGTTTTATTTATGATATGTAGAACACATTGTTTTTCTTATCCATTGAGAAGATCACATAAATGAGTCTTACATGACCTATTGCAAAACCAAATTACTTATGATGTAATCTATTAAGTTGGTAAATATCCAAAACAGCTTGTGATGCAATACTCCTGTTGATGTTGAATTGGTTCTCATTGTAATTTCTTTTTAACACTAGACTTCTTACAGATTACATGATGACCAGTCATTCAACACATTTCTTGTGAACCCAAACCTGTCCCTGGAGAAGTCATCATACATCCTGGGATCAGAATATTACTGCATTGAATAGATGGAATAGTAAAGTGCAGTGCAGCTGTTCTGCTGCCTCTGGAAGAGATCAGAAAACCCTTACACATCAGGCAAAGTAAGACGAATCACTAGAAAAAAAAAAGGTATACCTAAATCCTTTATTCAAACCTTAGAACTTCAGTTCATCCCAGTGAGTAACCTTAAAATCTAAACATCGGCGCACAATACGAGAAATATAACCGATGCCAAAACTAACTATCCTATCGACACCGGTCCCTTTAAGTACAAATTATATCACCCGGTCACCTGACAAAACACAGCAGCCCCAGCCTGACTGCCATAACTTACAATCAGCTAAAATCCCCTCCAAAGAGCCGATAAAAACATCTATATTTGCATGTATCTGGTCACAGCAATGTGATGGCACCAATGTCTTGAAGCTGGATGCTTAAACACAGCATTGTATATCCCTTACCTAGAGGTAATCCCCCCCAATATGGATTGAAGCAGAACAGATTGGAGTGGTTGTAAGGAGCAGTTATGGTAACTTGTGGACCTGAAAGATTCTGTTTACTTTCTACATCTGCAGGATTACTTTGTATTTATTTATGGCAACAGATTTGTTTTAAAGTCACATCAACAGCCTTGTTAGACTTAATTGAGTAACAAAGTCCAAAATACATTTTTATGGAGAAAATGCTGCTTTGCGTTTTTTTCAATGCTACAAATGTCCACATTCCAAAAATTAATTGTACTCATCTCTGCCATAGTACAGCCAAGATCATGACTGCACTAGGCCCCTGGTTACTTTAGCAGCTTCCCGGGTCACCTATCTGCCAACTGAACAGCAATCATGGCAATGAATCTTCACAATGCAGGTGGGAAGTTGATATTTACAAGATACAAACCCCAAAGAAGGGATCCAAGACATCTCAAAAACCTATTTGTACAATAAATATGAATGATATCAAATGTTCTCCCCAGCCTCTTTTAGCCGGGTACACCACCTGGCACTTTTCATTAACCACCTGGCTGTTTTTGAGTGCTTACTAAAAAGCGGGTCACAATACAGGGGCTGGCACCGGATTACAATTTTTTCCCACCCAGCTTAAAAAAAATTTCTGGATTGAACACTGAAAATATTTAAAAAAAAATCAAAATTATAAATATACATTTTAAATAGCTGGCCAATAAAGCTTATCATTTCCGATGGCGACACTGTCAAATCTACTCTACTTCAGCTCCTACAAACAAAACTCACATACAGCGAGAGCACATGATCACAAATATATCTAGAAGTTTTTTCTATAAATATCCAGATGCCCTGATGCTTCATAAGGGATTTACCTCCAGTCTGAGGTCTGACTCCAGGATTCTCATTCCCTGTGTGGTACAGCAATTAGCACTTCCAATTCACTTAGTTAGATCCAGCTGTTAATACTAGTTGTATTTAACATTTGTCTTCAGTTAACTAATACTGCTCTAAGGCTACACCCACACTATAACAAACTGGGTTGCTGTGTGCCATACCTCAACACATTGATCAGGGGCAGTGCACAGAAACCGCATGACCAGGGTAGCTCGGACCTTCTAGCCCATCTCTTATAAACACCGTTATAATAACTACCACCTACTACCAAATCTCCCCCTGCTTACCAGCCACTCCCCCCCATAAATATTCCAGCACAAAATCTTTGATTTTTAATTGGCTGGCGAGCAGCCGTTTATTTAAAACACCATTAAATAAA
>NC_092867.1:26564571-26571398 GCF_032062135.1 Pyxicephalus adspersus
CCTACCCCACGTTGCATACTAGCCCAGCCCCCTCTAGCCACACTACCTTTTTTCTTAACCCCTTAAAAGCTCTGGGCTAGGCCTAGCACCTGGTCATGTAGGCCCTGCGCCTAATTCTTACGGCTACGTGCCTCTCTATACATGCAGCAACACAATGCACTCTGAAACACAGAATATGAGAACATTTGTTCACTGGTAAGTTTTTAAATTTCAATAAAAAAATCAGTGTTTAACCCCAGCCCCTGTATTGTGACCAACTCTTCAGTAAGCACCCAAAAACGGCCGGGGCGGGTACTAAAAGATGCCAGGTGGTGCACCAGCTAAAGGGGGCTGGGGAGAACACTGGACAATTCGTATTTATATAGTCAAAAAAAAAATTATATTAAAGTCAAAAAATATATATATAAGTCAAAAATCACTTCATCAGTTCTATTTTGACTCATTGAAACAGCAACAGAGTATTACTCACCCCCCCCCCCCCCCACCCTATAATAAAAGATCAAAGTTGGGTGGTCTGAACAACATATGCAATAAATGAAAAAAAAAGCTTATTAGGAGGATAAGTACAGAACACAAATAATTAGTAGAGGGGTGGGTGCAGATAGGGAATAAGAACTGCTAGTATTTACATCTGAGTAACACTTTGAAATTACCCACAAGAGTCAAGGGAAAAATGTAATGACATGGCTTGTAATACTAGTGGAGTGATACATATGCCGACGTACCCGTGGAGCTTTTAATTTAAGGAAAAACATCCATGCAATCAAACCACCCAAACCATCCATAAATCATGTTTATTATTTGGGACACTTTGTACTGCAATATGGTGCTATTCTACACCATCTAATAGTTGGGATAGTAGAGAAAGTATAGAATAATTCTCAGGGAGGTGCATAAGCAATACACTTGCAAAGCCTGTGTAAGTGAGGGTGAAAGTAAAGTGGTAACATAAAAAAACAACTGAGAATGCAGTGGAAGTCATCTAACCACAAGTTCCTCAGTCAATTGATAGGAACCATAGTTGGTAACAGACCTCTGATGCAGCCTGATGGGACTGGTGAAACGAGTCAGTTCCAATAGTTTTGTGTGACAGCTGCTAGACATTACAGGAGAACTCTGAATATTGCTGGGACAACCTATGTGATCTACTACATGCACTGAAGCAACTGAAATTGGACAGAATATAAGTAATGTTGCCTGAATGTTGTTGGCAACTCTAAACAAATGACTTAAGTTGTCTTCAAAATGTATAGCAAGAAATGCAGTATATAACACAAGTCCAATTAACAATTATAAAAAGGGGAAGCATTTAATGAGGACCAGTTGGCGAGAAGCAGTAGAGAATATTATGAATAAATGTGTGCTGGTGTGATTCGATATGCGTAGTTATACCATGTTAAAACTGCTGGCCTTCAGAATATACATTATGCCTGCATCTGAGAGAATATTCATTGTTGTAGTTGACAAATTAAAGGGGAATTACATCTGAACAACTATGCGCTTTTACCAACAATCTGTTTTGCATTAGTAGATAAAGAGAAGCAGCAGTGGATACTATGTAGAAATGTGTGCTGATGTAATCTTCTAAATGAAG
Organism: Pyxicephalus adspersus; assembly: GCF_032062135.1. Taxonomy (NCBI): domain Eukaryota; kingdom Metazoa; phylum Chordata; class Amphibia; order Anura; family Pyxicephalidae; genus Pyxicephalus; species Pyxicephalus adspersus. The sequence continues at coordinate 26,566,166 of NC_092867.1, forward strand.
TTATACAACGCCATCGTCACGGAATGGATTCTCTTTGTGGAATTCAGCCTATGGATTAAAAATAATCTATTGGAGGTCAGACTGTCATCACACAGAGGATACTGCGCTTGTATTTCAACTAATTACTGTACTGTATTTAGTGTAATTTTACAGCAAGTCTGTATATGTGAATGTCTAGGAATTCTTTCATGGGGAGCATTAAGCATTGTTTGTTATTCTAGGGGGATAAAAAAAAGTATATTGTATAGTGTTCTCCCCAGGCCCTTTTTAGCCGGGCGCACCACCAGGCATTTTCAGTAACCCTCTGGCTGTTTTTGGGTGGTTACTGAAGAGTTGTGTCACAATACAGGGGCTGCCACCCACCTACAATTTCTTCCCAACCAGCTTAAAAAAATTCAGTTGAACACTGTTGTACTTTATATCTCATTGACAACTAGTACAATTAAAGGAGCAACTTTTTTCCTACACCTGTTAAAGTCCATCAATAGGTTTTACTGGTTTAAAATGTATTAAACCTTAACGGGGGAACTGAAATATTTTATTAGATGAAAAATTCCATGACCTTTGCTTCCATGAGCAAACACAAACAAAATTACAAAAACCAAGCTTGTAAAAAGGCAAAATCCTACACCATCTGACACGGTGGTCTCAGTCTACTAGATTAAATGTCTTCTTTCACTACCACAGTTGTAAACACCAGGTCAGTCTGAAGGCAAGCAGATTATTGTTATAAATAACACATATTATCAGGATTTATTAACATTTTCTAATTTGTGGTGAATAGTGAAGGTAAATGAAAAACAAAAATTTTACCATTGCAACCTTTGTGAAGCGTAAGCTGACACAAAGTCTCCTTAATACGGTATGCACCAGTGACACAGAAAGCTGCCAGGCTACCAAAATTCTGGTTCAACGGAAATGAAGAGTTAATTAGAATTCAATGCCTGAAGATTAATTCCACCACAATGCCAGTAGCTACAGTGGTAATTGGGGCTTGATTGGGAGCGGTTTTTCGAATTGTTTGTAATAAGTTAATACTTTAGTGGGAATGTTATTCTAGTACCATTCGTTTTACCCCTTGTTACACATATGTCAAGTAATTTAAGTGTTACATTTGCAGATATGGCCAGAAAAGGCCAAGTTGTTCACGTTTGCAAATACTCAATGAGCAAGAAATGATGGTATGCAATTTACATAATCCAACAGCAATCAAAATACAGGGAAAATAACCACTGGCTGGCCAATAAGCACTTTAGGAAGCCAACAAGTGCATGATTTCATTACCTACAATAGAAGAATCTCTAGGCAGAAAACCAGTTCAATTTGTAGATGTTACCACAAGGTAACACCCGTTTAAGAAACTTTTGGTGGAAGCAGTCATTTTTGATTTGGCATTCTATTGCAAAGCTGAACCAATTCACTAAACTACCGAACAACTAATGCAGTTCTAGTCTGGCTGCTTACATTTGGTTTCACATAGATTTGTAATACACTCTAAATTTCACTCTGGAATGAAAAGCATTGTGGGATTTGTAGATCCTCTGCAAAGCAAAGTATTGCTGGATCTGTAGATCCTAAAAACCTGGCCGGTCACCAGTTGGCTGTAACTGCTTTATAAACACATTTCTAATCTACACGAGGGCTGAATTGTTTGGAACGATAAAGCCAATGTTTCCAATATTAACACTGTAAAATCATTCCAGCAATACATTTCACAAAACGCTTAGCGGATCCAGATCCATCTCCCCCACATATTCTGCAAAGATAATCAGTGAAACGTTTGTTATCCAGAATTACAATCAGCATTTTAGATGTGGGAGACAAATGCGGTGTAAAACGTCTATTTGTTAAAAACAGCTTTCTGTTGGGATATTTCTTCTCCCCAAGTTAATGATGTAGAAATTCCATGAAGACACTCATTTTTCATTTTATCTGTCAATGCGAACATTTCTTTGGTTCAAAGCCATTTTGGAAAGAGTGTGGCATGAGATAAGAGCTTGAACTTGCGTAAGCATTTAATAGACATTGCAATACACCAGACATGATATCAAAAGAGTTAAACAAGACAAGCTCTCACCTCATCTAAAATACATAGGATAAAAAAAATGATTAAAATAGGATTTTATATACTGCTGGCAACATGTACATTTATCGGTAATCCCCTGCACAACAAGCCACCAACAAAGTGAGGTGGAACACAATTTCAATGCAGTCAGGCTCTACTACATAACAAACTCCTGATAAGAGGAGAGAGAAAAAGTAAAACTTCAATCTGTTGCTGCTCCTGCATTCTCCAATTATAGGTAGTTTTAAGGAAGGTTCTAAGAATTGTAGTACCTGGTTGTACAGACTGCAGAGGTTTCTTGATACAAGATTAAAAAGATGAAACCAGTTGGAAGGCAAATATATTTATAAACATTGTCCTAACTTTTTGCCACCCACCACTAAACTAATTTTTACACTACTTTCTTGCCTTGTTTTGGTACCCTATCCGGTCACAACGTTTACCTTCATCCAGCTAATTCCCTTCTTTCCAATGCCTTATCAGTAGTGCCCATAGTATTACCAGTACTGTGTTTTTATTGCAGCTACTTGTAGGCACTTGAAAGAAGAGGACTGCTAGCTGAACATAATGACAAAACTAGATATGTTTGGCTTTTTAGGGTGGAGTGGGAAGGTGAATTTGTTTTTTAAAAACATTTCACTCTTTAAGAAAACATAGAATTGATCCAATTCCATAAGAGGGGTCTTGGGAAAACTCTACACAAACCCGATCTATGACAAAATACATTTTAGGTACTGGAGCCATCATTCCTTACGATGTATACGATTTTCTCTGAAGTGATCAATGGGAAATGATGAGTAATTAGACAAGACAACCCATAGTTCAGTTTAAGTTTTTCCGAGATGTTCATAAAAAGCTAAAGTTTGCGATACTAAAAAACTATTTGGGCAGCCCAAAGGTGCTCATACTTGGGCCAGTTATTTAGTTCCTATCATCACATGTCTAATCTGTCTAATCTGTCCATACCTAAGCTCTAATCAGGGTTCAAACAATACTTTAAATCTGAATAATGTTAAAGCATTGGTTCCTCAATTAGGGATTCCATGCACTGCCAAACTTGTCAAAGACTAAACTCCTGTGCCCAGACCTTGTGTGCACAAGCACCTGTAGCTTTGTATCACATATCAGCCATTACTCACCTGTTATACAGTCAGGCAGCATAATAAGAAAATATGTGGAGCCTTTCTGTGTGTATAAAAGGGGCTTTTAAACTATATTAGGTTGCCCTGTGTTTGCATGGTGGAGCCTTAGACTGCTGCTCAAAAACAAAAGGCATTGTAACCCAGGTCAGAAGTAGAGTTTCTCAGGGTACTAAAGGCATATGACCTCTGGAGAAATGATCTATCTTGCATTAAAAAAAAAAAAAAAGGTTGAAATGAAATTTTGAATGAAAAGTGTTAAACATGTTTTAAAACCAATCCAAGCGAAAACACAGCTTAGTCTGTAATGCCACCAAGCAACAGTGTGACTTATGTGTCTAATGTTACATTTGATTTAATTTAGTTAGGACAGGATAATAAAAAGTATAGTGCTGTTCCATGGGATGTCCTCACACTAACCCATCCTCAGAAAATGACCTAATGCAAATACGTAAAACTAATTCAATGACCTTGTGATACTGGCAGCAGAAACTAAAACAATTTGCACAAAATATTAAAAACAAGCCTTGATTTTGCTTACATTCTCCCAGAGGTGGTAAAACTGTTCAGTCATACTTTCGTAAAACTGATTTTATTCTCAAAGTAATACGCTGCAGACAAAAACACAAAGCTTTGCTCCTGCCAGGTTCGGCACAGTCAACTATGACAAACTGAAAGTGAAATTATCTGATAATTAGGACTAATGAGACCGATAATATTCCTAATACAATGTAGACATACCTACCATTTAAGAGAACATCATAAGTGCAGGTACACTTTAGGCAATAGCCAGACTTACAATACCTGATTTTTCTATTTGTGATAAAAGAACATTTTTCTCCAGAGTCCAGTGATGGAGGGAGGGTTATAATGTGTTACAATGCCTCCAGGAAGGACAATTAAAAAATTTCTAGGGTCTCTTAATATAGAACTAGAAAAAAAAGTTTATTTTTCATATGCTATTGTACCTTAGCTTGAAAACCAATTAGAAAGAAGTTGGCTTTCCAAAGTTAGATCTACTTTATGTCAAAAGAATGCAGCCATGATGAGCCTAATCACCTAAAGCTGCAATGAAACAGTGTGGGGGTTAGCATGCCCAACATTTGGGAAAATCCCTCCAACCAAATTAGTTTGATTTCTATTCAAGTAGAAAATACATCTAAGGCCCTTTATGGATGTGAAAAGATGTGTTACTTTGAGCAACCAAATTCCAAATGACTTATTTAGAAGTTTTTTACAGTTACTTAAGTTGGTGATTGATAACGCCTTTATAATCTTTGCCACCAATGTATAACAACTAGACCAAGAGGCCCAAAGGAGGACATCCTTTCTGAATAATTACTATGGGATAGTAAAGTTTGCACAGTTCTGCATATAAAACGAGCAAACATGACTTACCCCCCAATAAAACAATTCCATTTTACATATCCCCATTTGAATTTATGTTATTTATATTCCCAGCTTGAATTTATGTTTACTACAACTACATATGTTTCCTTAGAATGCATCTGTGTTTATGCTAAGCATGCCTGAACTTCCTCACATTCCAGACGCACATGAAAGTAAGATTCTGCTGTGGAATTAGATCAGCTAGCACTTGTCACTGCCCCCAGCCCATTATCTAAAAAGGATGAAGAACAATATAAACCCAATGAGATGAATCTTGGGAGAATCCTTGCAATCCAGAATGGCAAATGTATCAGAGACTAGTAGGAACACAATTTGGTGCAGTAGGTCAAACATTCTACTTGTTAGCCCATAACAGAGTTTAAAGTGGACATTTCACTGATAAGATATGTGGGCTGCCATTTCTGTCACAGTTCTAAAAATTACTGCTTGCATGGTCGGAGTTCTGATCCTTTGGCTTTTCTACCATCTGAATCATTGAGCCAGACTGAGTATACAGCATAAAAACTTATAAAACTATAAAACTTATAGAGCACCTAAAATTCTTTAGAATGAGTTCAGCAGCTTACATCATCTCTTAACGATAAGTCCACTTTACTTAGCAGATCAAAAGATATTTTGT
>NC_092867.1:26573029-26695005 GCF_032062135.1 Pyxicephalus adspersus
TAACTGGACCTTAGGAATAAGTCGGTGCTTTGATGACTCATTGAGTTCTGTACACAGTGAGCTTCTTTCAGCATAAGTAAAAGTGCCACATGTGAGAAAAAGCCTACAAGCTACTTTAACACTTTACCACAAATCAACACAAATAATTAGGTTGCTTAGAATAGTGCATCCTGTCGCCATTACTTCTCTAGGTAAACTATGCAACAAGCCATCAAAATGATCAAATAAAACAAAATTATCTTTAGATTGGGCCACTTCCTTCTATTGCTGATGGAAGTGCTGCTGGTTAGCTTTTTAGGAGTAGACAGAGGACAACTAACTGGTCTACAGCTATGCTGCAAATTGTGATGCACAGTGCGTTTCTCAATCAGCATTGCTTCTTCTAATCGGACAAGATGTGCCTTCCTCAGCCAAACAAACAAGGGCATGGTGGCCATGACACTGGTGCAGGTTTACAAGTTGTTCTTCCATGTGCAAGTTTTGTTAGGTTGCTACTGCTGCATATCTGGAACACGTCACAAAACCTACAGCTTTGGAGATACTCTAATCAAAATATCTAGCCATAACAATTTGGCTTTTGTGAAAGTCATTCAGGTCCTAATACTTGCACATTTTTTTTCTGCTTACAACTCTTCAAGATCGGATATCACTGAATAGAACAAACTAATTCACATCTATGTAGTCAGTAGTTGCTATTTATTAGCCACCAACTTAAATAAAACCCAGCATTCTATGCCAGGAAGAGCATTACTGGAGGAACATAAGGAGAAAAGGACGTTTTACGGTTGCTACAAATAAGCAAATCTGTTGCCAAATTTTAGACGTGTGCATGTGTGTGTACACTATTCTGTACAATTATGTGCTGTAGGGTCACTTTGCATGCGTATTGGAGCAAAAGGCAAGGGTCAGCTGTGAAGGAAGCCAGTGATTTCAAGTATTAAAGAATCCAATTTATAGGAAAGGATGGTATGCACACGGTGACAAGTAGTAACAGCCAACAGAAGCACACCATCCAACATGTTACCGCTCATGTTTATAGCCACATAGTAAACTCCCTCCACAAGCTGGCTTTGTCCATTGCTGCAATACAAACACATAGTGACATTATAGCATATAATCATGTTACCAACAGGTTCAGATCTAGTTGGTAATGATTGGAAGTAATGATCTATTTATTGTACTGTTATTTTTACTGAAGATTAACATTAATAAACTACTAATGTGTAGCAGCCCCTATGCAGCCACTACATCTAAGGACTAATAAGCTGTAATATAATATACTTCTTATGAAATTATTTACATACACTCTGTCTCCTGTGTCAGATAACGTTTTGTTAAATCACCACTGTGCACAAATATGTATAGAAGATACAACAGAAAAAGGCCACCAATGGTCAAGGGTTTACAAAGAAAAAGGAAAAAAAAAAAAAAGACACAGGACCCAAACTCTATGCTAATGACAAAACAATAATATATTTATATACAAAATAATGAATATTTAAGCTTTTTGTCATTTTGTTCTGGTGGTATTGGGTTCTATGTATTTTCACATTTGTATGTCTACATGATTTTGGCAACAAGGTAAACAAAAAACACAACTTTGCAGTAAATTGTTCTATGTAAAGCCTATTTTTTTTTTTATACAGCTTAGCAGTTATATTTGTTGACTTCTCTCACAAGGGTGACTGCAGGCTATTTAAATGTAGTAATGAGACATAGGATAAAAAGGGGTGAAGTGTTAATGGGCTAACAATCTACAATGATGTCAACAACATCCACTGCGCTGCACACGTTGCTTGAACTAATATGCAGCTTGGATGAAAGTTGAGGAGGTCGCAATACAGGAAGTTCTTCAGCTCAGAATAAGGGAGATTTTCCTTCCAGACCCTGGCGGCCCGCAGGAAGATTATTCATCCCTTTTCCAGCCTCAAATAACACACTATAGTCAAAATGATTCACTCAACGACTCTTCCTTTAGAAAGCCCCAGTCTGCCTGCCAAGCTGCACTCTTCAATTCTATCTACCATGCAGAAGCCTGCCTGCTCTTTTGATTTCCACTAGAACAGCTTTCTTACCAAGTCCCCTTTTCTTACCCATCTGTGCTGAGCAGAGTTTTGAAACTGTGTCTACATTCTTTCCGTAAGCGAGCTCCAAGGACCTAACTAGAAAGCAGATGTTCCATGTTTTGTGAATGATGTTACTTAGACATTTGCAGAGTTTCAGCCCTAATCACGTAAATGAACAAACACACCATAAATATGGATCATTCACACATCACTGATAATGGATTCTTCATGATAGACACTATACACTGCATTTAATGTTAGGGGAACAGATAAAACTCAAAACTTTCTTTTTCATTGTGGATAGAATGGGGGAAGAGCTGAAATGCTGTCTGGGTATCGGCTGAGAACATTTCCACTCACTGCCAGTTTTCTTTGATGTCTAACAAATAGACATTAAAAAGACGTAACGTCTCCTTAAGAAGGATAAATCATCAATAAAACTTTGCAGCTATTCTAAAACGCTACCCAAAAAACAAGTTTGAAGCCTGCTGCTGTAACTATATGTAAACATTCTTCTAAGAATACCAGATGGACAATCTGATGATGGTTCATATCTTCTTCACAACCAAACTACAAGTCATCCTCAAATCTGCACCATGATCCAAAAACTCCTGGCAGTATATGGAATAAAGTTTGGGATTTTTACTTTTGTTAGGTTTAATCAAGGTGCCCAAACGTTTACTACCAACTGGTGTGTAATAGAATTATAAGAGGAGAGGTAGAGAGCTAATGATTGTGGGAAATGTTTCCCAACCCCACACATACAAAAATTCTAGACCAGTAACGTCATTAAGGACACCACAATCCCTAATAGTATTCTGGTATATAGATGAATCATATTTTAGAGGATCTTACAAAACATTAATGACAACAAAAACTGTAAAGGGTTGTGCTAAGGATCCTTAACAGCGAGACCACCAATATATTGCTTTGCTTAACAGATAGTTATTCTTGCATATATAACCGGACTCACACAGAATTATATGTGGAGACCAGTCCATATTACTGTAGCTGTCAGTGAAATCTATAAATATATGTGGTAGAATCAGGAAACAGCTAAGGTATGCATGCTGGAGGGACAGGAGCAGAAGGTTATAACACAGGGGTTGGATAAACACTGCTCAGCATTTAGGTAAGCCTGAACTATTCCTTTCATAACTAGGAGACACATGGAGTTATTGTTGGGTGGCCTCTAAACTGGACTTTAAACACACATTTAACAATTATCCTTTATCATGTATGTACTTGAACCTGGGAAAGTCTGATTTTACTTTTAATATGTTGTACACGATCAACAGATCACAAGGTGTTGAAGTACTTTGGAATTAAAACATTCCTTACGAAACCGTAATCCTGTAAAAACACAAAGCGATGTTCTTTTGGCACTGGGCTAAAGGTCTCTGGCTGACTGGAATCCTCGGGATCCTAGGGGAGATCGGCCCGAAACTTCCTTGCAGGGTAAACAAACCACAGTCCCTATGTCTTTCAAATAACCGTTTGAAAAAGCCACAAGTAGATGGTGCAGTTCAACTTCAGGTTCTACACTCTGCAGTTAATACAGGACTCAGGAAAGAACATAGTGTCAGCTAAACTCTATATATGACTATATATCCCATGTGGAATAGAACTATGAGGTATCTGAAAGAAGTCGCAACTTTGCCACCAGAAACAAGATTCTGGTTTTCTTTTGTAAACCTGTATTGGATTAGAAGAATTTTATTGGCTGTAATGAGCAGCACAACTTTTTAGCTTTTATTATACAAGGGGTGCAAAAACTTTAGTATGAGGTACACTATATGCATTAGACGGAAGAAACCTCCAGATGGATGGGACTGCCCTGCGGGATTGAAGGTAAGTGTATTTTTTGGGTTTAGTTCCTCTTTAATGGATACCAATGATCTTTTTGGCAATCTGTAAGGATGACATTGACCACCATGCTAATATACTGTGTGTACGGATGTAGTAATTATAGCACGGGTTCCCTGAGGCCCAAAAGGTATTTCAGGGTCCCACCATGTTAAAAGATAAAGAAACACTGCCTTAGGGCTCTCAGAGGATGTTGGTCGTCTACAGATTTCTACAAACACTTCACAATGAGACAATTAGCTGAATCACCTAGGTGCACCACCCAGTGCTGGCTGATCTAATTAAAGGACCCGCACCATGTAATGTTCTATGGATACCTAAAGCACCCTGCAAATATTCAGCCCTGGCCTCCGCTGCAGAAAATAAAGGAAAAAAAACTTTGGCCAAGTCAGCCTAGGAATGTTACAAACTGATCTGCATTCATTATAATAAATCACCCTGTGAGCACGGGATGGGTTGTTATACAAAGTAAAACGGTTTGTAAAAGTTTGGTTTTATCATTATTCCAACTTTCCTTTTTGTTTTATAAACAAACTTGCAGCTCCATTAAATCACTGCACATGGCATGGCGTTACATCCAGGGTTTGCACCACTTTCACCACTTTCTTTAACTCATGGGACAGTGGAATTTTTGTTCACAGCAAGACCCAGAAACTTTGTTCTCTAATATTTCACATTAGAATGCATTGTGTGCCATTTGCATCCATGCAATGTAATCTGAGCCAATTGGAAGCAACAAGTCCTGGTTTGTGATATGGCGATGGGCCTGGGCATGCTGTGTACTGGCCAGCGCATGGCAATCTCAGATTTTTGTTTTTTGGTGCTTGTAATAAATTAAACAAATCCAGAAAGCGATGACTGCAAAATTCTACAGAAATCCTTGTCAGATTTGGGGTGGGGGTGTTACCATGGTAACCCTGTGATGGGGTTGCTATGGGCAGTGTGCAGGGATTGATGCTCCCCGGGAATGATGGCGGGGATACATCTGGGGAGAGTTAGCAGACATAGCGGATGGTGGAGGATGGGGAGCGGGGTGAGGAGGGGATGGGGAGCGGGGTGAGTCACGGAGGGGATGCGGGATGAAGCTTTGTCCTGCCATGGACTGGGGAAAAGTTCCCCTTACCTTGCAGCATGGTCTCCAGCTTCTTCCTATCCACCCGGAATCTCTCCTCACCCCACTCCGGGTCATGGGGGGCTGCTGGGCCGGGAGAGTCGTCCTCAGAGCCGGGTAAAGGGGAGTCGGTGCTCCGCTCGCTGTTGGAGCCCTGGTCAGACTGGTGCATGTATCCGCTCATTGTGTCTCCCTGGGATGCCATGGGGTCCGAGCTGAGCTGCTCATATAACGGGGAGAGCGCCCGGGAACCGCTAGCTGGGACGGCACGACTGACATACAGCGGGGAAATGCTGAGCGCAATGTGAGCTCCCTCTGTGGCTGCAGCCTGACACAGCCCGCACTACTACAGCGCCGCCACTGGACACTGTGACGTCATCACACCCTGCCACCCACCGCACTGCTCAGACCTGGGGGGGGGACTCTGCTGCATATTAGTGCTCAGACCTAGGGGGGGACTCTGCTGTGTGTCAGTGCTCAGACCTGGGGGGGACTCTGCAGTGTGTCAGTGCTCAGACCTGGGGGGGACTCTGCTGCATGTCAGTGCTTAGGAGGGACTCCGCCTGTACAGAATATGTAACATTCAGTACATTTCCTGTCCCTGGAAGTTATTGGAAATCTCCCAAAGTGAGTTATTACTAGTCATCCCTGGAATCAACATTCCCATTGGAAGATTGCTGCCAGGGAGCCCCTGCAGAGCCTAGCAATGACTATACCATTCCATGATCCCCTGTCTGTGTCTGTGGCACCCTAACTGCCCCCTCTAATTCACTGATGCCACATTTAGACTGAGCAACATGTAATAAAATGCCCCTTTCCTGCCCATCAGTGCAGATTACTTGTAAGAGATTCAGCTTGTGATGAGATTTTTGCATTGCCTCCACCTGTCCCCCTTACCCCGGGTACCCCATGTCACCTCTGCCATCTTCACCTACATATGGAAGCCATGTACAATCAGTACAGAAAATAAGGCAAAGCCACCTACAACCCAAATATACTTTTTAACCCTATTGGTCAATTTTATCCCCATTTTACACCCTGATCTCAGCAGATATTAATGCCAGTAACAACACCCAACAATCTGGTGCTCTCCATGGTGGTGATGCCCATTTCCTTCCTCCTTTGCCCGGTTCCTGGTAGTCTGGTCTGCTCAGCCTGGTTCCCCTTCAATATATTCTTGGCTCAGATGACTGAACTCTGGCTGCTGAGGTTATGTACAGGTTGGGCAGCCAAGAATGGTGTGGGGCATCCGGGCATGGTGCAAAACTACCATGATAACTGCCACAGACACGGTGCTGCGCGCCCAGCATGGAGTAATGAAGCAGAGCAGCACTCAGGGAAAAGTAAGGGTTATCTTTACAGACAACTTGGATAGCCCAAATTTGCCCATGCATACTGACTGATGTGATCACAAAGTCCCAGTGATAAAGTCCCTGAGGCTAGAACAAGAATAAAGAAATTTATAGAATATAGACTTTATTAATTATGTCATAAGGTGTGGGGGGATAATGATAGAAGCACGGAACAAAAATATAATAAAATAAGATATATTACACCTCCCTCCAAACTCCAACCTTTAATCCCTAAATCATCAATAGTTTTCACCCACCCACATTTGTGTTGCCATACAAATGCTGTAATAATATAATATGTAATAAACAATATATAATAACAACAATAATGATGCCAAAATACAATATGTCAATGAAATAGAATTTAAAACATGTTCCCACTGAATACAACTGATCTGCAGATTGGGGACTCCAGAGAGAAAGAGGAGCTTTCCTGTGCAGTAAGCAATGACATAAAATGATATCAATAATTTCATCTTCCAGTCTATATGCAAAGAACTCATTGTGGGTACCAATAGGGCTACCATGTGGGGAGGTCATGCCAACTTGACCAACCAATGTTTACCAAATACAAGTTTAAAGATTCATTTGTAAGCATAATATTGTATAGTGGGGTCAGATATTTTTTTGGTACGTAATACCATGTGTAAGCAGGCTGACATTTCCCTAGTGTACCAATTACATTTTTTCAAAGAATATTTAGGAAATGGAGTTTGTTCTAGGTGGCAAATCTATCCTAAATCTCTGTTCTTGGAGCTTTTGTTTGAAGAAAAATAAAGGCATGTATGAATCATTCCCATATCCTACATCTGCTTTCCAGATATCAGAGATCTTCCAAGGATGCTGGGAAACCTCTGCCCATGACGACTTGCATGTATTACCGAGGTGTCTGCTCCATTCATCCACTGCTAGTTATTTTCTCTCCAAATACAATAAGTCAGCACATATAATTCACTCTTTATATACAGTCTGGAAGATCCTTCTTTGCCTGGTACTACATTAAACAAAATGTAAATGAAAAATAGATTTTAGATGCCATTGGTATGCAACTTGTAAAACAGATTCCATGTTGCAACATAAAAGATCTAATTTATGCCCAAGATGAAGGAACGTAAATTAAAGAACCATCTAAATCTTTTAGGTAATGAGTTAATCCAGATGGTATTAAAAATTACAAAATTTTCCATTACACTCACAACTGTTTATATGGAACCTGAAATTTTATGGAGGATGGACCTAACAACAATATTTATTGGACTGGATATTATCAGTCTCTGTTGTTATTATTAAAATGTGGTATTTATAGAGCAACAACATATAATGTAGTGTTGTACAATAAATAGGGATTGCAAATGACAAACAAATATAAACAACACAAAGGATACAAAAAACAAAAAAAAACACAGAAGAAGAGGACCCTGCCCAAAAGAACTTACAATCTATGGGATGTCTGTTAAAATTATCACATCAAACTACAACAATAAATGGGATATACAGTATTGTTTTTGGAGATGGGAGGTTTAATCAGTGGTTCTTGAAAAAGCGATTTTATTTGTAATTTGATGCATAAAAAATGTGTCCCTCCAGGCAATGGAACTCCAGTTATGTGTAGAACTCCAGATAATATTTGTGTTTTACATTTGGTTAGAGCAGTGTGGGGTTATGGACATTATGAGTTTTTTTACCACTGTCTGCATCCTTGTTTGGAGGTTGTTTTTATTACTGTAATTTATGTTATTTTATTATAATGCTTTAAATTTGTAATTTACAATCTAACATGTTATTATTAAAATGTGGTATTTATAGAGCAACAACATATAATGTAGTGTTGTACAATAAATAGGGATTGCAAATGACAAACAAATATAAACAACACAAAGGATACAAAAAACAAAAAAAAACACAGAAGAAGAGGACCCTGCCCAAAAGAACTTACAATCTAAGGGATGTCTGTTAAAATTATCACATCAAACTACAACAATAAATGGGATATACAGTATTGTTTTTGGAGATGGGAGGATTAATCAGTGGTTCTTGAAAAAGCGATTTTATTTGTAATTTGATGCATAAAAAATGTGTCCCTCCAGGCAATGGAACTCCAGTTATGTGTAGAACTCCAGATAATATTTGTGTTTTACATTTGGTTAGAGCAGTGTGGGGTTATGGACATTATGAGTTTTTTACCACTGTCTGCATCCTTGTTTGGAGGTTGTTTTTATTACTGTAATTTATGTTATTTTATTATAATGCTTTAAATTTGTAATTTACAATCTAACAATGTATCCAATTCTTCCCCATCACTTCAACACTGAAAATGACACTAAGGTAACCCCCTAACTTCTGGGTATACATTTTTCATGATATGTGTACATGCCCAGATCAAGCAGACCTTTTGGTAGATATTGACTCTGCTTGGCTGGTGGAGCATTAGCACAGGACTGTAGACAGCGGTTTGTGTAGGAGGAATGGTCCTCCTCCCTGCTGGGAGATAGGAGCATGGAGATCTGCTCGGCTTGTTGGAGTGGGGAGATTTATTGTAAGGGGCCTCTTTGCAGAAGTGAGAAAAATAATATTTTTTTCTGCATTTATAAAATTATCTCATCCCCAAAAAAATATACTTTCCCATGCTTTCCAGGAGTTTTTGGTGTTATATCATTGGAAATGTATTATATTTTTATTTCAAATTAATATGCATGTGAAGAGTCCCAGCTGGACATATTTTTTTAACAGAAAAAAGTGGAGAAGAAATTATTCTCTGTGTGTGGCAAATGAAGTTTCTGCAGGGTATTTTTATAAATAGGCTTCTAAGAATATTTAAGACCCATCACCTGGCAAAAAGTAAACAGAAAAGGATAAATAGTATATTAGGATAACGTTCAGGAGTGCCCATACACTGCCAAAATGCCTCATCAGGCAGGGCTGGGACAGTGTGGTACACTGACTGCCAGTTGTGGAAAACTTGATCCTTTGGACACGTTCTGGTCTATGGTGGGACCAAGCGACTCCACATGGCTTCTGATGAACTGAGATTGGCGGATTTGACATCAGGTACTGATCACTGGTGTCACCATACATTCGCTATTTGGCTGCCACAGGTACATGCTGCATGTAGCCTGTCCCCCCAGAAAACTGTTCACTGGTATGCAGAAGCAGTAACCACACTGCAATCTCCAATCTGATCATAGATACACTTTTTGCTCAGTGTTTCCTACAATGTATGTAATTTTGATAGAAAAAGATGCTCCAAGGCAGCGTTGCCACCTTTGACCTCACGGACCACTAAATTCATAAATTTAAATCCCACTGACCATTAATATGATTTATTTGTAAAGATAAATATATTTGTAAAATAATGATCTCCCTAATGGTGTCTGATGCGGACTGTGGAGGCTCTGATTCATTGATCAGTTCACGGTTAAGTGACGTATTACTATTGTTACTAATATGATTAGTTGCATTACCTTTGGTATTATAAAGAAATGCAAAATGTTTGTTTGCTTTTTCTCACTCATTTTGGGTTTATTTCATTTGAATCTAAGACCAAACAAGAAATGATAGTTATCAAAGTCAAACTATTTGATGCCATTAAATATATCAGTTAAAGAAATTACACAGCTAAGGTCATACTTACCTAAAAGAGCATCTGAGAAATAAACAAAAAATAAAAAACAATCGGATGACAATCGGTATTTGCGGAGCGGCGTGACTGTTGTAATGGTGGAAACAATGCTGAAGCGTACGGTTGCCAGCAATGGTTGCCTCATACAACTTAAGACGACACTGACGTCACGCTGCATCTCCCTTGTTTGTCTCTCTCTAGTACAGTTTGTGAATTTAGTGCAATATAAAGGTGAAAATTGTCATTCAGAATATAAGAATTTATTAGAATATTATTTTTGTTTTTTTTTATTAATAAAAAATGCAAAGTCCACATTTTTCTGTGAACCACCAAAATTTTAGCGCGGATCACTTGTTGGCACAAGGTGTCTTATTCACCCATGCCACATTATTCTGCCTATCTCAATCAAATATAACCTGACTCAATCTAATTTATTTCATTTTTCACACAAGAGAAAGTGAAATATATTCCCAGATAAAATCTGCCAAATTGATGTATACAGTAACAATCAGGCACAGATTAATTTACTGAAGTTTTCCATCTTGACACTAAATGTGACAGGTGAATACTATTCAGTGATACTGAGAATAAACTCAGTATTTGCACAGTTGTTATTCACATACCTGACACTTACCTTGTACAGCAAGGAGTGTCTTCAAATGCTAATTCTGTATGAACAGTGTAAGTGGTGCAGGTAAAGCACAAAGCAATGGTAATGATCATTAACACCTCCATGTGTGAGGGTAATACGCATGTTAAACAAACCATTACCTGGTTTCACTATACAGTATCACCCAGATTATCACAGGTCTGTCTCACTAATTAACCCTCCATTAGAGGTGAAACTGTTTGGGATCACACTAAGAATGATGTCAGTCAGGCAGGGCCAGGAATTTTCCAAACTCACTAAATTTGTAGCTGTAAACTTAATGCAGTTGTGTATAGCCAGATTTTAATTCTTAAAGTGTGTAAAAAGGATTACCATTAAATATGTCTGGTGTGTTTAGTAGATTAGTGCCTAATGGTATAGGGTGAGGGATTAAAAGTGGCTACATGGGCATTTAAGTGATAGAAAGATGGAAAAACTTTATTACTGAGCATAAACTAATACCAAGTCTAGGAAAACATGTCGTTTGTTTTTGAACCTGATGATATTGGCTGCTCCAGGAAAAAAAACAAAAATAAGTTGTGCATAGTATTGCTCTCTTGTTCAAACTGAAACAACCAATTATTTGCAGGAACAGTTTTAGGGCAGGGGAAATTGAACAATCACCACTAGGGTCCCTAAAATATAATGTTCACCCAATGGGGTGTTCAACCGACCTGGAACTTCCTATAACTGATCATCCTACTAACTGGACTTACTTACTTTTGATTGTATCTTTCATCAATGAAAAAAACTTGAACACTTTGTGCTACACTGAATAGTGGAGACCAGCAAAACTGATAAAGAAACAATGGAGAAAATCATACATAATGATCTCTTTATCCTAGCAAAATGATAAGGCTGACAATGCTGCAAGATTACTGCTGAAATTTCAGCATTGCTGTCATCCCCTCCATGCAGTACTAGGGCTGTCTACACATTGCTTATGTCTTTTGTATCTACTGGCATTGTCACCCTATCGGAAGGCCTGACACTGCTGGACCCGAAATAGATAGTTGCTTAGGGGCATACAAGTGTGTCCAGGTCAAGCTTCCTGGAAAATGTGACATCTAAAAAAAAAAGGATTGATAAAGGCATTTGAACTGTGATTTACCAATATGTATAAAATACATCAGTTTTGCAAGTTTTACATTGATATACATTTAATGAAGAGCCCTATTGTGTACTGTAATATTTATATCATTAAAATATTTGCAGGTAAACACCATAAAACAAAGGTAAAAGTTTATATTTCCAGAAGTTGTTATGTTGGCTATTATAATAATCAGAATATTCATATCATTTTACCAGTAACCAAAATACAGACTTGTCCTTCTAATGCAGGGGTCAGCCAACTTTTTTGGCTACTAGGCCATTTTAGGAGGTCAAGAAGGCACACAAGGCCGGAATCTTTCTCAAGTCCCTCGCTGGTGGTTCGGCCCCCCACCAGAAAAACCCCTGAAAAGAAATCCCTCCCCTCCGCAATGCATACGGAGGAGAGAGAATGTCCTCCTACCCTGGCAAGCGGAAATGTTAACGCCGGCCACGGTAAATAGGGAAGAAGACATAACAGAGAGGCTCAAGAGCTGCAGGCTGCCGAAACGGACCACTGGCTAGGCCGTATCTGGCCTAAAGGCCGGAGTTTGCCTACCTCTAATGGTTCCGAAAACATTCAAATGTGCTGCATTTCTACATATTTCTGCAATGTATTGAAAAAAATCTTTCCTCATTCTGTGATCAAAAGAGAATGTTTTTTATATATATTTGGTAATTATTGCTCTTTCTCTAACTCCTACAGTAAGATTTATATTGTTTTCATCATTTAAATGTGTATATGTAACAACTAGAAAAAAAAGTCTTTCTGAAACCAGTGTGCTTTATAGGTTTATGTAGAAAAGTGCTTACCAGTAATTATATTGAACCATTTGTTCTGGGTTAATAGACATGAACATTCCTAAACAGGGAAGATAAGGTTTTGCAAGTGGAGCATTGTTTTGTAAAGGTTCAGTAACTTCAGAAATTGGAATTATAGCTTTCACCTATGAGGAACTTGCAAAATAATCCTATAAAATGGTTACTAAACTGTTTACATTTATTCATTGAATTCAGTGGCATTGCATAAGGCATAATTTGACTTGTTTTGCAGTTTGGCTTTCCAGTGCATGTGAATATATAAATATATATATAGACATAAATATATATATATATCTTTGTATAATATTTATAGTTACATGAAGGTTTTATTTCATTTTGCAAGGACATTTTAACGAACTGGACAGATTTCTGTGGGCATGTATATGGCGAAGTGTGCCATGGTGTTACCGCACTAGTGGGCACAGAGAAAGGTATGTGTTCCCAATAGACATAATTTCTTCTGACACACATTTTAAAAAGTTCCGGCATCAGTCTTCTGTAACAGTCCTTGGCATTTTTTCACATGGCATCCCAAAACTACAAAGGAAATTGGCATTAGGATTACAAGCCTAAACAGGGAGCAGGTAGCAATGTAATGCCCACCATGTTTCACCACTCTGATTAATATCTGAATAGTAAATTATCTCCACTTAGGGCCACCACCCCAACATTTTGTATTAGTACTGTACAGGTAGGAAATACACCCCTGTGCCATAGCCCAATCCTTCCCTGTACCTTAGTTATGCACATGCTGTTTACCCTGAGCACATGTGCCCCAATTCCAGGAATCATGGGCAGAGATTCTACATAGCAGTATTCGTTAACATTCATGCAGAATATGGAATACATTCCATGAACACATCCCAGCCTGGTGTACTGCCAACTGTAATCAGAGCAGACATAAGTAATGTTTTAAACTCCATTAGAGCAAGCCAGCATTTGACAAGCAGTACATGCAGACTTCAGTATGAGGCACCCAGTTTGAATTTCTCATGTCCACATGCGATTGCTGAGATGGTTCATTGAGCAGAGTGGCTCAATTAGTCTGAATTCTTACCAAAATATTTGCTTTGCCACACACTCGGGTAAACTGTACCAGCAACACTAGACAGGCATCGGTGTATCTATATCACTCCCTTGGATGGGCCCACCGTGCTTGTGGGCGTTCTAGACAGGGAGTTGAGGAATTTAGTAAATAAGAGCATTTGGTACCACATTCTGTGTAGAGTAAAGTTGCTTTTCAGTTTTATTATCCGCCTAAACCTTTGAGAGGCTGGCTGACAAGGGTGATCATCTCTTTCAGAGCTGTCCAACTCTCGTTCTCAAGGGCCAGGCTCCACGCACATATTATAGTATTTCCCTGACAGACAGCAGTTCACTTTTCATGATTTACAAAAAATAAAGATTTGAATTTAAATGTCCTGGCATGTATGTAGTATTTATATGGTTCATTTTAATTAAATCAAAAACTGAACAATACAGTGAAATGATATTGTATGAGTGACAGACAGTTTATATAATTAGACCCCAACTATTCCATTCTATTTTATATAATTATTATACTTGCCATGATTTACAGGTCACTATACCAGAACCTCATGACAATGTCTGAATTATCATTCACATCAGAAAAAAGATAATATGTCCCTATGTTCAATATGGGTTTTTATCCCATGGACACTTTTCAACATCAGACACACACTGTTAGATTGGTAAACTTTAAATCTAAATCTATTGTTCTTTTCCAAAAAAAAGAGTTTAGTAAACTTTCTTGTTCTTGTTTCCTGGGCACTCATATACATGTGTTCTTTGACTTACAGCAAACATCAGGTATTGTCACTGCTATTCTGATATGGTATATTATGGGGGCTGTGGGAATGTCTGAAAGTGTATGTTTGGGCAAAATTAAATATATAATTTTTTTTATATAATATACATACATTTCTTCATGTTCTGTCTTTTTAAAAATGTTGCAAGTACAGGACCATTGCTATATACCCAGATCACATATCGAAATATCTTCATTTGCATTGCCATTTATAAAACTAAAATTTCAAGTAGTATTATAAGTTCTCCCCAGTTCACCTCATGATATGGGGATGAATAGATGAAGCAGTGTTTTGTAGTGCAAATCAGGAGTAAGTAGTCTAGGACAACAAACCTCGTACTCGATAAATACATTAAATGTGTGTTATCACCCTAACACAAGAAGTGTGTTACTGGCAGGATTACCAGCTACAAAAAGCCTAAAAAACAAATGCAGTACTAAAATATATTAAAGGTTGGTTTTTGGATTTTGGTACACTTGAACATGATACGCTTTGTGTTTTGTGTGTGCCAACAACCAACACATTACCTGGGTGCAGTATGAAGTATTTTAAAAAAACATACAAATTTATTGGTTTTGTTACAATGTATCAGTTACACTATAAAATATGCAAACATAAAAATAGATCTTTAGGGTTGAATAAAGAACAATAAAGATAAATGGTCAGCTTCAAAACTCTTTGGTCCTCCGTATGCAATCACTTGTATGTCTTCTTTATTAGATTTCAGTACACAGCAATCTAAAGTGTTGTTGCATTCTGAAAACCGTCATTACACTTTGCGTTGCCCACAGATTGTTAGCAACAAAGAGAAAGGCTTTCTTTGCCAGGCTTAAACACAGTTCTTGTCATAGTTTTGTTTGATTTTTCTTTTTACGAATGAATTTTCCAGCAATCCATTTATTTGCGGTCATGAGAGCACCCTAAAGGACAAACAACAGTTTTTAGTGCAGTACTTGGTGGAATGTTGGCCCATTGTTACTTTACCCCTATATAAGTGAAGCAATAGCTGCTCCTTTCAGGGTTTAATGAAAGCAATAAAATCCCTCTCCTTGTTAGAAGGTAATTAGTCACCATGGTTGGCTGGAGGGTCTTGTTATTTGTTTCTAACAGCATTCATTAGGCAGGGTATGCTGCTCCGATTTGTGAGCCCTCACATCCAAACCCTTCCCTTCTTATATGAAATATTTCTTCATTTTCCAAAAATAAATTATTTTCATGTGTAAAACTGTAGCTCGAAACATTTTTAAAAAAATCCTTAATTTAGTTCATACATTTGCTCTGTGTGGTTTTACCAAGATCCTTCCTTTAGTTTAAGCTGAACCTTTAGTCCTGTACAGTTGTACGGGCTTTCCTCTTGCACTAAAAATGTCTTATTCTTGTCCATTAGAATCTGCAACAAAGTAAATAGAGCCCTGATTTTCTGGAGGATGTTCAATATAACTTTTGTCCCCAGCCTTACTGCCTAACAATTATGGGGGCAGCACGGTGGCTCGGGGGTTAGCACTCTGGCCTTTGCAGCGCTAGGTTCCAGGTTCAATTCCCAGCCAGGATATTATCTGCATGGAGTTTGCAGGTTCTCTCCGTGTCTGCGTGGGTTTCCTCCCACATCCCAAAAACATGCAGTGAGGTTAATTGGCTCCTCCTTAAAAAAATTGACCTTAGACTACATTAATGACATATGACTATGGTAGGGACATTAGATTGTGAGCTCCTTTGACGGACAGCTAGTGACATGACTATGGACTTTGTACAGCACTGTGTAATATGATGGCGCTATATGAATACTGGATAATAATAATTACATTTCAGTTCTGTCAATCATGTTAGCATCCAATGTGGGTTTTACATAGGGAAGCCTGTATGTAATTGCACTTTGCACTTCTCCAGAATGACCTCTACTCTTAACAGTATGTTAATATTTGCAATACCCCATCCAAAGCTAGCACTGTCCATATATCAGGAACAAGGGCTCTTGAGATCAGTACTGTGATGTTTTAAGGAAACACTGTACAGCACTCCTCCCACCAGCCATGATCTCCCTGCATTGCATAGAGAAGCCCAAAGATACAGAAATATCATCTAAAATAAGATGTTATAAAAACAGAAAGATTGTATTTAAAAATGTTATTTTCATGTTGATAAGGTGGGGTGGGAGGAATTAGGGGGAAAATATCAGCGGAATAAACGTCAGTCTTAATAGCTTTAAAACATTGCATGAACTTTTATAAAGGTCTAATGCAGTGTTTCTCAACCATGGTTCCTTCAGAGCAGGGGAGTCGAACTCAAATACACAGAGGGCCGAAATTAAAAACTTAGACCAAGTCGGGGGCCAAACTTAAAATTTATTGAAAAAATTGAGGAAGTTTACTACTTTATCCATAACTAACAAAAACAAACCCCTCTACACACACTTTAGGGTTGAAAAGACTAATTTCTTTCTATCTCTGCAGGCTGTGTGTTGTTCATCCTCTAACATCACAAGTTTGTCTGACACTAAATATTACACTATGCAGTCTCTAATGGATTGAAACAAACACAATGCCCCTGGTAGTCAGGCCCCTTGTGATCATTGCCTAGGCTTTGTGTCACATGATGGGTGTATAGGAATAATGTCTATGTATTGCATGTATTGAAAATGATGATGTGAGATGGTAACGTGGGTGGACGGGCCAGATGTAGTTCATATATGGAATTCTTTGGGGGGCCAAAAAAAGAACCTTGAGGGCCAGATTTGGTCTGCGAGCCAGTGTTTGAGAGTTTGACACCCCAGCAGTTTTTACCTCTCGGGTCAGTTTAACTGACACCAATTTAGCTATTTGTAAGAGCAACATTTTTCCCACTGGTGAGTAATGTAAAGACATTCTTCCGCTGACCACCGCAATAATATAATGTGAGCTGTGAATATAGTAACTATAGCAGGGGTTCCCTGAAGATCGGATATTTATTTCAGAGATTCTCCCATGATAAAAAGCCCAATGTACACTGCTCAAATGTGTACTGCCATTCCTACCATGATCACCTTAATATTCTTACAAAGTATCCAGCATCTCTTGAACAGAGGCTTCTTACTTACCGACTTACCTGTTTCATGATGAGTATACTGTACAAGAACTTGTACAGTCTATGGAAGCCGGGCCTCTCTTCATCATGCTTGTCAACTCACAGCACAGTTTCCTAACTCGCTGTCCTCAATCCGGGAATCAAAGGGTCTGATTTATGAAAGCTCTCCAAGGCTGGAGTGGATATACTTTCATCAGTGAACCTGGGTGATCCAGCAAACCTGGAATTGGATCTGGTCCAGGATTGAAAACATTTGCTAACAAATAGCAAATCACTTTTCAGAAATCTATTTCAGGTTTTCTGGATCACCCAGGTTCACTGATGAAACTGTATCCTCTCCAGCCTTAGAGAGATTTCATAAATAAGGCCCAAGTGTAAGTATTTCTGACACTTCACTTCTCCAAAGACTTTTACTTTATGTGCCCCTCAGTTAACTACCAATTCAAATAATGACCTAGTCATAGGAACAGAATTTGGTCGTTAAGTGAGGAATGTCGTCTACTATTTCTGTTATTAGGCATATTAATATTCATATTTCAGTTGTCATTTCTTGGGTTTCTCCCTAATGACTTTATATTTGCACTATATGTATGTTCCCAAAGGTTTATCCCTTGAAAGAACCTGTTAGTACAAACAAATACGTGCTGATATGCTATAAATGCATTTAGCTCTACAATCTCTGTTGTTGCCTGACAACGCATAGAATATTTGTGGACTGAACGTTGTCAGATCTTTGCAATTTTTTATGTACTGTTATAACTACTTCTCCCAAATCTCTGCAAAATAAATGGAAGTATTTGGGTTAGTTTCTGTAGTCTAAGATAACAATTAGAAGGGTTTGAGATAGAGCAGGCAATATTCACACAACAGATGACAGACAATGAATTTTTGGATACACTTGATTTTACAATACTCTTGAAATGTTATATTAGGCAGACCAAATGTTTGTGATTTAATTAATATTTAAGTGTATGGAATCCCTAACTCAGGCATATTTTCTGGCATTTTGACACCATGCCCCATTCTATCAATTTTTGAATTTATTGCCAATTTTCTTACCAGGAGATCCTTGCAGTAACAGCATTTGCTGTTGCAGTATGACAATAATAAATTACTGTCTTGCAAGTGGCAGCAGCAGTTTTGATCTCTGTTTAGCTGATTATTGGGCTGGGTATGTGATAGACATATTAGGCAGCCCAATGGCAAACTAAATGAGGGCAGTCTGACAGCACTGCTGAATGCACGGAAATGGCTGTGTTGTCAGCTTTTAATAGGAAGTGATGTTACTGTAGGATCTCCATGAAAGACTTTTTGCAATATAATTCCCAACAAAAATATTTGCTCTAGTAAATTGTACACAGTTCAATATAAAGCCAATTTTCTGAAAAGTAAAGCATAGGGCATACATACACTTTAAATGCCTCCTGCTATTATGTCCCTTATGGTAACAGCACAGATAAATTGTTACTGCATCCCTGCAATTCAGGATACATAGTAAAGCCAATAACTGCAGGATTTAACACAGATGTGAATTCATATTTAAATACTTGAAAGTGACCTATACTGAGAGATGATGTATTATGCCGTTGTGGAGCTAATTGTTTGAATGTTTAGCTTTGGGTAGTTTCAGTCATACCTGAGACTAGCATACAAATAACTACCGTACTACACCTGAGCTGTATATCATTCTGGGTCAGTAATTCAGAAGGTAATAAGAGACATAAGAACACCCCCCAGGCAAACTTCACAATATAGAACTAGCTCAGCAATGGCAGCTATTTCAATAAAAGGTCTACTTTAATTTTTCCAGTAATTATGATCTTGTGAAACATTACAACCAAACTTCAAGTTTACTTTGTTTGTAACTGCCAGAAATTCAGTATCTTGTGTCAGAGATGACAGGTGCAGTTATAGAACATGTGGAAGTATTAGTAGTGAGCATACCCCCAACTTTTCGAGAAAAGCTTGTGACTATTAGATTGGTTTGCCACAAATATAATTAATCATTTAAAAAAATCTTGTGATTAAAAGCCATTGGAACTAAGTAAAAAAATGTTAATTTTGGTAGAAATTGTCTTCAGCCTGAAGCAACTATGTAATAATGATTTAAGTATCAAAAAAACATTCAGAGCAGTTGAAGTTTAGGCTTTTTAATTTACATACAGCATTGTAAGGCTGAGAATGTACTTTTTATAGAATACCCAATTATGCACAAGGTAATGAAAAACAAAAATCTCAACTTGCTTGTGCATGATTAGATGGTTGATGATAACTTTACCTTACTCACTAAGCTAAGTTAGGCTATGTACATAGGGGCAGTCATTGTCGTTGGAAAGGATCTTTCACAATCCTTTTTAATGACTGCACCATTCATGAACAAGTGTTGTACATACAGCACCGTTCTGCTATATGGAGAGGGGAGGGGGAGAACGACAGAACGGCACCCCGCTGCGCCCTTTCACTTCCATTACGATCATTCGTCGCCCATCGTCCGTGGATTCACCAGGGCGGTCGTTTGGATGATGAACATGCAAGATTCTCATCCGATATTGGCTCTGAGCCGATTATCGGACAATTGCACGTGTGTACCTAGCCTAAGAATTCCTTTGCAAGGTGATAATCCACAAGGATTCAAGGGAAGAGCCTATAATCCTTTACATATCACATGAGCCAGCGGAGATGATCTATAAAATCAAAATAAGGTGATTGGGTTCATCTTGGCCCCTTAGGTCCATCTGCCGGTAATTTCTGGTAGGGCTGTCAGGGGAACATACTTGGGTTGTGGGGGTAGAAGGGTAAGTATACAGAAGTGTCCTCTGTGGGCAGGAGAGGAGAGGGCATTATTGGCACATTGGCATATTAGTAACAGCAGAGCTACAAACATCAGATTAAGGCCCCACAAATCTTACGATTTAGGCACCACACTTTTGTGAGACTGCTCTGATTATACATCTTAAGCATCCGTAAGCACATAATCATATAAATTGCCAGCAGATGTAGGAAGTGTATGTGATGTATGTATGATATATACTGGAAGAAACATAGTCATTATGTCACACTTACATTTGTTGGAAAAAGTTCCTTGTCTATGCGGTGGAAATCTAAGCCATTTAAACTGTCAAATCATTCTAGCTGCAGGTTTCAATATTTTTACAAATCCTACCACATCAAATAACTGGACCACATAGACCAAATAGGAAAAAAATGTAAGAATCATTTAATTTTGTTCAGTCAAATCCATTAATCACACATAGTATAGTGTGATATGCATGATTAATGGGTTCAGAAGTTACCCTGGTGACAACTTTACCAAAATACCAACATAACGGAACACGGGGGAGAGCTCAGGGGATAATTCACCTTTGACATGTTTATGAACCTTTGATGTTAGATATTAACAAATTATAGGAAAACATATTCTGTGTCAGGGTATAAGGGAACCTTTACCAGAATATATCTAGTAAAGATGTGTTTCAATAAACAAAAGTGTAAATGTCTCCTCTTAGTTATTGCACTTTTGTTTTCCTCTGCAGAGAGATTCTGGCCAGCCCTTCTGCTGTTGTTTATGGATTGCAAGTGAAGACATTTAGGACTGTGCATAAATTAGGAAGGAAAATACAATAATTATCATTGGTGTTTTAGATCAGTGGTCGCCAACCTTTTGGAGCTTTGGACCTTAATCTCACGGACTCCGGACCGCGCATGCGCAGGGAGCCATGTGTCACTCAAAGAGGAAGAAACTTGCCCCAGAGTGACGTCATAATGCCAGGACCTGCCCACTCTCCCATCACAATGCGTACGGCAGACATGGGACCCCTGTTTTAGATGATATATGCTACAAGAAGAAACAACAAATGGAAACGTGTCTTTTTTGTCCTACTTTTGTAACTCTTGGACTCTCTGGATGCTGTATCATTTTATTGTTTTATTTTAACTTCATGCATAGGACCTGATTTGCTAAATCTCCAGAAGGCTGGAGAAGATACATTTTCATCAGTGAAGCTGGGTGATCCAGCAAACCTGGAATGCTGTTTGTTGGCAAATGTTTTCATCTCGGACCAGATCCATTCCAGGTTTGCTAGATCACCCAGGCTCACTGGGGAAAGTGTATCCTCTCCAGCCTTGTAGAGCTTTATTAAATCAGGCCCATAATCTTCAGGCCAATCAGGTGACATCATAAGTCCTTCCTCTTCTTGTCTAGTGGTGGTGATCATGTAATGCACTACACCATTCTTGGATGAAAAACCGGACTATTGATGGGCAAAAAGTGCACTCTCCTAATGTGTATTCAATTTTAGCTCTGGATTGAATCTGGCTTTGGGATATTGCTCAGAGAGAGAAGGTGAAGCTGATTTATTTAAGAATTTAGGAATGTTCACACAATAAAATATGTAACATTTTACTTCAATTATACAGTCATGGGGACAGAAATTCCCGGTTTACTCATTTAATCTGCACACAATTAGACAAATAAATTAATTTTATTTTGTGAACATTCTCAAAGCCTTGAGTAAATCAGCCTCAATGTGTCCACTATTTTAGTCTTCAATTTCAACAAAACAGTTGCCCTTCACAAGTACACTGGCATTGGGTTCTCCTATTGGCTGGTAAGTGCTAAATAGGACACATTCTTAAATAGCAGTTTATGTGGACTTGAAGTCATCAAGACAAAAACCAGGCACTTGTGTTCTTTCTTCCAAACAATATCTTTGCTGCAGTTGGATTGTCACACTTACTTCTTCCTTGCTTAAGCGCATGCATCTCTCTCCTGCGCACGTGGGCAAGTCTGACTCTGGGCGTGCCTCCGCTCCCAAGCTTTATCAGTTTCGCCCAATCCGCCGGCCAATCAAAAAATAGCCTCTTAATTACCCCTGTCTATTTAGCTAGCTCAGACGCAGCACCCAACGTTCGTGCAACGTGTCTCCAGTGCCGAGCCCCTAGTTTGCTGAGGTAGTTCCTGTACACCTGTTGTTTAATTCAGTGCTTCCTCTGTCCAGCTCCTGCGTTACCCCCTTGTTGCCCAGTCTGTTGTTACCAGCCCAATCCCTTGTGCTGTTCCAGTGTTCCTGTGACACCTGTGCCTCCTGTTGCTTCCAGTGTCTCCTGTGTTCCCTGTGTCCACAGTTGCCCCTGGTGTCTATTTCCTGGATCCCAGGTATTTGACCCCTGGCTTGTGACCTGACCTCTCTTGCTTGCTGCCTGCCTCGACCCCGGCCTTCCTTGAAAACTAGTCTGCCTTGTGATTTGGTACTGTGTTTCATCCTGCCGACCCTAGTGTGCCCAAGGACCGCAACCTGGCAGTAACCAGCAGCGCAACATCCTCACCACTAGAGGCTCTGGAGAAGACCTGGTTACTACTTAGACTCAGGGCTCAGACCACTTTTGTGCAAGCCATAGCGTTCCCTAGTGGCCCTGTCTCCCCAAGCGTAACATGGATTGTAATATGACAGCTGTACTGTATGACCTGGGTGCATTGTGTACACCAAATAGAATCCATCACACATTATTAGCCATAGTAATATTGTCTGGCTGTGTATGCACCCAAGGACAATAAAATATAAACTTAAACTGAATAAAATATAACTTAAGATCTACAAATAATAGTGGTATAGGAAATCAGTAAATGCATTAAAGACATTGATCTTTACAAGAGCTGTAACAAAAATCAGGGAGTTTGAAACATTTTAACTTTCATAATGATACCATAACTGAGAACTGTGGTCTATGTTTGCATATTAATATATTATGTATACATGATTTTGCAGCAGTATTATATCCTTCTAGGTTTCATTGCTTATTATCAATAGTAATATCCTTTACATTTGGCATTTATAAATTCAATAAACTATTTTGTAGTTCTAGCATTGACCACATTTACATTTCAGGTTTTTTATAGTATTTTAATGACTGTTTCGAACATTTAGGCAGCAGTGGGTGACCTGTAGGTCTTCTCTGCCCCCTACTGTTAGGTGGCCCAAAGTTGTTTTTACAGAGATATAAAACAAAAGTTCTATAGAGTGGTATTATAATCAAACAACTTTTTTTTTTTTCTTTTGAAGAGCACTGTAGCTTATACAGTGAGTGAAAAATATTGCAATTTTCTCTTAGTAAGAAAGCAGAACTTAATTACTTTCTCTCCAATTTTAAGGCAGCCTTGTGTGTGTAAATCTCCCATTATTATTATTATTATTACCTCCACCATATTACACATCGCTGTCTATACCTGATTTATTCATCTTATGTAAAGGTTACATGACTTTCATTTTAAATATTATCTCCCAAAGTTTTTTTTTTTATAAAATGTTTGGAATATTTTTGAAAATGCAACGGGCATTGTAAACCTACTTCATATCCTAATCTAGTTAAAGCTTTCAGAAGGAAAAAATTAATCAGTCTGATAATTTTATATTTTAGCATGTTTCTGCTTTTCTTCAATCTGTTGTTTTTAATGTATCCAGTATGTGTTCTTCATATTAATGAACTACATAATTGTTTTTAACTAACTGCAAGGGCACTGAGTTCGGAGCTATACTGTTAATAGCAAATCAGTTGAATTTATTTAGGTAATTTTTATTTTTTTATTTAAAGTTTTGTTCATTTTTTTATCCCATTGCTATGATTATTTTCAGTACAAATTGCTTATGTCACAACTTTATTGTCTAATTGTATAGCCAACCTAATGTGGGCCTATACTAAGACAATATGCAAGCTGCCATTTTTCACCTGGTTCTGAAATATACATTTTACCTGTTTTGTGCTCTAATCCTCCGCTTTTAATATCTTCTGAATCGCAGACCTAGAATAATTGTAGCTCAGGTGTTCAGTTAATTGTGGCACAGCTTGTCACACAGTTATTTGCATGATTGTTACTGTTGTGTGATTAAAACTACTGAAACTACTACAAAAAACTTCTTTGCGTCCACACAATTATCAATCTTTAGACGTAGTTCAGGTATGGCAGTTTATATCTCTTGCTATATATATATATATATATATATATATATATATATATATATATATATATATATATATATATATATATATATATATAACCAAAGTACAAAAAAATGTTGGATCCATATTTGACATGTAGCCCATATAACATTTTTTTACATAATCTCTCATATATTGTCATCATCTTCCTAGAGAATCTGTCTGTTACTGTCTGACCAAAAAGTCTATTGCTTTGTAACTTTGGTTGTTTTCCAATGGTTTAATTATGACAGATGCGTTTATACCATCTTTCGACACGTTTCTCAGACAGTCTGCTTCTTCAGGTGAAAATAATGAAGAGTCCCATTTGTGCTAAGCATTTACATATGACAGTTCTTCCAAATGGTATACAGTCTGAACCACAACAATCATTTAAAAAAAAAAAAAAACATTGAAAAAGAATTCCCCAGGGAAGAGCAAATCGACAAGAATCTGGAAGATAGTTCTCAACTATTACAATGGTTCATTGCTTAGCTTTCATACAGTGGGAGGGAGAAAAAGTGCTGGAAAATTTGGATCAATGCTGCACTGCTTCTGAATTCAGTGATGGGTTGCCACTCTTATGTAGGCTTTACCTAAGTGCAATACAATATAATTAAAACCTCTTGCAGGGGGTGCAGCTACCTGTATTGTCACCATTTATTAACAAGCCTGTAGCATGTCAATCAGCACTTGGACACACCTAGTCTATCAACTGATTTCTAGATTAATAGCACTTACCAGACCCCCCACTGTGAGCAGTACTGTCTGGGAAGGGGAGCAGGTGAGACACACTTGAAGGACAAACTTATTAACTTTCTGAGGCTTGTAGTATAGTATGTTTGGAATTTTCTTACACTGTCATACAGGAGCCTGTGGCTATATGAACTTCTAACCAGAAAACTCCCTGTGGTGAAGCCCAACAGTAAAATAAGCAGTTTGTATGAGCCACAACTGCTTTTGCAGTTTTTTGTTTTGTGTGGGTTTACCTTTAAAATATGTGACTTTATGAAAGCAATTTTAGCATTTGTTTCTAAGATCCCCTCAGATATCTAAACAAACTTATTTTCTGCATGATAAAGTCCCCCACTTCAACCCTGACACTGTATCAACCTCAATACAACGCTGATGAAAATTAATTTAGCAGACAGAAATACTATTTAAATTGTGGGATGTATCAGATGAATGTGGTAAGGAGTTCTCCTAGGGACATTGGCTTGTTTTTCTTGGGTTGATGTAGAATAGGATAGAATAATAACAGGATTTGAGCAATTTATTGCTGACCACATGTGTCAGTAATCATGTAACAATCCACCACACATCTACAATGGCACAGATCCTCCAACCAATGCTGTTATTAACACAGTTGTTGAAATAAATAGACTTTTACTCTTAACTATTTTACTTTTACTGTTTATGCATTATTGTGACTCGGCAAAGCATCAATTTTTTTGTACCAGAAAAAAGTTTGGAAAGATTTATAGGAATTCTTGGCATAAATTTACCATTAGTTGTGTATTAGTAAACTTATTCACAGGTCTTGGAAGTTAGGGAAAATACCTAGGGTATGTTTATGGCCCATTTTTTATTCTTAATAGAAATGGAAGCCGTTAAAACCCAATTTGTTGGTGTCCATTGGGAATATTCACATTTATCTTATGTGAAACAATAGTTACATTTCTAAATATGAGAGGCAATCTCTGTTAAAGTTTGTCACTAGCAATCAAAATAGAGAGAGAGGTGCCATAAGGCCACAGGCACAATGCTACACATTTAGAGGACCTGTTCATTAATACAGACCTATTGGCAGTAAGTGTGTAGCATTGGCCAACAGATAGTTGGGACCTTGTTTCCATCTACCCTTGCTGCATGTCTACTTTATGACCGGGGTGAATCCTTGGGCTCCTAAAAATCTTCTTTAAGGCTACATATTCTCAATTATTATTAGCTAATATTTATATAGTGCCAACATATTATGCAGTGCTTTACCAAGTCTGCAGTCATTTCACTAGCTGTTTCTCAAAGGGGCTCACAATCTAAAGTCTCCACCTTAGTCATATGTTTTTTTGAACCAGTCTAGGGACAATATTTTGGGGGAAGCCAAATAATCTAACTGCATGTTTTGTTTTCTTTTTCGGAATGTGGGAGGAAACCAAAGTACCCGGAGAAAACCCAAAATAACACGGGGAAAACATGCAAATTCCATGCAGATAGAAGCCTGTCCGAAATTTGAACCTGGGACTTAGCACTGCAAAGGCTAGAATGCTAACCTCTGAGCCACCGTGCTGCCTTTTAACACTTGAACCCTAATTTCACTGGAATGGGGCGGCGTAAAAAACTGAAAATGTGAGGGGAACATCTGTGGATAAAATTCCCTAAAATTCCATTACCATGGTATCACTAGAACACAAAAAACTCTGCCAATAAAAAAAACGATATTGGAGTTCAGGTAATGGAAGGGTATCGTCATGGGTCATGAGATTTTTTAACCGCCCTGGCAGTAATCCCGAGTCGGGGTTGGAGGTTAATTTTCAGTACCAAAAGTAGTAACCCCGAGCCACACTCTGGGTGGCATTGTAAAGGGCTTACCTGGTCCACACAAGCCATTGGCCTGTGTGGACCAGGTACGAAGGCCTTGCCTCCCTGATGTCAATGGGACATGTGAGAAATTCCAAAATACTGATCAAACCGCCAGGGAGGTTAATGTTGTAATGATGCCAAGGTAATGAAAGTTTGGGGGTGTTGGCCAGAGGTGTCCCCAATTTTTTTACCTACTTTTTGTTTTCCTGCACCTCTTCATTCTAGAGAAATGCAGCTCTTAGTCTGATCCCAGTATCCTCAACAATCGTCCCGTTCCAGGGGTGGTTTACTAGGATGCAAGATTCTTACCTGTTAAAGGAATCTATAGACAATTCTCTAGATAGATCAGATAATGGGCTATGTTCTATGATTCAGATTCCCGCAAACAACTGATACATCCTACATTTTGAGGTCTTTCACTCTACTAGATAATGTTGATGGGTAATTACGAGTGGTTATGAACAAATTCTTTTAATCAAAATGTGAAATGCCTCTCAATCTATTTGCGTTGTTTTGCTTCCCTATGTTGTACAGTATATATATGGTATGGTATGCATGCCATTGTATTTCAAAAAGATTAAGTTATGGAAAAAAGGAAGTTGTGTATAATGCTCTGCTGATACCAACCCCAGTATAGCTGCTAATAATTAAAAGGGAACAAAATGTGAACATTGAATAAGTAAGCAGGCGGGTTCTTTATTGCAGAAAAGAAAGGTTATGCTTCTTCTGCAATAAAATAAATTTCTAGCAGTGACATCTTCACCTGGTTATCACCTCTGTTTGGGATCTTTGACTTTCTTGAGACCCAGCTCAGTGTACATTACGTAGAATATTGTGAACAGGCAGAAATGTTTTTTTAGTTGCAGAACAAACATAAAATGGCCCTTCTTCAATAAAGAACAAACCTGCTTGCTTGTTTTAATTTTTACATTTAATTCTGCTTTAGGTTAACAATGATAGTACTTATTAGTACATATATGCCTGTAGGAAAGCAACAAATGATCAGTTTAATAATCCTTTGCTTTTGGATCCTGCTGAATCCTTGAATGTGGTTGCAGATTTAATTGTATTTGCTGCCATTCTATAGACATCTGGAATTACTATTTTTCAACAACCAATCCAGTTCTTAGTAACAGTTGCCCCATTTATAACACTGCAAAAACAACAGCCCTAAAACTTTTCACCCAACACACGTATATGTTATAACTATTTCCTTGCACAACCAACATAGCCAAAGGAAGAAGCCTTGTTAATATATATGATAGAAACTACAGAGGTCACCAAAGGCCATCACAGTATCACTGATTATTGCTTCTTACAACTTAAGCATCCTCCACATATTTCCAAAGAACATATATCACACATTTATAGTTTACATAGATCAGTTGCATCAAAATGTTGCTAGCTTCACTGAACAGACTTTTACTGCTTGGATACTCTGTGTCCTGTTGGTTCTAAGAGACAATTAAATTAGTTATTCATGCATCTCCTCATTTTTCACTGTCAGTTGTTACCAAGCGCCCTGTCCCTGGTCAACAGCCTTCTGTGTGTATGTAATGATACAAGACCATGATACTTCCCATCCATGTGAAGTGGGTATTTCTATATCTAACAGCCCAAATTAATAAATTTCAAGTCTTAAGAAATGCCTGAATAATTGAATTCAATGAAGGACAGTGGGAAGAGTCCCCCCATTATGGCGATAATCAGGGAAGAATGTCCTTTATAGGGTTAGCTATCTACCCTTCTAGAGAGCAAAAAGATCACTTGTGTTAACCTACTTGATTTGCCAAATGGCACTGCATTCACAGGCACCATGGGATAGAACTGGTTTGATTGTTGGTCAATCTGTCAAAGCTCAAGTAACCCCTAACAACCACTGGAGGAACCCTAAGGTTGGGAATGGCCGAAACCCTGGTTGAGAATGGCCGATTTAACTAAAAAACATGGCAAGAAAAAAGAGAGTATTTAAAGGGAATCAAAGTATAACTAAAATAGCTGAAAAGAAAACGCAGGTGGAGATTGGGCTTTAGGTTCACTGCCCACATGCCATTAGGAGTGTTTTTGATGTATAAAATTATTGTTGGTTGACTACCTAGGGTGCACACTTCCTTGTCAAAGTACATCACGTACAGTAAGACCGAATTTTCTGGATATAGTATACAATTTTTTCCTCAACCTTTATTTACAGTTTTATTTGTCAGAGATTCTTGTTATTGCAGGCGGTTTTTCTCCACGGTGTCTTGAAATTGTTCTTAACTGGAACTTACAAGAAATAACGCCGCCTCTGCCAATTTTTTTGTAAGTAATCTGAAGCTTTGGGAATACAAAGAAAGAACTAAATAAATTCCCTTGACTTAGTCACGTGGCAGAGAAATTCTTGGAAGAGTAGTCTTTGGATAGGGAAGCAAATGGAAATTATCTGTATCATTTTACTGTTGCTGTACAGAGGAAATTGTACCTTCGTGAAGAAGCTGCACTTTGTGTAAAGAGGTATTTCATGTACAAATTAACTACAGTATTTCAATTTAAATTAAAGCAATGAAAAGCAGATATTTATTTAGGATTTTTGGACAGGGCTTAAACAGTACAGAGTATTGTATTTAGTACAAATATGAAAAAAAATGCTAGGTTAGGCAAATAAACCATTGTTTTGGTACCATAAAGTAAAATTCTATCCAGCACAAAACTACGAATTGTATAAAATTCCTAAGGATTATGAAAACCCACCAAACCTTCTGTTTTAATAAGCTAAACACATTCAAGATGCATTTAAACAAAAGGTGTTCAATGTCCTACTGTTTGTTTTAATTGTAACTCAGCAACAAAATAGAAAAGCCTATGCTTTAGATCGGAGGTCGCCAACCTTTCGGACCTCAGGGACCACTAAATTCATCATTTTAAATCCCGCAGACCATTATTATGATTTTTTTTAAAAAAAAGATAAATACATTTATAAAGTAAAGATCTTTCTAATGGTGCCTAACAACGACTGTGGAGGTTCTGATTCATTGATCAAGACCATAGTGATAGTTATTGAAGTCAAATTTATTTGATGCCATTAAAAAGAACAGTTAAGGAAAATAACAGTTAAGGTCACTTTTAATTAAAAGAGCATCTGAGAACTAAAGAAATAAAATAAAACAATCAGATGAGAATCGGTATTTGCAGAGCTGGGTGACCGTTGTAATGGTGGAAACAATACTGAAGCGTACGGCTCGGTAACGGTTGCCTCATACAACTTAGGACTACACTGACATCACATTGCACCTCCCTTTTTTCCGTCTCTAGTACAATTCGTGAATTTAGTGCAATATAAAGGTGAAAAATGTCATTCAGAATATAGAAATTTATTAGAATATTTTTTTTTGTTTTATTATTATTAAAACATGAAAATTGCAAATAATGTCCATATTTTTCTGTGGACCACCAAAATTTTCCTTGCTAACTACCAGTGGTCCAGGGACCACTGGTTGGCGACCACTGCTTTAGATGAACCTGGAATATATTTTGTGAATTGGCCCTATAGGTAGTATTTTAAAACATATCCCCAAACAATGTTTAAATATTTTTTTGAAATCAGTTGGATATAAGTCACATTATTAATTTGTTAATGTGTTTTTTTATGTATTTTGACCAATGCTGGGGGTTCACTGATCACCAGTGTTCGGGGGGTTATTTACAGCCTACTACTGACCACCAATAACAGGATGGGGGTGTATTTTTACAGCTTGTTACTGACCACTAATGCCAGGAGGGTTTATGTTTACAGTTGGCTACTAGCCACGGATGCTGGGGGAGGTGTTAAGTTTGCAAACTACCACTGACCACCAATGTTGGGGGGGTTAGGTTAGGTGACTATTACTTGGGGTTATCATTGCTGTTGTTAAAACCAAAACTTGGGGTTAGTAACACCAATGATGGAGCATATTTTACTCCTATATTGTATAAAACACTGGCATATAACAATGCTCATTTTACTGGCTGCACCTTCAGTTTGGTCTATGTATACTACATCCTGCTTAATACCTTTAAGGTGTCTTTTCCAACTACTTAAAAATTTAGGTTACCATGCTGGTGGTAGCATTTGTGTATGCATGTTGGGTAGATTGCTACTCTAGTAATGGTTGATTTTAGATGAGCCCTCCCATGTGATTTGTGGGTACAAAAGTGGACCTTGGATCCTTTGAAGTTGGACAGTCCTGCTCTTGTATACTATCCCTTTCATCAGACTGGCTTTACATATCTTACAAGAGTACATATGTATTGCTAATGCTAAAATAAGTTTTTCTAAACCAGCCCTTTTCAGTCCTTTTAACTCCTTTTAAGAGGAACTCTTAATATATTTGTTAATTATACAGTGCTATCACTAAAATCATATTCATATACAAAAGGAACAATATATTTGGTGTACCTAGTGTATTTAAAAAAGAAAAGTTTATATTTAAATAAAATTTAAAGCACCCCCGTTATATTGGTGGTCATCAGATGTGTCCTCTTGACATTCAATAAAGAAAGTCCACCCTTACAATAGTGGTCAGCACAGAAGGACCTCTTAGTGGAGGAGGAATGTCCTATATATTAATAGTTACAGTTGTGGTTACTCAAGGAACCCTTAAGAACGATATGAGAAACCCAAGGGTTCCATAGAACCCTGGGTGAGAATGGCTAGTCGAGACCTATAAAATGTTTGCTTTTATTTGCTCTTGGCCAAAATTTCAAAGTTCATGCCTTCCCTTCTGTCACCTATTCCACCATACTCATATTTTTATTTCTCCTTTTCCTCTCCAATATTCTGCTACTCTGCTAATGACCTCTTGGTTTTTACTGTTTGTTTTGGTTGGTAAAACTAGCTAGAAGGATATTGTACAAACTGCTATGAAGAAAATTCTACATACCACAAAATTGTCATGATAAATGCTGTATTATAAATTTAAACGGTGTGTCTCAATTCGTGTAACCAAAAAAGGTTCTTTTACCAGAAGATGTAATTAAAAGCATGATATGAATTGGATGAACAAGTTAATCAAGAAAAGGTGTGTGCCCTTTATCCCACTTTTATTGTGTGTTTAGTATTTCATTTTAAAATAGGTCCAACAAATCCTTTACTAAATATATTTGTGCATATTCACTAATTAGGATGAGGAAAATTATAAATTTACATTTCCTTATGCTAATCAACTAAGAATCTAGATTTTACAGGACTTTTTAAAAGGTTAACTAAACTGCAATGATCATAATTATTTTGATATTTTGATAATTTGATAAATTAATTTGATGAGTGTATACATGGCAGTAATTTGAAACAAGTGTATTATATGGATGAAGTTTCTAATTTCAGTTCTCCATCTCGTACAAAAGGGAGCAATTCATTTTTTTTTATTTAAATGGATTAGGAACATATTTATATAGGAATAAATGTGTAATTTACCAAACTTTTTTTGCAAATATATGTTTCTGGCGCCTGTGTTACAAACTGCGGTGGATGATTCACACGTAGTGAATGTTTAGTGTTCATGGAATTTAAAATGTACCTTTTACTGTTTTACTAAAATGTACCTTTTACTGTTTTACACCACCTAGAAGTTAAATTATAAAATTTGATTGTGATTGGACAAGTGTGATTGGATATCTATGGCAAGGTTAAGCATTATTTTTTTTTTGCAAAAGCAGGACATTCTCCTGCTGAATAAAATAAGATCCATTTATATCTGACCCTCGGTTTGCTTTGCTTTGGGTCATAGAAGCTTCAGATTTTGGCTGTTTTTCAAGTAAATCTAAAAACATTATCTACAGGAATACTGCTCCTATTTAAACTCTGTTCTCTCTGCACATGCAGTGCACACTGACCCTATAAGCAGGCAGTAAACCCGTCATATTCGCTGCAAATTCTAGCAAAGTTGCATCTAGCATATTAACCATAGTGTGTATGTATGCAATAAAGGGCGACTCCCTGGAGCGGGTAGGGGACAGGTTAATTTTCAAACCTACAGCAGAAGTAATTCACATAATTCATTCTTGGTGAGGAATACTGATTGGTGGGATGGCAAGACTATAGTTTAGATTTATATAGTATCAATAGATCAATGAAACATATGTCAAACATAAGGACTGTGAAGATTATTAATACACAGTTTAAATAGCGCCAACTTATTATGCAGCGCTTTACAAAGTCTATAGTCATGTCACTAGCTGTCCCTAAAAGGAGCTCACAATCTAATGTCCCTACCATAGTCATATATCTTTAATACAGTCTAAGGTCAATTTTGGGAGGAAAGCCAATTACCCTAACTGCATGTTTTTTAGAATGTCGCAGGAAACCAAAGTACCCAGAGGAAGCCCACGAAAACAGAGAGAGAACCTGCAAACTCCATGGAGATGTAATTCTGGCCAAGATTCAAACCTGGGATCTAGCGCTGTAAAGGCCAGATTGCTAACCACTGAGCCAACCGTCCTGCCGACAGATGTCATTGGAAGTATTATATTATCCAGGTACTTGTAAATTATTGTTAATAAATACATCCAATGTGTGTTATTTTTAAAATGTTCATTTAAAAGTTAGACAAAAATAAAATCACATGGTCTAGGTCTTCTTATCTCTTCCCCCTTTTTAATAGGTTAAAGTATTTTAAGTTGGTTATGATACGTCATTTGCTTTTAAATAATATGTAATGCAATATTGTTGGACACCAGTAGAAGGCGCGGTGTCCTCACGTACAAAAACTTCAATAATGTCTCGCCATCTACTGGTGTGTCCCAAGTATAAACCGAGATTCTTTTTCTAATTCTACTTTCAGGTAAACAAGAAAAAATATTGGTTTATGCTTGAGAATATTTGGCATATATATATTCCTTTGGGTCAATGCTTGTTGTCACACGTACCTCTTCTGACTCTGGGTGTGCCTACGCTAACAAGCTTTATCAGTTTTGCCGGCCAATCAGAAAATAGCCTCTTGACCATCCCTGGCTATATAGCTAGCTCAGACACAGCACTCAGTGTTCGTGCAACATGTCTCCACTAGTGCCATGCCCCCTAGCTCTGCTGAGTATTTCCTCTACACCTGTTGCTTGATTCATTGTTTCCTCTGTCCAGCTCATGCGTTAACCCCTTGTTGCCCAGTCTGTTTCCAGCCAATTCCCTTGTGCTGTTCCAGTGTTCCTCTCTGTCTGCGGATATTCCTGAGTCACCTGTACCTCCTGTTGCTTCCAGTGTTTCCTGTGTTCCCTGTGTCAGCAGTGGCCCGTGTCATTGGTGTCTGTTTCCTGGATCCCTGGTATTGACCTCTGGCTTGTGACCTGACCTCTCTTGTTTGCTGCCTGCATTGACCCCGGCCTTCCTCCTATTCTTCTGCTTTGTGATTTGGTACCGTGTTTCATCCTGCTCACTCTGGTGTGCCCAAGGACCGCAACCTGGCAGTAACCTGCAACCAACATCCTCACCACTAGAGGCTCTAGGGAAGACCTGGTTACTGCTTAGACTCTGCGCCTTGAGCCTTCTCAGGGCCCACACCACCAGCAAGCCATAGCGCCCCCTAGTTGCTTCCCTAAGCGTGACACTTGACTTACAGTTCCTTTGTTGCTTTTTGTTTAGATTGCATGTAAAACAAGCATTGTAAACAAAAAGCCCTAGCAAGTAAGTGCGCAATTGAGAATTTAGGGCATGCTCAGATATTTTATCACTCTTATTTGATATAGATATAATCAGATATAATATCACTCAGATATTTTATCACTCTTACTTATCACAGTTGGTGAATGATATTTTATCATTCACCAACTGTGAAAAACAAGGCGCCCAGGAGTGGTAACAGGCAACCCCAGGAGTGGTAACAGGCAGATATGTGTTTAAAAAGATTTTGGTCTCTGTAGTTTTGCATTTTTGCTGAAGGTCAACCAGGAATGCAATTTTCACATGGAGATGTGTTTGGAAGAGTGGCAAGGACAGATTTTTCCCTACATAATTTGGCTGAAAAGGACTCCTTCTTTCTCTTTCTCCTTGGAAGGCATGCCTAAAATGTTTAATTTTTTAATTTTTTTTTGGGACTAAGCAGAAGTTCTAAAGTTACATTTATTGCTGTTCATCAAAAGTGATAAATACTGTACATCTGCATTTTATTACATGAAATTGCATGTTTTTGTTATCCCTGTTGACTTATATTGGCTTATTTTTAAGAAACAATAATCTGGATGAATTGAGTTTACAGCAGACTTATCTTCTGAATCTCATAAAATCATCTATCAAGATTTTTATATGTTTTTCTATGAAAGCATGTTTTTCTAATTACCTGAAGAAACTTTCCCCAGAGTGATGTCATGATGCCAGAACCTGTCCAGAGACATAACCCACTAACGGCGCTGAGCCTGTGATGCGTACGGGTGACATGGTCTGCGGGTCTGGCGAGTGCGCCCCCCAAGCGGGGTCCTTCTCCTGACCCCGCTGAGGGGTGCACCGGCCAGAGCCACAGCCCACCTGTCAGACGGCCAGGGGTTGGGGACCCCCGCTGTAAGACATTTAAATCACAGCGGGTGCTACAAATAAAAACATTTACAAGTAATAATTCTGCCTAGGAAAAACATTGCAAACTTTTACTTTGTTAACCAGAACAATTTTTTTCTTAGCCCTTGCTGATATAGTTTCATTTTTTCATAGGCCTAACTTTATGACAAAACTCTGCCAACAACTATTCAACTATCCAATGAGAGTGCTTCAGCAGCCCCAAGTGGCAGTGGTATTGGACTGGGGATAACAATTAACACATCTTAGCTATGAAGTCATAGCATATCAGGTCCTTGTAACAAGCGGTGAAAAATTAGACACAGGATTTTTTTGTTAATAAAGATAATTACATGGACCTGTAGGCTGGTCTTCTTTTATGCAGAATACATCAGAGAGAAAATTACAATTGTCTACCCCAGCCAATCAACAAGGGTTTCGTTCAGTAGTGAGCTGGGCTAAAGTGATAAATATTTGGAGCAACCTTTCTAGTGTGGGCCTGGCCCAAATACTCTGTACCCTGTCCTTTTCTGCCTTGCCCAAGGATAGGGCCTGTGTGAATTTTCTTCAAATTCACC
Organism: Pyxicephalus adspersus; assembly: GCF_032062135.1. Lineage (NCBI taxonomy): Eukaryota > Metazoa > Chordata > Amphibia > Anura > Pyxicephalidae > Pyxicephalus > Pyxicephalus adspersus. The sequence goes on from NC_092867.1 coordinate 26,609,117, forward strand.
CCCAGGAAGGAATGGGCAAATATGAGGCTGAGGACCAGTTCCAAGTTGAGTCTGTTCCTGCACAGTGTCTGCTAAAGGCTGAGAAGAAGATTGAGAAGATTTAGATACCACTTTCCACTGTCAGTTTAATAGACTTTTTTACCAGTGTCCCACAATAAACTGTTTTATCAGGTCCCTGGGACCTGAAAAATATTTTAAGGGTTTTTCAGGGGTAAGAAGGTTGAGCAGGGCTGACCTAGCTTATTGGGGCAACATTAGAGGTAACAGAACAATTTACAAATTGACTCATGTGAACAAGAACTGTTTAAATACATGAAGTCAGCTTCTAAGTTATACAGCTGATTACATGGAAGAGAAAATACAATGAATGTCTTAAAAACCGTTTGATATGAATATTACACCTTTTCAAATGATTTTATAAAAGGTCACTGTAGTTTTACAATTACAAATCACTAATGAGGACTACATTAAATAATGAATACAAAATAGATAATAAAATGATATAATTGTCAGAAAGCCAAAAACAGTATTTTTGGAGTCGGCTTTATGATTCCCAATGTCTTTAGCCCCTGCATAGTGTAAACACCTTTCAATCCAAATAACACTATGCAAAATCAATATTTCAAGAGTTCACTAGTTAAAAATACACCGAAAACCTGGAAATGATTCAGTAAAGTACAATTGCTCTTGTATGTGATTCCAAAGGCCTAGTGTCCTGCTATGAAGATAAGCAGAGGGAGATGCCAAAAATGTCTTATTTTAGTGGACGACAAATTGGAAAGAGAGCAGAAAGGGGTTGCAGAAAACGCATATTTTTTCACCAGATAAAAGGAACACTATAATCAAACAAATAGACATTATATATATTTAATAAGTAAAAATGAGCAGCTAATGAAATTCACAATTACATTTGTAAAAGCATACACATCTGTACAAAAATAATTATGTCTAGCAAACTATTGCAGCCTGCCTGCTGGCAAATGAATGGATTTTTCTCCCATCTGGCTACATGAGAGGAAGTCAGTTATGTTTTAGAAAACACCCCCATTGCTCACTATGCCACAATAATTTTAAAATATCTTCCTATGTTTTGTTCTGACTTGTGCTTGTTTATTTCTAAATGTTATATAATAACATTATTCATATAAACTACTTTGTGAAAATATAGTACAGTGGCCTAATAAATGGTATCTAATAAGGATACATTGGATATCACTGACAAGATTAAAGTCATAAACCATAAATTAAGATCACAGAAATAAAAATATAACCGTATTTAAATAATGAACGGTTTGAAATTAGCATTTTGCTTCTGGGCATTTATAAAACATAATTTAGGTATTAGGACTTCTTCTAACTGGTTATGAGCCAGTTATGGTTCTATGGTTCAATGGTATAGCTATGGTTCTGGTTATAGCTATTGTTTACGTACTAAATACTTTTCCAAATACAGATACAGTTCATACTTACAGAAGTAGAGAGTCAAAATAAAGAAAAGGACAGACAATGATCTACTAATAGTGTTTCATCAAGGTTTTTATTTTTTTTTTTCTGGCAAACAAAACCTACTGTCCTAGAATTTAAAAAATGAGATGCTGCTAATAAGAGGGGATACATAGAAGTGCATACAAGAACCCAGACAAAACCTACCCACAGATAAGTCAAAAAAGAAAGATAAGAAAGAAGTACAGTGGTACCTTGGTATAAGTCCTTAATCCGTTCCAGATCCTTGGACTTATACCAAACAAATTTTTCCCATAAGAAATAAAAGGAAAATGATTAATCCATGCCCATGAAAAAAAATCCTATAGAATCCTATAAATACAAAAGCAATTAGATGAAATAAATTGAGTTGAGTGCCTACTAGGATGGTGCTGAGAAGGGAGGAGGAGGAGATGTTAAGTAATTCACATAGAGTTATAGCGCGGGTTGTTCACTGAATGGTAGCCACTGGCATACTGACGCTCGTGGGAAGTCATGGCTTTGTCTTAAGAGAGGTAAATAAGGGTAGCGCGCGGTGTTAAGACTCATTTTGACCCATACAAGTTCAAGCACAAAGGTTGTATACCAAGCAAAATTTATCTAAATAGGACTTATACCAAGTTGGACTTATTCCAAAGCGGACTAATAGCGAGGTACCACTGTACTATATTCTGAAGCAAAGGTGATGATGAAATTGTGCACATAAACAAGTGTGAATCTGAATGTGATGGAGCTACAGAAAACACATAGGAGAGTAAATCCTACAGTTAACAGTAATTAAAAAGCTATACCAGGCAAAGGTGTGAACAGTATTCACACCTGGAACTTTCCTACAACCACTAAGCTGTAGATCACAATGCCATAATTATTAAAATCAGCCCATGCAGTTTAACAATAAAATGTACCAGTTGCGTTAAAAAGATAACATGACCAGGAAATATTTTCCCAAAAGGTACCACAGAAGAGCCTGAGAGCCCCTGCCTTATTTTTATAGATGACTACTCAAAGTATAATATGCTCTACTTGTTACACAACAAATATGTTCTGCCACATACAGTAAATCTAGACAGTATCTTGTTCAAGTAAACAACAAATTTGGCAAAATGTCAAAAATAAAAATGGATAGTGGCACAGAGCACACAAATAGTAAAACGCAAGTTATTCTTCAAAATTATGTTCCACACTATTGTACCATACAAGACAAAATGGTGATTCATAGAGATTGACTTTATATTAAAGTGGCAGAAGCATGTAGATATGCTAACAACATACTAGGGAGAGGTAATTATGAAAGCCTGTTATTCTCATTGCCTGTCCAGAAAATCTAATTCATCCTATTTTCCACCACGTTGGAATTCATCTGGCATAGATTCCTAACTCAGTAAAGCAACAGGTGAAGCTTGATCAGAAGGGAATTGCCTGTTTCCAACAAAAATCAAGAAAATTGTCTTTATGGAACTGAATTATTTATTGAAACACATTAAAGGTGTCTTTGAAAACTTCTTCAGGGCTAGAACACAAATGCAATTAGTATTGAGTGGCAAGTTCTACATTTACAAGCACACTGTATATAAAATAAATATGGTATTGTACAGTTTAGTTATAAGAAAATTATGTTTATTAACACAAAATGTGAACACAGAAAAATGAGAACCCACCATGCTATCCTTAGTTTGTTAAAATATTAAATATATTTTGTGTAATGCTCTTCTCTGTGTTGATTTTTTTTAAACAGTCCAACTAAACATGGAAAGTAAAACCCTGTAGGGGCTTTTCAGGCATGTGCTTGAGACTTATTTGTTAAAACAAAGAATTCACATAACCTAATTTAGAAAAGTATTGGAAATAAAAGAAAAGTAGTGCAGTAGTCCCCATTAACAATATTTAGTTGCTATAGGTACTTGCAGACAGCTATTTTGCTGTTTGAACTTTTATATTGTATGAGCCTGTTTTTTGTCTGATTGGTGGCTGGATGGCCTATTTTTCCTTGATTCAGTCTGTCTTAGTGTCCTTGGTTTTCTCCCTGTAGTATGGTTAAAAAATCATTCAGATACTGGCAAGCATAAAGCAATAAAGTGTTTTATTATGTGTGATTCAATGCATGTCATTTATTTATTAAAATTACCCTGTGGTTTGTTTTACAATGGAAAACTATTCAGATAATGATGGTATATAACACTTTGGGATTTAAAACATAAAAGGTGCTATAAAGCCTATAAAAATATGAGAAAAAAATGATTGCTCCTAAATGGGCCTATATAAAGCTGAAAAGTTTTGACTTGCCAAGTTCGGTCTAGATATTTATTGGACATATTACATCATTGTGGAGGGCAGTGTACATATTTTGATTTTTAATTTAGATTTTAATGGTACAGAATAAAATAATGTAAAGCCAATTGTTGTAATAATAAATGAATCATGGAAAGTTCAACGTACAGTGAAGTAAATATTTTCCAAGGGGAATATAGTTATTTCTGTATTTTACTTTTGCTATTTTCAGTATTGTAATTAAGATGATTTGCTTGAAAAGTATCTGCAAAGATGTCCAATTTTTTTTAAATTACTATTCAAGCTGTGCTTTTGGCACCTTCCATTAAAATCTCCAATGCCTTTTAGATAAAAGGTGAGTATAAGCTATGAAGCTTTTAGTACCAACCGTGCCTATGTACTACAAAGACAAGTTCAAAATAAAGTAAAAAATGTTGGATTTGCTTAAAAAGTTGCTTTGTCTGTTTAGTGAACTGCTGGAAGTCTAAGTGCTTTTTTTTTAAAGAGAAAGACTTAGCACTTAGAGAGCTGTTTTCAATTGCCACTATTTTGGTTATCTAAAACTTTAAAAAATTACAAATGCATCTTTATATGGTAACTTGAATGTGTTTAGTATATAGTTGAATATAATTCCCCCAAAAAATCCAATTTACCCTCTGATTGCTTTTACCAGAGGTCTGCACAGAGCTGAAAGTCAAATTATAGGAACCTTTACAATGGGTCATTCATTTTTGCTGAGATATTTTGTTCAGTTATCTCCTATCATCATAACATTGGATTGCTCAAGTGGTGATAACCAAGACAGTCACTTTATTTCCCTGAGGCATCTATAGAATGGATTTGTTAGGACAAAAAGTGGTAATCCCACTATGGAACAATTATAAACTTTTTTCAGTTGATCATTTAAAAGTTAGATAATAGGTAAATTCACTGTGATATCATACGATGTTCCTGTATGGAATTAGCAGTAGACATTGACATGACATGTTGTCCGTATTTACATAATTGGTGTTTCTGCTTTTGTGAACCAATCGAGGTACTTTTATCTTTGTACCCTTGTCTAGAAGATAGTTTTCTCCATTGATGCCCTTTAGAAATATAAGTATAAATACATTGAACCAATTGGCTTTCAATTACCTAAAATATAAATGTCACGCAACCTTTAAAGCATTACCAGCATTTAGGAAAATATGTCACATTCTAAAATGTGTTTTATAATTATTCATATAATTATTCATATTCATATTCATTTAATACATTTATTAATAAACTTAAAATAAAAAACACAAAAATCTGTTAAAAAAATTGTGAAACATGTAATATAACTGTACAGTAGCATGTATTTTATATATATAATAAAATTATATTTATATAATATAAAGATTTCTATGTATTGGACTCAATACAGTTATTTTGTATTGAATCCAATACAAATTTATTTTTAATTTCCCGCCGCGCCTCCCGCACAAACCGACGCATGAACCAGCGTCACCAGGAAACCCCGGAGAACGTCTCTGCACACAGAGGGAGAACATCAAAGAAGGACACCGCTTGAGGACCAGCAGGGACGAGAAGGATGCACGGGGACACAAAGGAACCAAGGTAAGTGGTTTTTTTTATTGTTTTTTATTGACCCCAAGTCTTATTACCGCTTGGGGGGTTAATATGTACAAGTCACATTAAAATAATTAAAACTGAATAATATATGCTAACTCAAAAAAAAAACACAGGGAAACTAAACTAAGCTATACTCACCTGTCCCGTTCTTTTGCAGGGTGCCACTATCTTTTTCTTTATTCTCTTCCTAAATATGATCTTCGGCCATCTTAATTGGCAAGGCCTGGATGAGTCCATTCAGACCCAGCAACCTCAGTGTTTTGACAGTTTTCCCACAGCAATCAGACAGGTAAGAGTCCTTATTGCAAAAGAGACTTTACCTGTCCCCTTTTGCAATAATGCCCTGCTTGATCCATAATTTTTAAAAGCAGAACTTTAGTCCCCCCTTAAGGAATACTCAGACTGTGGAAGCTGTGTCCAAAAAGAATAACCAGAGGGCAAAGGATTCGTCATCAATATTTTCTGGTCTGCCTTAAATTTTTTTTAGAAGGAAATGAAAACAAAAAGGTTGAACTTCCAGAGTACTGCTTAGGTATGAATATTATTTCTAGATGTCCCTATAACTCAAATCTAAACTTCTTGAGTTGTCTATTTAAAACTTCAGATAGTCAGATAAATCTTTGGATTCTGGAGAATGCTATAGATCTGTGTAAAAAGTAGATCATTTCACTTAGCTTACCTTTAGCATAGTATCCTTTACTGTTATCTGTATAGCAGTGTCATGATACAATGTAAATGTTTATCCAAAGTCATTGGAAACAATAAAACATTATACTTTCTGTCCTGCTCACCTGTATTTTTACCAGTAGGTCATTGCCTTATCTTGACCGCTCAGAAGCCAGTTTAAACACTAAATTAAGCAAAAAGCGTGAAGACAGAAGGTAGCTGTCCAAACATACTGAACATTCCTCTTGATAAACTCACCAAATAACATTCCAACTATGTCAATTCCAATCAAGAATATAACCACATGAATGTTTTTTGTTAAACTGCTTACTGCTTTTTTTCCTTTGCTTGTGTCACTGGTATGTTACCTTTATAGCAAGGACATCAATCCTTACAAGGGGTGCATGACATTTTTTATGGGCTGGATCCTTTGCCACCCTTTGTAGTTGTGGACTGCAGAGTTCAAAGCATAACTAATCTAGTAAGAACATGTATTAAATAGCAGCTCATAAGTCCTTAGATATGATGGCTGCATTAATTCAATCTTTTTGGCTTTTCTCTTTTACTATCACCTGGTAATCTGGCTTGCAACGCATTTCCTGTTTTATGGTGGCCACACTTACCGCATTATATCTGTGGAGGAGGATTATAGCCACTATTGGACAGCAACACCTGTGCAGAAAAGAGTGCTTTAATGACTTGAATTAGCCCAAGCTGTGACCTAACTGACTCACAGCTGTCACACAAATGGCCTTTCATGGGTTTTCAAATAAGAAGAAAATTATTACATCTTTACAACTTGTAAATTTGCCCTACAAGCCTCTATTACAGCGGTCGCCAACCGGTGGTCTGCGAAAAATTTTGGTGGTCCGCAGCTCTGGCCGGTGTGCCCCTTCTCCTGACCCTGCTGTGGGGGGCACATTGGTCAGAGCCGCGGACCATGTCTCCCGTACGGATTGTGGGCTCAGGGCGGTGGGCGGGTTTTGTCTCTGAACACAACCTGCCCGCTCTCCCATTGCAGGTCTGAGGGTTCTGGAATCATGATGACACTTTGGGGGAAGTTTCTTCCCCTTTAAGTGACTTACGGCTCCCCAGGCATGCATGGTGCGGAGTTTGTGCATTTAGTGGTCCGTAGGTCCGAAAAGGTTGGCGACCACTGCTCAAATGCACGTAGGGTCCCAATCTGTGGGTCATGGGTGGGAATATTTATCATGTTTCATTCCACAGAATAAGCTTTGAAACATGGATAATGTGTGGGGTATCACTCACCACTGTCTATGGACAAACTAGGTTAAGTTTACTAAACAGTCATATGGTGACCCACAATGAGTTGACCGCACAGCAATGAATTAAGCACTACCAGAAAAGGACAGGGCCATGACATGTAAGGAGGGATAGGAATGCTAGGGAATTGACAAGTCAATTTATCTAACAAGTTCAAAAGCAGGCTGCAAGTTAATAAAACATTTATGAAAAAGAAAAATGCTTGATTTTACAGTGCTTTTACTTGCAATTTTTAGGTTGATGATAGGGTCTCTTTAACAACAGCCTCTTTTCAATTTATTTTTCTACTGCTTCAGTGTTTGAAAAGCCCTAATAAACAGGTGATATAAACAATAGCTGTACCTGGAAAATAACATGCATCTGAAAATGTATTTGTAATACTTTTGGAAGCCCTCAGCCCTAAGGTGGTCTACACACCTTACAGAAACCCTCATATTGCACACCAACCCTTACAGAGCCACCAGCCCCCCAGAGTACTTAATACAGTGGTCCCCACCCCTTGCAGAAACCCTCACTATGTCACCAGACCCCATTTGTATCTTTTATAACCCACATTGTTTTTTAGCCTGCTGTAGTGTCTCCCAACTCCCTCCCAAACCCCAGGCATCCACAGTACCCCTAGACCACCCTTATACCCCATTTGGAGCCACTATTCCAAAAGTGCCCCCCAGACTGCTGGTGAGTCCCTCACATCCCTCTAGAACCCACATCATTCACTTTCAAAAAATCCAGAGGTATTTTGATTCTCATTAAAGGTTTATTTTATATAATTATGAATAAAGTATTCATTGTTTGTGTTATACCCCATGGCAGCACAGTGGCTCAGAGGTAGCACTCTTGCCTTTGCAGTGCTAGGTCCCAGGTTTGAATCTTGGCCAGGACCCTTTTTTGCATGGAGTTTGCACGTTCTCCCCGTGTCTGCATGGGTTTCCTCCCACATCCCAAAAACATGCAGTAAGGTATTGGCTTCCCCTCAAAAATGACCTTAGACTACATTAATGACATATGACTATGGTAGAGACATTAGATTGTGAACTCCTTTGAGGGACAGTTAGTGACAGCGCTGCATAATATGATGGTGCTATATAAATACTGTGTAATAATAATAGCAATGGGCCCTGAGTGTTACCAATCTTGTTCTTCTCACTCTCTCTGATCTCAAAATTTCATGCTGCCTGCCAATTTTCCTGCACTGTTTTTGGTTCGGAATAAAGTTGCCCCAACACCTTTCATTGCCCCGGATCATCCAACCCCTGGCCAAGGCATACCTATAATAAAAGTTGTATGCAAAAAAAGCTGTATGTGCAGCAAAACGCAAGAGGAGAAAATTTGGCCTTGAGAGAGATTTCCTCGATTACAAGGCTAAACTACATCATTTTTAACATTGCACTTACTGTTGCCAAACACATATATTCATCGCTGACATAAACTGTAATATAATTTTAAGTTATGGCTTAGTTACATACATTTCATAAACTGGTTAATATAAAACCAGTTTATTATGAAATATTTCAAGGGGTATTCAGACACTGTTATTAACACTTTCACACAATGTATATGCTTTTTTATACTCTCTATAGTTCTTCTTCTAATCCTGAAAGTCTAGTATTATTGGTAGGTGTAACAGAAACTTTTTCTTCATTATTATCTAAGCACCTACTAAGATTTGACATGTATTTTAAATATACCAAAATCCTAGGGCTGGAAAAAATACGTTGCAGGGCCAATTTAAACTAATGTGTTGATTTGGAGATTGTTGTAGACAAACCTTGTATGTTGCACTTTAGCATTGACTTTTGGCATTAGACAATTGAAGGACAACTATGGAAAACATATGTAGAAAAAATTAGCACTGTACATATCAACACATAGCATGTTTTTTAATGTGTGCAATTTGGAGGTAAACCTAGCTTCTATGTTTCCCTCTACTATTGATACAGTTACTTGACCTTGTTTAGATTCTCATATATTGTTTAGCCTGATTAGAATCCAGTATGTAAGCGCTTGAATGCATTCCCATTTACATTTGGCTTTCTAAAGTTTCTAAAATTTCATAAGTTGTTAAAACACTGGTGATCTAAGTAGGTTCACATGGTGTAATAGGTCACACGACAAAGCATATTGTACAAGTATAATCCCACAGTGCCTTCAAATATTTTTCTCTTTGCGAATGTGTTTCTAAGTTGTTTTTGGCATGTAACTCTTAAAGACAAAAAATGTTCTTATCAGCCAACAGAACACAATCAGTAAGGTTAAAAAGTTGGCCTATTAGTTTGTGAGCATTTATTGTATATCCTCTGTGTATATATCAGATAGGGTTCAATGAATAGGAACATGTGGAAAGCCAAGATGTATTGAGGAATAACCTGAATCTCCTGCAGCCCCAAGAAGTGATGTCATGTTGTAGAAGAACTTGTTTTAGTAGCTTTAAATCGCCCAGCATAAAGAGAACTGTAAGTAACATGTACTACTTATATAATCAATTACATTGAATTACAAAAAAAACTGTGGATGAGAATTATTCATTCTAATTGAAACTTTAGGTGAATCCTGACAAACCAAAACATTGACAGGATTTTAATTTTTTCAAATCTTTGTGCGAGATGCTAGTTTCACCCATCTGCTGCATCCACATGAGGGGGTCCCCATTCCCACGATGGATCTTTTATGTAGATGGACATAATCCATCTATTGACAATGTCCACTTTATACCCAGGATAAAAGAGTGAAATAAATATGGTTGTTGTGATTGTCTTTATACTGTTTATATTATGTTTTATTTGGTCCCACTCCTTCAGTTTAACTCTTTAATTTTTAATATTATTAATAATCAGGATTTATATAGCGCCAATGCAGCGCTGTACATTAAATAGAGGTTTAAAATGACAAACAGTGACACAGGAGGAGAAGAGGACCCTGACCCAAAGAACTTACAATCTAGTAGGTGGGGCAATTTACACACAATAGGAGGGGGATTTGTAGTGGTGGGAAGTAGTGATGGTTTCAAAGAAGAGAAAGAAGATGGGTAGGCAAGTTTGAAAAAATGGGTTTTGAACGCTCTTAAATGAGCAGAAAGTAGGAGCAAGCCGAATAGGACGAGGAAGACCATTCCAGAGAGTCGGGGCAGCTCTAAAGAAGTCTTGTATCCGTGCGTGTGATGAGGTTATGAGTGAGGGAAGTCATTAGAAGGTTATAGGAGGAGCAAAGAAAGGGGCAGGGGGAGTATTTTTCTATCAGGTCAGAAAGGTAAGTGGGACAATAACTGTGTAGGGATTTGAAGGCAAAGCACAGGAGCTTGAATTTGATTCTAAGATGAAATGGATGCCAGTGTAGAGATCTGCAAAGAGATGCAGCGGAGGATTTTGGAGATGTTGCACAGGTGAAAGTGACAGGACCTGGAAATGTTCCGAATATGAGGGGTAAAAAGAAGGCAGAATTGAAGGTGACCCTTGAAATAATGTTAGGTTTAATTGGGGATCCCTTGATATAATTACTATATCCACAGCTCACAGTACATTAGCATGGTGTTTAATCTGAAGAATGCCTCTTACATTGCTGGCTAGTGGGGAGAATGTCACCCTTACTGATAACCAAAAAGATCATTAGTGTCAGTGGTAAGTGACCTGAGAGTCACAAATTACTCATGGCTCAGGGAACCCCTAGGAACCTCTGAAGGTAAGCTCGGATTCCATGAAATCATGGTTGACAAACAATGGTTTATACTAGTACTTGATATATTCTTCTTTTCTTCTTCATTTAGTATTTCTTGCACCAACTATTTTGATACAAACTTTAAAAAAATGCTCCCCACCTATCCTTTTCTCTCTAGATGTCTTTTTGTTCCTCTCCTTTACATTTTTACTTAAAATGTTGAGTAAATAGAGCTCAGAACTCACTGCTTTGGACATTCTGGGTGTTTAGAAGCAGTGCAGCAAGAAATATTTTTTGCTTCTTAGCATTATTGTGTCTATGTGCCCTGGCACAATTTATGTACTCTATTTGCTTTCTTGATTTCCAGTGGATGGTGATAAAGCACCTTACACATTCTTAGAGCATATCATGGGCCATGGTTTGACAAATACTGAAATATGCCAATGCTTATAAGACATTAGGTGGTAAAAGGATCAGATATACAACAATTATTACAACACAGCACAATGCAAGTTCCCTTGATGCATTGGGGTGCTAATGGCCACAACACAGTGATGTAAATATGCAAGTGAATCTGCCTGAAGCTTTTGTTTTTTGTATTCCAGGCAACAGTTATTACCTGTACATATTTTGTGAATGCCACTTTTACTTAAATATTGTTATACCCCCTCCTTTTTTTCCCAGGGCCAAAATACTTTTTTAAGTTAGCACATCAATTTATAAGGCACTTGTTTGCAGATTTCTGTCCAGGAGAGAGTTAGCAAAGCTCAAATCTATCACTGTGAAAAGCTATGAATTGACATTACAAACTAATGTGGTAACAGCACCACCTGCAGGTCGTATGTTATATTGCTATAAAAGTATTTGTTTTATAGAAGGGATCACTGCACTTAAAAATTCTAAAAAGTAATAATTATTACAGAACAATTATGCTGAATTCCTACAGTTGTATTTACCAAGATTGCAAGTTTAAAATGCTGATAAATTTTAATTAATTAGGTTTACAAAAGTTTATAGGAGCTGTAGACTTATAGAATTAAGATATCTATGTTTTTACTGCCCATATTAGAGCAGACTCAAGGTAATATATATATTTTATAATATATTTGCTAGGCTATATGTCAGTGTAACAACTGCAGATAAGTATATCGCATTGAGATCACATAACTACTCTTGACAATAAATGTAACTTTGTTTCTTCTTAAACAGCCTTTTTGCTCATGAGAATCCTTAAAATAAGGTTCAAGTCTCAGGGAACCCTTGAAAAAATACATTGATGCCCCTCACATTGATGGGCAGTGTAAACAATGCCATTCTTACTGTGGTGGTTCAAATTCGATCCTTATAGACAGGTATCATTGGGATTATGTTTGTGGCAATAGACCTGGAGTTAGACAGGCACCAACAGATGGGGAACAGTCTGCCACAAGTGAGGAATTCTGGTTACGAATGAATGTGTAGTGGCCTTTTGTTATCTGGGCTGCATGTACCAATGTTTTCTCCTACAAGGTACAATGTACAGCCTGAGATATGACCTAATGCTTGCCTGCAACATATCAAAAACCTATTTTTTCATGATTCCTCCTCTCAGCTTTAGTGTATACACCTGCATGACACTTAAATAGTACCTTTATTAATAAAAAGAAGATAAAAAGAAGAGAATGTGGTATGGGTCCAGATATTATCCCATCAGGGAAGAGATGGTGATATTGGTATAGACATTACCCCATCAAGGAAGAGATTGTGGTATGGGTCCAGACATTATCCCATCAAGGAGAAGATTGTGGTATGGATCCAGATATTACTCCATCAGGGAAGAGATTGTGGTATGGATCCAGATATTACCCCATCAGGGAAGAGATTGTGGTATGGGTATGGATCCAGATATTACCCCATCAGGGAAGAGATTGTGGTATGGGTCCAGACATTATCCCATCAAGGAAGAGATTGTGGTATGGGTTTAGATATTACCCCAACGGGTAAGAGATTGTGGTATGGAACCAGATATTACCCCAGCAGGGAAGAGATTGTAGTAGGGATCCAGATATTACCCCATCAGGGTAAAGATTGTGGTATGGGTCCAGATATTACCCCATAAGAGAAGAGATTGTGGTATGGGTACAGACATTACCCCATCAGGGAAAAGATTGTTGTATGGATCCAGATTCTACCCAATCAGGGAAGAGATTGTGGTATGGATCCAGATATCACTCCATCAGGGAAGAGATTGCGGTATGGATCCAGATATTACCCCATTAGAGAAAAGATTGTGGTATGGGTCCAGATATTACCCCATCAAGGAAAAGATTTTGGTGTTGGTCCAAATATTACACCATCAAAGAAGAGATTGTAGTATGGGTACAGACATTACCCCATCAGTGAAAAGATTGTTGCATGGATCCCGATATTACCTTATCAGGGAAGAGATTGTGGTATGGGTCCAGATATTACCCCATCAGAGAAGAGATTGTTTTACGGGTCCAGACATTTTCCCATCGGAGAAGAGATTGTGATTTGGATCCATATATTACTCCATCAGGGAAGAGATTGTGGTATGGGTCCAGATATTACCCCATCAGAGAAGAGATTGTGGTATGGGTACAGACATTACCCCATCAGAGAAGAGATTTTGGTGTTGATCCAGATATTACCCCATCAGGGAAGAGATTGTGGTACGGGTCCAGATTTTACCCCATCGAAGAAAAGATTGCTCCAAAAAATCTACCACCAGAGAGGAGATTGTAGTATACCATCGTACCACTGGGTATATATATATATATATATATATATAACTTACACACAACTTAGAAGTATAGGCTTGGTAGTCCAGATGTTACAATATTTCTGATATTTGTATGTGTATGACTAGCCATTCCTCTGATTCCATTATATTTTACACTTTATTCACCCAGTCCTCCATAGTAGTAATGGATTATCTTTTTGTTATGGTTTATGGTTTGGTAGGTTATGGTGAATCAGAAACAAGAAGTAGTCATGAAGAAGTGTCAGGGTAAACCTCTCAGAGTGTTTCAATGCTGGCCCAGAAAGGTCTCATATGTGGAGAAAGGTGGCAGTATAACTACATTCTCTCCAGCACTTTTAGGTTAATGGGAACAGAAAACACAATTTCGCTCTAGAAAAAAAATATAGATTGTTTCTTGCACTTCTTTTATTAGTTCACTATACCTATTTTTAACAACACTGATAAGGGGCAGAAAATATTTTTTTTTATCCCTTCAAGTGTTTCTTTTTATTCAAATGTTAGCAACATTACTTTTTCATATGTTTATATTTGCTTATTTTATAAAATCAGTAAAAAAATTATTAGAGAAAATAAACTTTATTTATGTAGCAGAAGGTTGTGACGGTTACTAGGTTACAGCCCTGGCCCGGGTAGCAAGTCACATGACCCGCAGTGTGAGGCATATGCGCGTAGTAAGGACAGAAGGGAACCTAAAAAGCGGAACTCAAGTGACAAGTTCCCCGGGGAAGACATAGCAAACGCACTGTATCTATTACCGTTTTAATTTACTTTCACTTCCTGGATCGGCGGTGTCATCAAGCCGGTGAGTGCTTTCACCTTGGCCGCAACATGTGGGGAGCTCTGAGCTCACCCGGCACTCTGTGCTCGTTCAGTGCCGGGTGTAAGAGGAGCTGTGTGGGATTATAGAGCTGCTGTAGCGAGCCCTGGGGGCGGACAGCCGGGGGAAGGTCACTGGGGCACAGGCTCATTATAGGACATGGAGCTAAGTGGCCATGAGGCATGAAGGGTTTCCTGTGTGTACTATGCATACAGCTGCATCCTCATTCTATATACCTGGCCGTTCCCCGTGTCTGCAGATATATTATTATTATTATTATTATTAATAATGAGGATTTTTATAGTGCCAACATATTACACAGCGCTGTACATTAAATAGGGGTTGCAAGTGACAGACTAATACAGACAGTGACACAGGAGGAGAGGACCCTGCCCAGAAGAGCTTACAATCTAGGAGATATAGGAGGGGGGTTGGGCTGCTGCAATGGCTGCGTCCAACCCCCCGCCCCCTCCACTGGGTTCATCACATTTCCTTCAGAGGGAGGGACATTATATTAATTGGCTTGCTAACACTTATTTTCTTACAACTTTTTCCTTCCTATTAATCTTAATAAATTGTTTTGTTCAAATATGATTGCACAATGATCCATTGTCTTTATTAACCAGGCTTTATATAGCACCAACATATAATGCAGCACTGTACAATGACAAGGAGTTGTGCAGCACAAATACAAGCAATGACACAGAGGGAGAAGAGCTTACAATTGTCTCATCACTAGTGATGTGTCCTCATTAGAGGTGCTGGGAATTAAAATATTTCCAATTTAGAAGAATAAAACTACAGCCAACATTATAGAGCAGTATAAAACATAAGGGAAGGGTTAGTAGAAATTAGATTTAACCAGTAACCCCCGATTCTCAAAAGAATTGTAAATCGAAGAATGGCAATCACGGAGGGTGGAGCGTCCTGGGAAAGTTTTCATTTAAATAAATAAATAGTGTGATGGCACTGTGGAGTAGAGTACACTGAGTGTCACCACTGTTTTGTTTTGGCACGTTTACATGTCACTATGACAAGTGTGTGTGCTTTGGGCGGCGCCTTTCGTGTTGCATACGGCGGTTGCGGTGTGTGCGCGCAGGTTGGGTCTGTGCATAATTACTTCCTTCGATTAGTATATAGGATGAAATTCAAGTGTTAATAATTAAATCTAATTCAGTGTTCAACCCAGTTGGGAAGAAATTTTAGGCGGGTGCAGTCCCTGTATTGTGACCCTCATCAGTACCCACCCAAAAACACTGGGGGTGGTTGCTGAAATGTGCTGGGTGGAGCTCCCGGATAAAAGGGGCTGGGGAGAAGACTGTAATTTCTTTTGCCAATAAAACTTTTTGATGTTTTATACTTCCTGTTTGTCAAATAACCAAATCCCTAGCTCCTGGTGGCTCTTTGTTTAAGCTCCATATATTACATGGCACATTCCAGCCGCAGGGAATAATGTTACTCTTGCGCTTGCACTGGGGTTGCATTATCCAATCAGTGAGGAGGATTGGCGTCTTCACAGAAGTCAGACCTGAAGGTGGCGCCTTCAGAGGATGCAGCGATGACTGGTTCTGCACCTGTCCAGTATTCTCCCCAGAATTTGTTTAGCTGGGTAGGAAGAAGCTGTAGGTTTGTGGCAGCCCTTGTATTGTGACCCAACTATTCGGTAACCACCCAAAAACAGACCCTTTTAGCTGGGGTAGTGCTCCCAGCTAAAAGGGTCTGGGGAGAACACTGCTCTCATCACTGTGGGGCAACTGCGCAGGGTAAGTATGTGCCATAATCAGTACGCTGTGCATACTTGCTGATTATGACAGAAGCTCACACCAAAGAGTTTAGTTCCCCATTAAATCAGAAGTAGGAGGAGAAATGAAGAGTGGAATGTATAAAGAAGATTTAGCCTAGGTTGTCTATTTATACTTTTTAAGTATAGCTCCTGCAATCCAGCCAGCAGTCATTGCTGAATACTTGTTATAGATAAATATAGCATATTATAGTTTATACCTAATCTATATGTCAATATGCATATTTGCTTTCTGTTTTTTTTGCGCATAGAAGCGAGTAGGTTAATGCAACAATGTTGTCCTTAAAACGGGATAAATATGGATATAGTTCTATCTTTGGTCTTCCTGGAGACGCTCTTTTGCCATCTTGATTGGCTGTGATGACAGTTATTATATTTCAGGAAAAATATATTGTTTGTTTTATTGTAAATAAATTAGTAAATTGATAACTGCCTGTATGTGATCAGTTATATTTGTAACAATTTTCCTATAATGTATTTTTTATTGTAGTATTGCAGCCTGTACCCACCAGGAGGCACTGTAGTTCTAAAACCATTGTTTTACCTTTTCTTTTAGAAAATGGTCCACTCAGAAGCCTTTTCTCGTCCTCTGAGCCGAAATGAAGTTGTTGGCTTGATCTTCAGACTGACAATATTTGGTGCGGTCACCTATTTCACTATCAAATGGATGGTTGATGCCATAGATCCGACCAGAAAACAAAAAATTGAAGCTCAGAAGCAGGTATGATTGCATCATGATATACACATATAATAAAAATTAGAAAAACAGTCCCAATGAGTCAGATTTAAAAAAAAATAAAGGTGCTGTCATTAAAAAACAGATTCTTTGCTTTCCGGAATTTTTAACATAAAATGCATACTGAATTTTTGCTATGAGCCACAACAATATTATTATTATACAGTATTTGTATGGTGTTGACAAAATATGCAGCGCTGTACAAAGTCCATCATCGTGTCTCTAGCTGTCCCGTTGGGGCTCACAATAAAATGTCCTCAGTCATATGTCTTTATTAAAATCTAAGGTCAATTTGGAGGGATGCCAATAATCCTTATTGCATGTTTTTGGGATGTGGCAGGAAACCAGAGCACCCTGAGGAAACCCCGCAAACACAGGGAGGACATTCAAACTCCTTACAGATAGTGTCCTGGCTGGGATTCGAACATGGGACCTAGAGCTTTGTTGCTGTATGTTTTGAGTATTAGATACCTAATATTACATGTTATCTAGATTTGATATACTTCACATTAAATAGTTAAATACATGATAGAACGATCAGTTGTGCTGTACTATAATGTTTCTTAAATTAACTACAAACAGTGAATTAGGTAAATTTACATTTGAAATACATGTTTACTGTTTTAACTTCCAAAAATGTTATCTGGTTCACCCAGTTTTGTGATTTACATTCTGCTGCTGCAATGCAAGTCAAGAAGTAGTAGACTAATTTTCCTGGCTGTATAGTAGACAACTGGCCATATTTCATATGTTTTTCATCTTTGTATTCAGAGTGTAGCTTTAATTCTCTATTGATGCAGCTGGCAGTCAGATATGAAGATGCATTGTTACTGCAAAATCTCTATAAATGTGTTTATGACCAGAGAAGGAGGAATAAAGAAGGACTCTTCATGCTATTTATCTTAGCTCAGAAATTATCAGCTAGGGCCTTCCTAAGAGTGATGCAGTTAAAACGGACATAAAACCAAATTCTTATGTCACATATAGTATTTTAGGTCTCCCGCTCTGTAACCTCATTGAGTAAAAAACAACACATGTAAAAAAAAAAAAAAAAAACATGTAAAATACAAGCGTTTTAACAGCCCTGGAATCCTTTTGGCTGCTGAAAGAGCTGCCACAAGGGTCATATCTGTACTCGCATGCTAAGCCAGACCTAGACAACTTAAGCTGCGTACACACTGCCAATTTTTGTCGTTGGAAAGGATCTTTCACGATCCTTTCCAACGACAAGGGAGTGCACGATGCATGAACGGTGCTGTACATACAGCACCGTTCATGCTCTATGGAGAGGGGAGGGGGAGAGCGACGGAGCGGCACCCTGCTGCGCGCTCTCCCCTTCCCTTTCATTAGGATCGGCTGTCGTCCATCGTCCGTGGATCCGGCAGGTCGGTCCTCCGGACGATGGACGACACCGACTGTACACACGGCAGATTTTCGCCCGATAATTGGCCGATGCCGATTATCGGGCGATAAAAATCTGACGTGTGTACGTAGCTTTAGTGTTGCGTTATCATAAATCTCACCTGTTGGTGTTTGGCCCAGGTTTTCATGTTGGTCCATGTGGCTCTTTATCTGGTGCCTGCTTGGATTTAGCAGAAAATGTACAAACAGCAGCTGGTGATTTCTGAAGCCTTACATTACAGTAGTTACTCATTAAACAATTTAGTATGTACTGCACCTTCAGTTTTTAAAGACTTTTTGAGTTGACCCAGGGCAAACCTATCAATACAATGCAAACATAGTGTAAAAGTCAGAATGCTCTTTTGCTTACTGGGTAGATTGTCGGAATGTATTTTTTCTTGTTTATTGATAAAGCTGTTTTTGTGTCTCTGTTCTGCTTTTCAGGCTGAAAAACTAATGAGACAGATTGGTGTACAGAATGTGAAGCTGAGTGAATATGAAATGAGCATCGCAGCTCATCTTGTTGATCCACTCAGCATGCTGGTAAGTTGTGTACATGGCACCGTGACCTAGTTTGAGAGTGGGGTAGTGATATCTTCTCTTAATATGTAAGCAAAAGAAGCATGGCTGGTAATATGCAGCCAAAATAATGTTGCATTGTTGTTTTACTGCGCTTTATTGATAAGTTCTTTCTTCCAGTATGTTAATTTTCATGCCCAGACTTTTTATTCTTATTAACCTGACTATAATTTTTAACGCCTCTCCTTGTTGAATGCTGAGTTTTTGCACTGTCTGGTTCTCTTGCCACCCCATCAGCTCTGGGTGAAAAACAGTATATTAGTTATTCTAAGTGGGCATGGAGAAGGGTCGGGGTAGATTCTCTTTTGGATTGTTTGGCTGAGAGTCCAATGGAAAGGTCTGTGAAGTCGTTCTTGTCTGTGACACCATTTTCTTTCAAGATCTGAGTGTCACTTGTATGGTTCTGTATGTTGTCAAGGAGGAAATCAATCCCCTTGTTGGTCTGCACCCAGAATGGACTGGCTTTGGAAAGGAGTCATCAGAAGCCGTCTTCATTTTTCCTCTTACAATTGTTGCGCATAGTGGAGATGGTTTTGTTGTAGAGACTTTGGTTCTGATAACAAATGTAAAGGAAAGTGAACAGTTAAAAAAAGAACACTTTAGATGACCAAGAAATGAACCTATCCCAACACATAATTTTAAATTTCTTAAAACATAGGCTATGTACACATGTCGGATGCAAGAATTTGAAGTGTGTACAGTGGTTGCCCGATGTCATGTTACCTGTGTGCGATGCCTTGGGCTTTTCTCTCAACTTTTACCCAAACCCTGAATGAAAGTCTCGCAACATACAAACTGTCTTTTGCCATACAAAAAAGTAGCTCCTGGCATTTTTTTAAATATTTTATACTGCTCTTCACATGTAAATAGCCTGGTCTAATGCAGTAGTGGCATTGAGTATAGTGTTGACAGGACCCTGGGCTTCTGCATTATAGGAGAACTTTTCAAAGTGGGTCATAATGTGTTAAGTATAGAAAAAAAAATCAGTAAATCCTCACAATATAAGTAGAGTTGTTCTATTGTCCTTTAAGAACTTGTTTGGGAAGTTGTCTCAAACAAAGTCAGGACCTTGAATGGTTTATGACAAATTTACCATGTATTTTTGTACTTGCATTGGGGAAAAATGCATACTTTGCAGGAATTTTTTTTTATTTTGCCCCAGCGTACACTAACAAAACACTAAATTATTCCCTTAACCCCCCCCAGCGGTATTCCCGAGTGTGACTCGGGGTAGCTTTTAACTCACTCACTTAAAAAACTCACTTACCTTGCTCCGTTGTCATCCCCCGGCGTCCTGCTGGTCCCCGCAGGTCTTGGGGACACGTTCTGCTCCTTCGGTCTCCAGCCGGGCAGTGCAGAGACGATCTTATATATATATATATATATATATATATATATATATTAATGTACACTTACATTACATGTTAAAAAAAAAATATTTTTTGTTTTTTAACAGATTGTTTTGTTATTTAAAGTTTGTTAATAAATTTGTTAAAATTTGTACCGCTTTTAGTGTGGACATTTGAACGGAATTAGACTGCTAGGGTGGTTGAGGGCTTTAACCTTAAAAGTGAACCTCCCAACAACACTTAAACTTATCACTTAACCTCCCTGCCGGTATTCCCGAGTGACCCCGAGCTACACTCGGGGTGGAATTTCCAGGGAGGCTAATGTTCCCACATTCTAGTGGTGTCCTCCAGCAATGTCCAGCGTCTTCTTTCCCTGCCGATGCCATCTGGGTATCTGTGCAAGCTGCCAATGCCCTACCGGCTTCTGTGTCCCCAGTGTATAAACGTTGGGGACGCAAGGCCAGGGTAAGCTGATGCCGGCCGGGCATCTGCTCACTAGTGTGTGCCTGGAGGTGGGGACCATCATGCAGGTGGGCTGGACAGGGCAGTAAATTTAAAATAATGACCGCTTTTGCATTTCAAAATCCTCATTAATCATACCGCCAGGGGGGTAATCCTAAAATGAACACAATATAATCCCAAATTTGTTAACTCCATAACACTTCCTAGATCTAACATTATTAGGATGTTCTTGCCAAGATCAAATAATTCACTTGTTACTGCAGTGCCCCAGTATTTTAATTTTTGGTCCCAAGAATCCATTACTTACAAGTATCAGTGTGGGGAACTTTGCATAGAAAAGAATTTTCCAAAGCAACAGGCCTTAACACAAACCTTACCTTTCACCCCAACCTTACCTAACAGTAGTAGCATAGACTTTGTGGTCCTACACCGAAAGACAATACCCCTTGGAAGTGGTGACCACTAGCGCTCTGCATATAACATTCGCACCTGCTCTAAAAAAACATGAAACCTTCAATTTTGGAGCAGCTGTCCACATGTATTGTTTACTTAAAATTTGAAATAATAAATTATAGAATTTTCTCCTCAAAGAAATACAAATGGATAGTAAATGGCATTTAAGTGACATAAAGCTGTCTTTGATCGGATCACTCGGTAAAAAGTGTCAGATCGGGAATATTAGGAAGAGCTTTAACTACATTATCATGTGACCTTTTTCTCACCAGGTGACATGGAGTGACATTGCTGGTTTGGATGATGTGATAACAGACCTGAAAGATACTGTTATTCTACCAATAAGAAAGAAGCATTTGTTTGAGAACTCAAGACTGCTGCAGCCACCCAAAGGTATTATGTGCTTTGCTATTGCACGTACGCTTTATTTAATAAATTGTTTATTTATATTTTAAAAAGGTGGGGCGATCCCTATCAAAGAACAAGTCCAAAAATTATAATTTTTTAGATTTTGTTGGGTGAATCACATGCCATTTTGTCTTTGGGAAAGTGCAGTGGTGATATTTTTGTATAGGAGGGAAATATTAGCAATCCCTGTCCTGCAAACAACTGATCCTGTGGTTTTCCAGGTTTGTTGTTCATCTCTCACTAGTTTTTCTGATCAGACTGAATTGCCTGCTTGTAAGGATCATTTCATACCTAGCAATTCGGACTGTTTCCCTTCATGCAGGAAAACAAGGCACTGCTTAAGATTCTTGGAAAAAATGTATTGGAATACTTTTGTTTTACCCTAGCTAGGAGACAAATACATTCTGGTGCCATGGGTTCACATACTAGATGTACTATGTAATATATTATTATCAACCTAAATTATCTGCAACTTTTACATGTTTAGCTAATTGTTAACTGTGTGCTGATTAATTTTATAGGTGTACTTCTCTATGGACCTCCAGGATGTGGTAAAACCATGATCGCCAAAGCAACAGCCAAGGAAGCAGGATGTCGCTTTATTAACCTGCAGCCATCCACCCTGACAGACAAGTGGTACGGGGAGTCTCAAAAGCTTGCTGCTGCTGTGTTTTCTTTGGCAGTGAAGCTTCAGCCATCTATCATCTTCATTGATGAAATTGGTAAATCCATCTATTAAAATTGTATTAATTATGTCTTAGTTTAATTACTGTCAATAATCAAAATCTATTTCTTGCTATAAAGTTTCTTTATTTAAATGTGTTATAAAGGGTGCCCACGCACTTTTCACTATTTCATTTGTATATTGTATAGTCTGATTTGAAACCATAGCCATACATTTTTATTTTTACTCTTAAATATCTTCATTTAGTTTGGCCAAGTTTTGAGATAATAATAAATATATAATATAGATTATATGGCATCTGTACTTATGGTAGATGCGGTCTTCATTAAGATATTACCGCAATTCACTTGCCTGACATGCATGTTCTAGTATGGGAACATTTTGAACATGCCACAGCAGGGGTCCCCAACCCCCGGTCCGCGGCAGTCTGACAGGTGGGCCACAGCTCTGGCCGGTGCACCCCCCAGCAGGGTCGGGGGAAGGACCCCACTTGGAGAGGCGCATCGGCCATGTCTCTGGTATGCATCGCAGGCTCAGGGCGGTAGGCGGGTTGTGTCTTTGGACAGGTCTGAGCCTGCGATGGGAGAGTGGGCGGGTTCGGGCATCATGACATCACTCTGGGGGAACACACTACTTCCCATCCATGCGTGGCTCGGGGTCTGTGCATTTAGTGGTCTGTGAACTCCAAAAGGTTGGGGACCACTGCTCCACAGCATATAATGCAATAAAATCTTTCTAGAAGTGTAGTTTCTGTACCACAAATATTTTATGTGTGCTGAAAGTGTAGCTCCAATATGACCACTTTTGCCTCCTAGGGGGAGGTAGTGGAGATGGAGCTAGTTCTAAAGTATTTCTTGGCACGTTTTTATATCTTTATGTGATAACAAGCTTTCATAGTGAAAATGCCAGAATGTTGGGTAATGGAAGCCCGATCATACTGACACACTTGGTAGACCAGTATATTGTCATGGAGGTTTATTCTGTTTTGGTTTTTGGAGGTAATTGGGCTTCACATCTCTCTAAATAATATATATATATATTTTATATTTTCTTCTCTACCCATTAAGATTCTTTTCTTCGGAGCCGTTCAAGTACTGATCATGAGGCAACAGCAATGATGAAAGCTCAATTCATGAGTCTGTGGGATGGACTAGACACAGATTATAGCTGTCAGGTATGTATGTATCTATAACTTGTGATCATATCGAGTTTATGCCGTAGAGAGTTTTTTGGGCTGGAACTGCTTAAATAGCACTTCAGGGCTTCTCTTCTTGTATCAGCAATCAGCATGTTTAGCCAGTAAGAGGGAACCATCCAAAGCTCCATATTAGTTTCATTTCTAAATAGAGAGCTCATCATGAAATGACAGAAATCTCTTCTCAACATGTTGAGGTTGGGAACTTTAGTCTTCTAATGTTTCATTTGGTCTATGGTTGGATTGTTCACGTTTTACAGCCAACAAAAGTATTTGCTAATAAAAAAAAATATCCAAGTTTGCATTGGTCTGTAAGCACACTCCCGAACCACACCCTTATTTTATGAACAGTTAACATGGGCTGGGGAAAATTTACTGCCAAAAATGTCAGGCATCAGTTATTATCTTTTCCTGTATAGTCCTGATCACTGATTTTTTTTTTAATCATTGTCTTATTGTATGGGTATAAATATTATATTAATCATTGGAACATCTGTGTTGAAAAGCCCAATATACATTTAGTTTTATTTTTTTACAGGTAATTGTAATGGGAGCCACAAATCGTCCTCAAGATCTCGACACAGCAATTATGAGGAGAATGCCTACTAGATTTCATGTCAATCAGCCGGTATGTTAATTACTTGGAATAATAATTGCAGTACTTCTCTAAATTGCATATTAAATAGACTAATGCTTGCCAGCTAGTGCTACACAGTACATTAGGAGCCTTGAATGCTGGGTAGGTCACTTACACAAATCTTGTATGACCTTGTCTTGGTCACTAAGTCCTTCTCCTACATTGATGGACCGATATTGAGTCATTCATCATACAGTCATGTATTGCATTACACCTCTGCCCACTGTGTCAGGATAAAGTCAAAGTTTTGATAACATTTTCCTCCCAGTCCTTGGGAGGAGTCAGGGCAGCACCTATATTCTGCCTGAATATAATGTGCAGGTAAAATTAACCTATAGTAAATGTACACTGCAGAATTAATAGATTTTTTCAAATAATGACCACATAATGCTTCGCAAGAGTTATTACATTGCATTGCATTCTTGCACTGGTTTTTGCTGTATGTGCTCAGTCCTCTTTGTGCCATCTGGCCTTTTCTAAGGAACAACTTGATCTCTTTTAGGTTTATTTTTTATTTTCTGTTTATTGCCATGGTTCAATAAAGTGTTTAAATTATTGCAGTTAATGCTCGGCTGTCCCCCTTTATATTTTCCCCATGCACTAAGAACTTGTTTTGTTTTCTTTTCAGTCTTTGCGACAGAGAGAAGCAATTCTTAATCTCATACTGAGGAATGAGAATGTAAGTATCTCTCTAATTCAGTAAATCTCATTATAAGCAGAGTTATATGCAAAATCTTCAGAAAATGTATTTTTGTTGGTAGACCCCCAGAAACATATCTGTCAGATTCCTAGTATGCAGCCAGTGATCCAGAAAGATATCTTTCAGATTCCTAGTATGCAGCCAGTGATCTGCATGTCTGTTGTCTAGTTCAGTTACTTCCAAAGTACTGACCAAAGGAGGAGGAGGAAGATGATGATGAGGTGGCAAGTTCCAGAACTTGGCATCTGTGGAAATGGGATGGCAGTAGCATGTCCCATATTTTGGTCCTGAGGAGTACTCCTGTTTATACCTATACTATTCTTCATGTGGTTAATATACATCAATTAGCTTTGCATTAGTGCTTCCTTAAAGAGAAACTATTAATCCATTATATGAGCGTATTCACAAGTATACACATGCTTTACCCACGTGTGCATAGAATAGTGTGAATCCAGACCTAATCATTAGTTATTCATCATAGCCTCTGCTAGATTGCCTAAATAATACAATAAATATACATAAAGTATAATAAATATTCATGATACAGTTCAGTTTAAGTGTTTTCTCTTTAATAGGTGGACATGGATGTGGATTTGACACAGATTGCGGGAAGCACTGATGGTTTTTCCGGAAGCGACCTAAAGGAAATGTGTCGAGATGCCGCTCTGCTGTGTGTAAGGGAAAGTGTTGCCAGTTGCACAGAAGAAAGGTTAGTAGTTGGCATATTTACATCAGGTTTTATTATGTATGGAGAACAGGAAGGTAAGAGCAGTGACCCTCTGGAAAGGGCATATCTGATTTGTGTCCAAGTTTTCTTGCCTAAGGTGGTAAAGCAGAACTCCATGTTTATTTTTTATTTTATTTTTTTTAAAAGAATGGATGTATTAACAAATTAACTGTTTTATGGTGCTAAAAATGTGTGTTATACCTTGGGGAAGAAATAAACCTATTCCGAAGAACTAAGCAGTGATCCACACATCATTAACACCTGAAAAAAAGTAACTTGTGTATATATAGTTAGGAAAAAAAAGCTAAAATTGCAGTTCTAAAACTAATAAAATAGTCTTTTGACTTTGTGACTTTTTAGTTTACTGTTACAGTCTGTATGTTTGTTTTAGCTGTATTTTCTTTCTATAGTTGTCAATATGTTCACCATAAAAAACAATGATAAGGTATGACAGAGTGTGTGTGTGTATGTATGCATATATATATATATATATATATATATATATATGTGTGTGTATCAATCATTTTTTAATCTTTATTCTTTGTCTTTACCTGAAATCATCTAGTAAAATCTGTTTCTTTATTCCACTGCTGCCCTAGCGAGGAAATACGACCAATTCAGCAGCAAGATTTAAAGAGAGCTATTGATAAAATGAAGAAATCCAAGAGTGCAACAAACCAGGGAGGTTTAATGCACGTCAGTTTGGACTGAATTCCTGTGGACTGACATCACCCAAGCTGTTGGCTACAAGGGGACATGTAAGGGGATGGTGCAGTAGGAGGCAGAAATACCATCCCTTGAGATATCAACCTTCATGCTGGACTCCAGCATTAAGTTACTATAAAGTAAAAGGCCTTGCAGAGAAGAAAACCTTGCCTCTCTGGTTGTGTCATGTGAGCTGCTGACAATGACTGAAATGTGTTTGAATGAGTATGTGTGATGTTTACTATGTATGATTACCATGTCTGTGACTAGTGGCATTCCAGCAAAGGGACATAGAACCACATTGAGCTGCTATATTTAGTGGCATGCAGTGGCCGTCTGTATATAATTCTTTTTCCTACTGAATAACCTACGGATATTCAGTGTCTTATACTCTGCGGTTTAGTTTATTATAAAATATGTAAGCACAGCAGTACTTTTTATTTCAACTACACACAGTTAGATCTTAATATTAGGTGAGGTTTATTGTAAACCTGTTGTATGCCCCAATATGTGTAAGCTCTGATTATTAGTAAAGTACAGGTACTGTGCTGGAGAGTTTGTGGCCATTATAGGCTTTGGAATATCACAGATAAAGATGGGATGTGGCCTAGCACCAGGAGGATGTGGGGCTTCATATTGACCTGGCCTGGTGTAGAGCCATAGCCTAGGACCCAGTGACCATCCTAAGTACTAAAAAAACAAAAAAACAAAAACAATCTAATGATGAAAGTTTGCTGTTAGTTTACATACGCTTTGTTGGATTTAAGCAGTTCCTTTATATGCAAGCTTAGGCCATTTTAAAAGAATTAGTTAATATTTTCATGGGCATGTCACTCTAATGTGCTAACAGCATTTAAGGCCAAATCCCTAAATCAGAGTTTTGGAAAAAGGTAAAATAGCAGAATATTTTTTAATTCAAATGTCCCAGTTAATGGTAGTCTTATATTGGTAAACCTGCAACAATATTTCCAAGGTAGCAGTTCAGTAAAAGAAGCACCAAGATGCTTTTATGAATAGTGACATGCATGAGGGGCCAAACTCTGGTAAGATTTTAAACAAGCCAATTTAAGAAGCCTGCATGTAACCAATATTCCTGATTGATTGCATTTTTTTTAATTAAGTCCTCTATTTACACCTATTTTACTGCATTCACATAGGACATGGAAGACAAATTGCACTGGATTTCCTGTTTTATTGTATTGTTTCTAAATGTGAGCTTAGAAAGTGAATGTCTTGGTAATTGTATGGGAAATTATTTTTTAGCCTACAAAAGTTTTTTTATATAGCCAACTTAGCATTGCTGTCACCTTGCCCAAACAGGATAAAGTGAGTGCATCTCTGCAAAGAGCCTCTTTGACCCCTTTGCCTTACCAACTCGCTGTACTGTCTTCCTCCACAGCCGCCCATAATGTTTGAGTTGTGTGACGTCCTAGTAGCCAGTCATAAAGCCAGACTCCCATCCTATATACTGCAAGTTGTCATTGCTGCGGACAATAATTTTGGTGCTGGCTGTGTAAACGTCTTGACAGATCATCAGTAAGGTAAATATGGGGGTTTGGATGAGCCCTGGTAGAGACACTGTCTTTCTGCACTGCATACCCAAGGTGAGATGAGGTCTTCAAGAGAACACATTTAATTGTTTGCATTTATTGTTCATAAATATCTGATGGAGTAACAGTACATGTGCCCATAGCAAGAAAAAGAGAATGAAATAGAATTTTGTTTCTGTAAGTAGTAGAGACTATTTTTTATTTCTGACCTGTATTTACTTCACTGGCCACAATATGATATTTTATGGTCATGCACTCTGGAATGTTGATAGCAACATTTAAACTTTAGATGCATGTGAGGGGTTTACTAACTTCTAAGCAATATATTAGCCTATTGTTAAATGCCACCAGGTAAATCAGTACATTATTAACAACACAATGGTCAAAACCATTTTAAGTCTCATGTTCCCAATCATTGAAAAGCCTCACATCATTGTGAATTAAATTAGGCCAGTTTCATTTCGATACTGCTGCTGTTATAATCACTATTTAGAGGTCACTATGTTTGCTTTGTTGGTAAGATTTTATTGCAATGAGGGTGAAGTCACCGTCCTCCAGTGGATTACTTCCTCAGTACTACAAGAATAAAATCACTTGTAAAAGTTGCCAGCAATTCCTAATACCACCTATTGCCCATTTTAAAACGGACCTTGCACTAAAAAGCAATGCACTGTTGCTGCCCCCACACACCACTTGTTCAGCAGCCCTCACAATCCCAATTTCCATTGAAAGATTTTGGTGCCCTATACAGAAACATGTTCTCATGAGATTTGGGATACATATTCAGGGAAAGGAATGTATTTTTTTTTTCCATTTTTCTGTAGTGCAGTATTAGACAGCAAGGGGTGGCAACAGTCACAAAAGTTCACTTCTTTTTTTAGTGCAAGGTCTGATTGAAGTATTGTCACTATGTTAAAACTTTGTTTGTCCACTTCTGGTGTTAAATGGCATCTTGTCAGATTTGGTTAAAGACCATTTGTTTGCCAATTGTCATGGATTGTTTGCTACATATACTTGTTTTATGATGCAGAATGTAAGGATGAAATGTTTGCTTCCATGGTTCATTGTGTTTTTACTTTCACTCTGAATGTATTACTGAAGTGTGTACATTAAACAATTGTACCGACAGAATTCCTCTCTGTGTGATACTTCTAGTGGAACAAATGTGCAGTGTTTTCTCTCACAGGTGAATGGTGCAGTGGGAAGCAGTCCCTGGATGGCGAGTTGGATGATATTTCTTCTCTGCTCTAAGTACATTTGTACGGCACATTTATCCGGGTTATAGAAAACAAGACCTTGTTACAGAAATGTGAGTACAGATTACACTCTGTTGTAAAAGCAGAACTTTGGTCAGACCTGTATCTTAAAAGAAGCTGATGCATGCAAACAAGTACAGGATAAGAATCTGCACAGTTCTTGTACAAGTTTGAAGTGATTGATGTGATGATACTGGGGTGCAAACACTGCAAAACTATAAATAACAGTATTTGCAATTCAATAGGGAAATTCAGGGCTTGGTAAGAATTATGTGTAGTTCTTTGTGGATTTGGGGACCCTGCAAGCTGTGATCTTGAGCTTCAATGTAAAAAAAAAAAAAAGATGATTGACTTTATGCTGCATCAGTTTTTTAGAAGTACATCTGCATTTACGGTTTCTCTTGGCCCCCTTGAAAAGTCTAACCAATCGGTTTATCCAGCTACTGAAGTTCACCTCATGCAGCTTCATGTTACGATGTAATAACAATGCTGCACTGCTTCTAAATTCAGAGGTGATTGCTCCTGCTTGTGCTACAGTGGGTGGGAGAAATGTTGTGGGGAGTGTGACCATTGGTTTTATCAGCCTCTTGTAGCAGTTTAATGAACAACTGCTGTTCACTCTATAGAGGAGAGTACTGCCAGGCCTCCTCCAGTTTTCATCACTTGTTCTCCTGTCACTGGAAACAGAAATTCAACACGTGTACTTGTCCCACCTAGTGATTTCTGGATTTACAGCACTGCTGCAGTATCTAGGAGGGAGCATGTGAGACACAAATGAAGAAGGAATTGTCTTAAGCCAGTGCTGCGCAATCTAAGAAATAATTATGGCTATATATACCTTCAACTCCCAACAGGTAGGAGAAAGTTAGAAGAAAGCTAAAATAATGTCTGCACTGCTGGGTAAAGTTACATTTTTACAATATACACACATTGTAAAATACAATATAAACAATATAAACAAACATGACAAATTAAATATATAAAAATTTATTTTATATGCAAACGTTCTCATATTCTTGTGGTATTCAGAGAGACAAGGCACATGTTTCCCACATTTCAATAAATACACATTTTATAAAATGACTACAAATTATATTATAATCAAAAAATACACATAGCAAGCACACTGACGTTCATTTGCGTTAACATCGATCCTTCATAATTAATTCACATGATGGCTACATCTATATGCCATTGTATACCAGTACAGTGACAGATCAATACCAACCTTCTAGTTATGGCAGAGTTATGGTTACAGTACAATGTCAGCACAGAAAAATTCACAGAAGACAGATTTGGTCCATTATTACAATGTGGACATATAAATATAGCAATTTGTAAAGAATCTACAGACGTTCATTTTTTTTCTCTTAAATACAAATCTGTGCAGGCGATTGTCAAATAACCAATGCATATCTGCCACATTAATACCAACAATAACCCTCATGGTCAAATTACAATATCTAGTTTTCTCCATTTTTTATTTTTGCTGGGAAATCCTTACGCACCAGTTAGGTTCTCCTCGACTACCTGTAGCAGTAAGAAAACCCAAGTCTTGTAATTGTAGGAAGATAAGGCTATATTCTGGCTCTGCTCTGCTTCTCCCCTCCCTTGTCAACATTTTTTGATATTTGTATGCAGTAATTTTTTATGCTGTCCTATATTAAGGTTCTTTCACTCATTTTTAAAATTGAGCAGATCAAGTAGATCCAACCATAAGCACTAGTGTACATCAGTTCAGATAAGGTAGTGAGCAACCTCCATGGAGATCCAAGTCAGTAAAAGTAATAGGTGCCAGTGCATTGTAATGGCAATAAATCTAAGCAGATCTCTGGGGATGTAAAATCGAGGAGAGCTCTGTATATGATATCATTTACAGGGTTTAGTTTCCTAAGTCAGATCATACTCACAAGATGTGCCCCACTGATGTACATACTGATAGAGATTCCCATGAGGTGGCAATGAATGGAAAACCCAGATCATCTTTAAAAAGGTAATTGACTCCATAGCTAATCTTTCTACATTCAAAGCATTAGGCAGTAATCTAGAGTGAAAAATTATTTGTATTCATCTTTGGATTGTCAGCTAAATAGAGATCAAAACATGTGATCACCTAATACAAGTGTATTTACTCTAAATTATTAGTGCTTTTATTCTTGGTCCCTGTACAGGTACATACACGTCAGATAATACTCACATGAGACAAATGGCCGTGCTGGTCTCGGGTTAAAATCTGACGTTTATACTGGTCCCCAGACATTGTTAATCACTCCACCATGGCGGACTGATAAATGACCGCGGTGCATGCCTATGGAGGGCCACTAGCTCGTTCTCCCCCCTCCATTGAGCAGAATGGTTCTGTGTGTACAAAACTCGTACCTTCATCTGACACGGATAATACCAAAGAATCTTTATAGTGGCAATCCTCTGTAAGGGGCTTAATGCTGTCTTCACACAGAACAAACAAAAGGATTGGCTAAACATATCCAAACCAAGTGGATGATTTTAACAGGATAATATCTTGGTCTTTTGGATCAATCATTGGTATATTAATATTTTAAAAAGACATTAGATATGATATAAACATGTAAATGTACCTGCTTGTCCCCAGCAATAGTGATCTATTAGGGAGATTTATTGGTTACATAAAAGTTCAAATTTTATTTAATGTATAAAAATAGCTATAAGAACTGTATTAAAAGCTATAAAAATGTGTGCTACTAACTAACACGAGAATAGATTTAATCATTCAGTTCTAAAAAATAAAAACTTTAAAAATAATTACTGCATTAGTTTGTTCATGTCAGCTCAAATCAATAGTTCTTTTCTAGGGAGCAATAATAATCAGTGAGGACCTTCCAGGCCTTGGGGGCCATAAAGCCATCTGGAGGGTTTTCACCTTCACGTGCTAGTTTTCTCATCCGAGTTCCAGAGATGAAGTCAAATTCGTTGTGCCTGGAAATGATTAGAGATTGGTTACAATGAGAAAGATAATCTGCTGCAGTGACCATACAAGGCACCTCCATTAACCTGTATTTTAGAAAGTTGTAAGGACAAAGTTTCCATGACTTTTATGCTGAGGCAGAGAGGTAAGGAAAATGCCCATGGCAAGAATTTGTGAATGGCAGGATAGATATACCAAGGGGTAAAAACAGTCACCTGCTTGTACGTGTCACTCTCTCATCAGAATTTTAGGATTTTAAGTGTTTTGAATTCTCACCATCATGAGGTTCACTAGTGTGACCTGGGCCATATAGCTGACTTTTCCAAAAAAGAAAAGTCTTTGAGCTGTGCATGTGATGAGGTTATGAGTGAGGAAGTCATTAGTAGGTGAGTATTTTTCTATCGGGTCAGAAAAGTAAATGGGACAAGAACTGTGGAGGGATGTGAAGGCAAAGCACAGGGGCTTGAATTTGATTCTAAAGGTCAAATGGATGCCAATGAAGAGAACCACAAAGAGAGGCAGCAGAAGAGGAGCGGTGGGAAGGCTGGATGAGTCTGGCTGCAGCGTTCATATTAGAATGTAGAGGAGAGAGTTGGAGTGCTCATGTCCTACGGCTAAACTAGCTTGTCCACTACAAGATCAAGCCAGGTTCTATTGGACCTGTGGCCACCGAATAATAGGGTCCATAAAATAAGTAGAAATTTTGTACAATTTAACATTTTAGTATCAGTACATATTTGTACAGGCTGTATTATCTAAAACTAATACATTTAGTAACTACATACAGTATGTCTTTTTTTTTTTCTTACCTTTCTTTATCATAGAAATCCATGCTTTTGGTCTTGGTATTGTAGGCTGCCACTCTAAAGGGAATGATTTCTACAGAGGTCAAACCTGGTGCCATGCTGAGCACTTTTCCCCCATGTGTTGGCTCATACAGGTCAACTTTAGTCTCAGGATGTGGCATACCAGCTGGGTCTCTCCCTACTATATAAAAGTTGGATCCAGCAACCATACGAGCTCTGCAGTGCCACTGAACCTGTAATGGAATAGATATAAAAGTAACAATGAAGAAATAATTTTACAGCTCAAAGTGCTAAAACAATGCACTGAGCACATTTAATACAAACACTCGGCAGTTCTATATTTTTCAGTTTATCAGTCATTTGTCCACTTAGGTCTGTACACTCGTTGTGACTAATTGGATGGATTGTTTTCCCCTGGTTATTTTTTTACATTTATTTTAAATTGTTGAAGATTCAACAGGAGATACTGAAATACCTAAATCTCACACACAGACAGGGGCAGAGTCTGGAGGTCTCACGTATATTACTGGAAAAGTGTGCTCAGGTATTAGTTAAAGAAGCATTTGAATTTTGTTTCTTGCAATGAAAGGCAAATAAAGGCAGAGAGATTTCTACAGACAACCACAGGTGCCATTGTGCAGGGAATACGGCTTCCATGGTAAGTGTATAGGTATCGGGCTGGAGCTATGCTCTGCAGCCTATATTATGAGTAATGATTAGAATCACTCTACCACCATGGTATGTACATTTAGAATAGAATTTATTAACCATAAGAAAAATGTTTGTTCTACCTCAGTGGGTCCTGCATACAACATAGGAGAGGGAAAAATAGCAACAATGGTTGACTTGGGATCCAGAACGCCCTCTTCTAGCACAGCTGCATGCTGTTTCATGCGCCAGTCCAGTGGAACATCGTCATCCTTGGTCCATCCTCCTAGAGGGTGCA
Organism: Pyxicephalus adspersus; assembly: GCF_032062135.1. Taxonomy (NCBI): domain Eukaryota; kingdom Metazoa; phylum Chordata; class Amphibia; order Anura; family Pyxicephalidae; genus Pyxicephalus; species Pyxicephalus adspersus. Next base: position 26,643,006 of record NC_092867.1, read on the forward strand.
GGAGAAGAACGGGGCTCTTATAGCCCCTATCCAGCAGATGGCGCCTGGTGTCTTGCATCAGCAATGCATGGCCATTATGGACAGGGTTACGAAGTTGGAAAGCAAACACTGCATCTAAAGAAAAAGGGAGAAAAATAAAAATGAAGTTTAATCTATTTACTTGAGTGGTAGGTGTAGCTTTTTAGTATTTTAGGTCAAAAGACCAAAAGCCATATTTACTAAATCAATGTAGGAACTAAAAAGCAATTTAACTCCTTATTAGAATCAACTTTGTATTACTCAGTATTGATTACTGCCTTTTGTTCCTGGCACTGATCACTAAATAATCCTTCTGTTTTTGCTATGACTCGTGCTACATGAGGACATGTTGATCAACAGAGCTCCAAAGCAACGTCATAGAATTGATTAGTTTATCATTGTGCAAACAGAGCTGCAGCACCGGGGCACTGAGCCACACAACTCTAAGAAAGATCACAACAGGTCATTCTGTACTTAAACAGCTAGTCTGAATCAAAACAGTGATAAAACCAAGCATTTATTAAAACAGAATACACACTGTAGTAAATTTAAGTGGACTTGGCCCTTGTGTGCACAGAATTCTAGTCAAAGCCTTCAAGCTAACCTGTCAATCAAGAGCTAAGCATTTACCTTATTTTGCATCAGCGACACAAATAGGGCAAGGTATACACCTTTACAAGGACCCATGAGGTTGGAAGTTTGGTACGCATTCTTTCTTACTTGTTTTAAAGTAAACCAATGTTTTCCTGTGCTGGGTAAAGCAATAGGTTCACCCATCCCAGAAACCATGCTTCTCTTTATTTAGCTCCATCAGGAAGGAAGTCAGGGCTATCTAACCTAAGGTTGATCTTTAATTGAAGCTTACATTGTGCTGGCTGTCTCACCACCGCTATATGAGCAGTACTGGGCCAAGCACCAATGTTGTCACATGCAGTAAATCATAGGCTTCTATATACCCAGAATCACTTCATCAGACGTCTAGCAAAATGTGTTTTACAGTGAAAAACAAAGGTAAAACCTGCAGGATACGACAAATACACTCATCTCGTTAAATTACTTTTCAGCAAGTGATGTGTCTGCTGCCCTTACAACCAGATACGGTTTTCTCACCACTTGAATTGTGATGTATGTGGCAACCACAAAGATATCACATTAATGACCCTTTTAGGTTTAGTATTTCTCTCCAGGAATGTTGGTTTACCTGCATTCATTTCTTTAGCCTTCTGTCTAAGCTCAAGAGGAGTTAGACGGTATTGATCCAAACCATCTCCCCACCTGATTCTTTCTAGGACCTCCAACTCTCCACCAACCAACCAGTCACCGCTTTCTATTACCATCTAAAGTAAAAATAAAATAAAAAAATACATTAAAAAAACAATACTTTATTGTTCTTTTGTTACAGGATCACACACATGCACATGACAAACCAGTCCACAGCATATTGATTTTTTTTGTTGTTGTTGGAGAATGGACTCCATTGGTGGATTGCGGTTTGATATAACCATTAGGAAATATAACTTTAAGAAACCTACAGATCATTCTGATATTTGCACAACCCCTCTCAGGAGGCTCCTGTATTAGGGCTATGGGAAGGAATACCTATGCTCAGTGCTATGATGTTTTCAGGAAGTGTTGTGCAACACATGGTAAGGGTTTATTTAAAAAAAAACTATTTCCATATTGATGAGGAGGGGAAAGATGGCAACTTTAGAGCCGCTTCCTATGGTCAGTCTCCTTGGATCTGGAGTCCTGGTGGTGTCACATCTGTGTTTTTAGTTGTTCTTTCTGGAATGTCAGCTCATGGGGCAGTGGGGGAATACAGGTAAAGTGAGGATATACAATGGAGATAGAGTCATGTAAAATGGATGCCTAGCCCCAAATAGACAAAGCATAGGGTTTGCTTTTGGAAAAAAAAATCTGTGTATTTTATGCTATACATTACATATTCAGATAAGGCGAGTACAAAACCCATTTCCCTCTGTAAACAGTTTGTGTACAAGGGCATAACTGCAGCCATTTGTATATACAGACAGTACTATTGATCGTTCACTGTAGGTTTACAATAATTTTGCAATATGTGAAGCGGTAACAAAGTCTTCAGGTTAAAGAGCAGTAATATTGCGTGATAAGCTGCTATGCATAGTGTGGGAACTGGACGGACAAGCTGGATGCACTCAGGTTACACTTGGTTGTTGTTACACAGTGGAAGCAATTTCACAATGCTTACAGACACACTATACAACCAATGCTACGCTTGTTGCCTTTATTCTACAGAGATAAATGCCTACATTTGATTCATTTCCAAGTCTTTACAGCCAATTTGCATATTAGGGTGCCATAGTAAATAAACTAATATGGACGGTTAAATTAGGTCAAGAGATTATACATCTATAACGAAAGAAATATGGAGGCTGATAGTGCTAGGAACTTTTTAAAAATATTTATTTTTCTTTCTTGGCACTCCTTCAAGCTGTCCAAACAGTTGGCAATTTTACACTAATTTAAAAAATAAATGTTTATAATGAGGGTTTCTAAAATATTTTCTAATATGCATGGGTGGTCCTAATAGTAGCAGAGCTATAAATATTATTTAAAACACACCAAGAGGTAACAGAAAACACACACTTCTCAAGTTATTATTTTAATTTAAAGTTTAAAAAAAAACCCTTACCTTGACATGAGGGTGCTTAGTACAAGCGGTCCCCCAGACACGAGCACACCTCTCCTCTTTTCTGTGCTCAAAGAACTCTGGGTTCCTTAGAATTGCCACTCTTTTTCCTTCATAGGACAGGGTGAATGCTTTAAGGCCACTTAGTCGTTCCTTGTCTTCAGCAGATACAGGCAGCACAATTGGAATACTCAGGTTGATTACACCCCCTAAAATTATAATTGTCCAGTTAGTACAAGTGGCGTGAGATGATATGAGAGTTCAGGAGGGTTTCTCTGTAAAGCTGTAGAGTTCTCTTCCTAGAACCAAAATTGTCTTTGGAAAAAAAGTACAATTTTCTCTTCATTTCCAAGGCAAGGGTCCATTATGCATTTATTAGAACTTTTGCCTTAGGCTTTGTTGAGACTGGTGGTGAGGTTGTGGTGCCGTTACCACTTCCTCCTGCCTATGAATCACTGCTAGTGGGAGACGCTACATATATTGTCTAACCATGACAACCCAATGAAAAATAAATGGAGGCTACATTACCAATGACTGCAGCCTGCTATAAAATCTGCAAATATTTGTTCTTTAAGAACCAGCCCTGCAACATGGGCAAGGTGCAAGCCGCCAGGAGCCAAGCAGAAACGTTGGTTACCAATGCAGGTCTGAACCGTAGTTAAATTGTTGTATTCTAAGCACATCTGATTGATTACAAACTATTCTTTAACCTTCTCTGAAAGTGGCAGATTACAGCAAAAATCAAACCATTATATTTGTAGGAAGTATGCTAAATCATATAGGCCCTTAAGCATCAAATTGTAATTACCGTTATATGAGCTAACTTTGATTACAAATAGCACAGATAAAGCTTTGATAAAATGTATTTCAAAGCACTAAGTTAACTTAACTACACTAAAGTAGGTCTATCCAATTTTCCATAATCTAGGTTCTCTGTAATCCCCTGCAACAAGGTTTTCACATATCACCAGACAGGGCCACTGCTGGCAAAGCGATTTAGGCTACATGACTAGTGCACTACAGCTATGTCGGGAGGAAAATTAAAGAACTGAGCAGGTAAGGCAGTGCTTCCTTTATGCATGTCAGGGCGTCCTTTTCAATTTGGACTGGGGTGTGCTCACCAATCAGAAAGAAAACCATAAAGGTTCTGGGGTTGCTTTGCTAACCATGGCAATAAATGGTTTAGGACCATCTTTTAGACCACAGTAATAAAGTAAGAGTTGATATCCCCAAAATAAAATGATCATGTGTCTTTAAACATTGCTAGCAGTTTAGGAAATGATGAAAAACTAGTTAGTAAATACAAAAAACAAGGCACAAATCAATAACTTATCATCGATAATACCATTTACATACATGAGCAGTAAAGCAAATATGATCACTGTGTAACATTTATAGTGTGTGGTTCAATTTGTATGCTTTCACTACAATAATAACAGAGGAAATGCCTTTGACCTAGTTGACAATCTGCCTTTAACCGACGTGTTTAGCCTGGAAACCACACACTACAAATTTATCTTAAAATTGTATTGGTACAAATTCAGTTTCATTAAGAACATAGATTGAATTCCTGGTCTGTAACCAACAAGAGGGGGCTGCAATTTATTCAGAGGCTTCACTCCATCTTGGATACAGACCAGTTTTATAATCTGAAAACTGTACGGGGATGGTATTGAGATATAATGCAATTTTAATGCTTTTATGCATTTTTTTTGTTTGGAATGTAGCGGATATTCTTGTTCTTTTAAAGGGATCATGTCGGCAATACTTTGCATTTATATACAAGCAAATGAATGTTGTTCCTAGGTGTTATCACTGGGTAGAGCCTCTTGAGGACTCCTTATCTATAGTGTTCTGCTTCAAAAACTAGATGTCCAGCCAAAACAGAATTTACAGCTTGTATAGAGAGGCAAAGAATAGGAATTTGTCCATTATACTTTAAGCTGGGATGCCATAGTTCCTAGAGCTTGATGCAGTGAAGGAGGAATGGGGGCAGCAAATCAATGGCTACCTGCTGGAACCCATCATCTAAACAACTTAGATCTCTCAATAGTAAGAACAGATATGAAATAACAAATAGGACAACATGTACTGGCCCCACTCATCAAAAAATAATTTTAACAAGCCCAGAAAGCTCTTAAATCCAAGTATGGATCTCATACAGGAACATCCACAGTGACAAGATGATTTGTGTGCAAACCACATCTGACTGTATCAATTTGAAAAGCTGAACACTTTGGCCAACAGTGATCACAGGTTCCCTTTAAAGATATATGGGACTTGATATAATAAAGTGCCAGTAAAAAGAACAAGAGTTACTTGACCACAATCACCAGATTCGGCCTGTTCTGAAGCTTCAGTTCCTATTATGAACACTCAGGCCCCTGGCACATAGGTATACCAACCCGGTACAGTTGCAGCTAATTTTCTGAAATGTAATTAAGAGATCACATACAATTTTCTACAATAGGAATCAGGATCAGGAATAATTACATATCAGTATTACAAGAAATTACAGACCTGCGAGTATTAGGTGGGTTGCAGTTATAGGGCACACCATTTTTCAAGGTTTGATAGAATAAAATCTTTTTGTTTTCACGTGCCGCTCTCATCTACAAGTGCAACTCACAAGATTTCATTGGGTACATGCTTACTTACCAGCCAAATTAAGTTAATGGGCAAAAATTGTCTACATGAATCGAGGCAATTTGAGCAGCTGCATATGATTAGGTAGAAATTCCTGCTAAATAAAATAAACTCACCAACAGACTTTGGGAATGATAAATCTGAGTTATGCTTCTTATCTAGAGAAAAGGGCAGTCACAAGAAGTCACAATGCAGCTACTTTATAATGTACAAATCTATTCAGAAACCCTATTTATTATTAGCCAGGAAAGTTATTTCTGAACTAGTCCCACTGGCCTTAGTGATTTTTTATCCCTATATAGGACAAGACACAACAGGATCTTATGGTGATATTTGATATAACTTTAACATGGGTATTCCTAGCTGACTGCATAGCTGTTAAAGTGTATTACAACAAAATAATAATAATATATCTAGGTATGGCTTATGCAAATATGCATTGTAGTTAGTATGTACAGGACATTACACTGGCGTTAACAAAGGCCCTCTGCGGGTCACTCTCTGTGTATAATATATTTTTTTTCTATGGTGCAACCAGACCAGTGGCCTTACTGAAAGGTTCTTGATTATCAATTCTTCATCTGTACCAGGTAACGTCCTAGTATCAATATTGGAGTCACCAGTATGAGCAAACCTCTTGCTGATAAAGCTCTGGTTCCTGGTAATCAGCCATTACCTCCTGGTAATGAAAAGTCAAGGCAGCAACATAACCCACTTCATCATTGCCCACCTAGGAACTTAATAGGGCTCCCTGTAAACCCTTTAAACTGGGAGAATAATGTTCCCAGTTGTACAAAAAACATTATAATAACTTATCAGGGATTTTAAGCTTTCAAATAAAGTTTTGGCTATAAACACACTTGAAACCTCCATAACTTTGAGGTTATGAACATTAAAAGGTCCCATTACAAGTGGGGTCTATTATGTTATATAAACTAACTTGAACAAAGTAAATCATACAATTGTATGCACATATTATTATTTAAAATAAAACAAAAAAAGACTGTACCATCTAGAAGGGTGTTGAAGTGCAAGACTTGGAGATATTCCCTCTCGCGCATAAATCCCTTGAGTGGTGTGGCCCAGCCTTCACTCAAAATTTGTACCCACTGGAGGTCCAGCTGTAGGGAGTAATGCAAAACAAGGCAAATGTAAATGGCTGTTTATTAATATTAAATCATCCATCTTTCAGGTGTTAATATTCTATCTTTGGTTAATATATCCAATATACAGAGTGATTTAGTCTCCCCCTCCCCCAATTAGAAGCCCCCTCTACATATTCTGTCACCCAAGGCTTGACTTAAAACGGAAAAAAACAAAAAAACACCCCAAGGTAATACTAGTTCACAAAAGAGACATGCAAAAAATGACCTAACCTGTATTGCTCATGAACACGTGCAGGGGTACATCATTCAATGACTGAAGAGGACCACTGTTCTCATGGAAGTCCACCGTGAAGATGGCACCTTCCATGCATACAGCAAAGACAGGTCATGGATGTGTCAGTCATTGCTAAAACGCGATTGCACAGGGTAAGTATGTGCAATAATCGGCAAGTATGCAGAGCATATTATGGCAGAAGCTCAACACCCACCAATGAGTTTGGTTCTACTTTAAATATTGCCCTATAGCAAATAAACATTGACATATACTTAGCTACAAAACCCTACTTACTTCTATAGGAGAGTTAAACAAATCTTTTTAGCCAACATCAACCCACCTAACCAAGATCTGGTGGATGCAACCATTTCCAAACTCATGTGCCACCTAGCTTTCCAGGGTGGTGACAACAAATAATTTGAGCTTGGAAGAAGTACATGAAATGGGCAAGTATTTTGCTTTATGAAAAATTTCCTAATAGACTATCATGAAGCTGATAAAAGGTTACCTTAGTAATCTGAACTGAAGGCATGTTTTCAGCTTCTTCCCGGGCTTCATGAAGTCTGTTCTCAGGCACAAATAATTCATGGACGTCCTTTGTAGCTGATGATGGGACAATAGCCTGTACAGAACAGAGGAATTGTGTAAGATGACGGCTCAATCCGTCAGTACTTATTAAGCATTGATTCAGAATATGATGTGGTAATTATCCTTGCAACAGACTGAAGGTTCTGGAGAGTTCAGGAAGCATCAACCCACATACATTGCAGATAACAGACACAGAATATCAATCTATCAGTCTAACTTTTGCATCTTACCCTTTCCTGTAAAAGCTCCACAATCTGCAAGATACAATCATTTACAGAGTGCAGGCTGGTCTTCAGCACCAGTTCTGGTGACTCTGGTTTCTCATATTCAGAGTCAATTCCAGTGAATCCTACCAATAAAAGAAGAAAATGTCATGTTTTAGGAAAACAACATTGTACAGAAGACATTAAAATTACATACAGTCTAATACATTTCATATAATAATCCCCATCTATAGCATATTTCCCGAGAGTTTAAAAATAAAAGAAATATAGAGTAAAAAAAGAACATTTCCCAAATGACAATATAATAGGCACCCGAAACTGGGTAAAGTAAAACATCTAACATTAAAACACATGGCACCATGTTCAATAAAGAAAAATAAAGTGTAAGTGACATTAGGAATGTATAATGTGTAAAATAAATAAGGATTAGATAAATAGGAGGATGCAAAGGAAATAGAAAGATTATCTTTTCAAAGTTTGGCACAGTTAATTATTTTAGGGTTAAGCCAATTGGAGCAATGGACAAATATAATAAGAAATATAAATATATACTATTAGATAAACATATGATAAAACATTCATTCTCTAACCCACCTTTAATTTCTCCAGCTCTGGCCTTCTTGTATAAACCCTTCACATCTCTGCTTTCACAGACATCTAGAGGTGCATCCACAAAGATCTCAAAAAAGGGCAACCCGCAAGCATCATGTATTTTGCGCGCTTCTGTCCGATCCTACAAAAGCAAAAAAGAACCCTGAGCTCTTAATTTTTTAGGAATGGACACTGGGAAACATGAATCATTCTTATCCTAAAGGGGAAATGGAGGCATGAAAGGTGCAATATATAGTAATAATGCCTTAGTGGTTAGTAATGGGGCCCCAGATTTACCTTTACGAAGGGACGCTATCTGCATGCAGTTTGTAGGTTCTCAATGATGTGTGAAAAGGCTGCAGAGGTTTGCCAAGGAACACAATAAGGTAAGTTACCTATTTTTTTTAATAAAAATCAGCCCCTCAAAGTTTTGCATATCTGCCTAATAGTGCTGGGGACAATGAACAGTATACATCTGTAGTGAGAGGTATTAATGTGAAGTTTTAGGAATGCTTTAGAGAGTTGCAGAATACCACACAACTCTGAGCTGGAGACATAAGACTGTTTCTGTGTGGTAATGACACCAGAAATTACATATAATACAGTATGGCCGAAATGCACAGCAATGAGCAAGGCCATGTTGTAGCACACATTGACTTTAGAGGTGCATTTGGGTGACATTTACAAAGAATGGCTCTACAGGTGACATGCATTTCCACGATTATTATTGCTAATATAAGTAACTGGTGTCAACAGGTCCTTAGCCAATGAAGACTTTGTATATCTTAATTGATAAGGTAGGTAGGTAATAGGAATGCATACAAAGGACCAACTGATCTTTCTCTTGTATGACTTATGGAGACTGACACGCTTTTTTAAAAATGCTAGTTGCCTAGCTTTCTCAGGTTTGAATACTTTCTAAAAAAAACTTTTCAAAAACAGACTTGCAGTTTGGTAAAATCAGAGTGAATTTGGAATTCTTGGTATGCATACCAGGTTACAAAATATGAAAGCCACTGGGTTAGCATGACTATCAACCAGCATGATTTCCATGAGTGTTCTCCATAATTGGTCAGTATTATGGAAACATAATATAACAAACGTTATTCAAAAGGATTATGAAGAATGTGTCCCTTTAGGTTTAATCGATATGGGGCTCATTTAACACAAAATATTAGAAAATCTAATAATTTTAAGGTAAGAACAAAAAAAATGTTAGTTCTGACAATTTTGACATGGAGCAGATCCTATGGAATGTGTTACCTTTCCATAAGGAGAGATGAAGCTTGTAATGCACACCAAACCGGCATCGGCAAAGAGTTTTGCAACCTCGGCAATACGGCGGATGTTCTCTTCTCGATCTTCAGAGGTAAAGCCCAGGTTTTTATTCAGTCCATGACGAATGTTGTCACCATCAAGAGAGTAGCAGGGAATGGCATGGGTGACCAAATATTCTTCAAGAGCAAAACCCAACGTGGTTTTGCCAGCTCCTGACAAACCTGCCATAGACAAAGGATTTCCTTAGCACTAACATTTTACTGTTAACAGCTTGATAAGTTCTTGTCCATGTAGACCTAATGGCTGGATCTCAAGAAAATCTACAATTAGCCACTTTTAACCCTCTATTTGTGCCAAACACATATGCTTTAGGAATCTGCATAGCAGAAGCTTTTCCTGTAGACACTATAAGACTGAACCCTTTAATGACATGGGGTAGCACTTATCATCAAATCAAGCCACCTTAACATACTATGTTATTGAATAAATACCGTATTTTTCGGCGTATAAGACGCACTTTTTCTTCCCCAAAACTGGGGGGGAAAAGTGGGTGCGTCTTATACACCGAATACGTGTTAAAAATAATAAAAAAAATCATACTCACCCGATACCGCGATGCTGCGTGCTTCTTCTCCTCGCTCTCCTCCCGGCTGCAGCGCGTGTCTCCTCCTCCTCTGAGCGAGGAGAAGCCGGCACACGTGCCCTCGCCATCCCGTAAGCAGGCTGATCCAGCCTGCTTATGGGATCGCGGGGGCATGCGTGTCGGCTTCTCCTCGCTCTCCTCCTGGCTGCAGCACGTGTCTCCTCCTCTGAGCGAGGAGAAGCCGACACCCGTGCCCCCGCGATCCCATAAGCAGGCTGGATCAGCCTGCTTACGGGATCGCGAGGGCACGTGTGCCGGCTTCTCCTCGCTCAGAGGAGGAGGAGACACGCGCTGCAGCCAGGAGGAGAGCGAGAAGAAGAAGCCCACAGCATCGGGGTATCGGGTGAGTATGATTTTTTGGCACAGGGTGATCAGAAGGGGATACATTGACACAGAGAGATTAGAAGGGGATACATTGACACAGCGTGATTAGAAGGTGATACATTGACACAGAGTGATTTTTTGGTATTTTGTTCAGAATCTTTTTTTTCTAGATTTTTCTCGTTTAAAATTGGGTGCGTCTTATAGGCCGGAGCGTCTTATACGCCGAAAAATACGGTAAATCCCGAAAGCATACAGACAGATTGTATGTTTTATTGATAAAATGTGCCTCCAATTATTTTCTTTTTAATGATGGAATATAGAACGTCATCTTACCTGTCAACCAAACAGTGCAGCCTCGGAAGCCCCCTCTGGTACCAACGACTTGTCCTCTCTTGTTTCTGCTCACATGGTGAGATTGATATACAACATTGGTGGACTTCTGTAAATGACCCTGGAAAAGATAGCAAGGAGTTAAACATAGGTGGGGATTTCATTATTCTTCAGATCTGTCCATTATTCACAGCATAGCATTTTTGTTTCAGCACCATTTGTATTTTATTACCACAAAGCCTGTGAATAATGCTGCTTAGTATAAGGGGAAACTTCTCAAATTTTATGGATTTTTCTGGCAGCTATGTTGGACATCAAACTTGTGAAATGGAGTTTTAATATTAAATGTTAATTAAGCTTTACATGGGACACGTGTTTTATGGATACATCATTATTTTTCATAAATACCATCCATTGCTACCCCAAGGACAATGACCTGCAAACACTGAAGAAGGGATCAGCAACAGTCAAGGTAAAGAAAAGATAAAAGATGACATATGTAAAAGATAAGAGTCATAGTTTTCTAGAAATGTCTCAGAGTTCAATGAACTGGAAGAACAATGAACTTTAAAGAAAAATTCATCTTCACTGATTCTGCTGATTTTTTTTACTACTACAAGGAAATAAAGGTAAAAAGTCCAAAGGCTTCATCCATATATAATCTGGTCATATAGAGAGATATACACGATGAGTGTTATGACTCTGATGCTTTGTTGATGGTCTAAGATCAATTCAGAAACACCTAATACCTACCATTAATTATTTACTATAATAGTGGGAATTGTTGATAAGCCTTTTGGCTTCTTAAGTCTAAAAATCTCATAAACAGGAATATTCTGTATATAAGACAAATGCTAGATTTACACTCCTATTTTAGGAATCATGAAACTTTGTTCTACTAGGCTACAAATGTCCGAACAATGCTCATAATCTATCACTGTCCTCGGCACTGTTGGGTCAGATTAGATTGCTTGAAAGATGAACAAGTCATATGACTCCTGTAATTCATGTTGGCATTTTTGCATTGGCAAAAATGATAGAATAAAGGTGGCACTCAGAATACCCTTGTAGGGGGACGTAGCAGAGCAGCTCATGCCCCTTAAAACAGAACAGGCTGCTTGGTCTGCCAGGCTATACAGCCATGGTACCTAAACTGTCACCCAAAACTATCACAAACAAAGGTGTCACACAAAATTGCAAGTGTGTATTCAATATAACTTCACAGTGAAGTTACTTTGATGTCATTTATCCCAACTATAAATTAACATGACTACACATTACTCCTTACCACAAACATATGGATAATTAAGATTTTTTTTCTATTGCATCAGTGTCATTCACCTGTCAATACAGCAAGGAAATAAAATGCAAGGTATGTGAGGATGACCTAGCGCTTATGATCTCGAATACAAGACTGCACATAAAAAGATCTATCTGGAGTGCAATGAACTGACATAGTAGTAAACTAACTGCAAACTAAGTTTTTTCTGCATTTCATTCAGGTCAAATCAAAGCTCTGTATCCAGAAAGCATGTTGATGCAGATAGAAGTTTCACCATCTTCTATTCCAATCTGATGGGCACCATAGCAATTGGAAAGCCGAATAGGATTATGTTACAATGTTATAATTATGTTATTGTCCTAGGTTAGGGAAATTAGTTCTAATCATTTCTATTTTATTTTACATTAGTTTTGCAAAACTTACCAGCTACCCCACCCCACCCCACAATAAATAGCCCTGGTGTATAGGGGAGATTTTTTTTTACAAACTTTAAGAATTTTTTCACAAGATATAAAAAACCACAAACAGAATATAGTTTCTAGAAATAAATATTTTGCTAATGACCATGAGTTCATACACTTCTCATTGACTTTCACCTTTGTTTTGTTCACCCCATGACTAAAGGTGACATGTCACCTGTAAACTTCAATAAGATTCTGAGTTCACTGAACTTTACTGATTAGCAACACATAAACAAAGTATCTTGTTTTCTGCATGATGAAAATGGGTTACTAGAATCCTATATAAAGAGAATACAGGATTCTTATAAAATGAGACTATAAAAGTCACCCCACCCTTTTTATGAGACATAACTTTGGAAAACTACGACAGGGGTTAGAAAAAAAAAATGCTTTTGTTAGCATTTTGCTAGCATACTTGTGTATGCATTGCAAGGCTATACGGGAGCTCATAACATAGTCCCTTACTGGTCCATAAAAGGTCCTGTTGTGGTCTGTTCTGCACTAGAAAGTTTTCCGTTCCCTCCTTTTTCCTGACTAGCAACAACTTTTTCTCCCCGTTGGCCCACAGGCCTGAACTTGAACTTCAGATTTAAAACTGGTCCAGCATACAACTTTATAGTCTTTCCATTGCAAGACCTGATGAAGGGGGACAGGTGAGCTAACAAAATGCATTGACAGCTTTTGGAATCTTATATGGATATTTAAAAAAAGTATTTTCCTTCAACTAATTACTCTGTACCTGAGTTTCAAGGCTATTGAGCGTCTTTCCGTCGACTAGAGACTACCTCCATCACTGGCCAAGGATACATATTTGACCATTTAGGGTCCAGGGCTCCACTTATTCTTTGTAAATATAATACAGTTAATTTACTGAGCAAGATTTAGGAATTAACTTGATCATCGAACAACCTTTTGGCAGCTAAATTGCTACTGCCTTTTGCAGGGTTTAACATTCAACAAAAACAACAACAAGCATAGTGGTATGCAGTTAATAATAATGAATGATAAAACATATGCAAGAAAATGTTACATGGAGTTCACAAAGGTTCATAAATTCATAGGAGTTAATAAAACACATTTAATAAGGAACAGTATTTTGCCAAGTTAGTGTATTAACTTTCCAAGGAAAAAAAATACTGCTTTAAAAGGAATGCCTATTTATTATGGCATCAAAATTGTTGAACAATACAACTTCCCAAACTTTTTTTTGGGGTGGAAAAAAGACATTAAGACTATGCCTGTGTTATTACCGCTGTCCATAACCCTAGCAAGAATGTTATCCTTAATCCTGACATGAGAACCATTACTCAACACCCTTATATATTCTAAATTTATAGTGTCACCAGCTCCAATACTGGTTTCCCCAGGAAATTATGGGTACTATACTGAGAGAGGGGATCCAACGCACCATGCTTTTACCCACAGATATCTCCACCGGAGCTAAATACCAATACATTGCTGGTTTGTGCCTTAGTCCTCCCTCAACACATTTCCATTGTTTTATGACAATCAAACTAAACCAAAATTCCACAACAACCCCCATTAATCAAGAGCTCTAGAGTATGTACTGCCAAACTATCATCATTGGTATTCCCAATGCTTTTTATAAATACATAGATTCAATCAACCCCATGTATCAAATTATGGAAGTATATACAGTATAGGCACATCACAATATCCAGAACAATTCTCCATGAGATGGTCCAATATTCTACAGTTTACTAATGTTCAAAGTATGACATTAGTAAAGTGAGAACTTGTGCAAAGAAGGACATGCGCAATTAAAAGCATAAAGGCCAACAAGAATACTAAACATAGATTACTATAATTACTGCTCCATAAACCATTTACCAAATCCAATTTCTACTTGCCCAGTGCAAAAATGTGGGACTGCCATATACACACTGGAGAACCTGCAAGGACTGTTGATTTAGTGTATCTGATGAATGTTTACTTTCCCAAATGCCTTTATTTACTTTACAACTGTGACTTCCACAAGGTAGCATCTGAATAAACATTGCTACTTTGCAACAGTTTTTTAACACTCGGATGTATCAGCTTTAACACTTACAAATTTACCATATTGTGTTCTTTGATCTCATGGATGGATCGTGCTGGGAACACAAAGGATTTTATACACAAATCCAATATATTGTAGAGAGTGGTTTTATGAATGGCATGAAGAAAGAGAGGCTAATATTTCAGTGGAGTATTATTATATGCTATTTATATAAATGTAATATTATTATGCCTGTATCCAAGTTAGAGAAAAATATTTACAACAAGGAGGGAATGTATACTAGGCTATGTATACATAAGATAATTGTTACCCTAGATGAACGATTGAGATCAAATCTAGAGTGTGCACAACACATTCCATCAGAATAACACAAGACAATTATGGTGATGACTAGGATATACAATTTGCTTTATTTTTTATTTGTTTTCATAATACATATCCCCCACCCCAACATGGAACAAAACACAGATGAGAAAACAAAACAGCTGTGATAAACTGTTTTAATACTTAAACCATATTCCCAGAGAATCAACCTGATTTATGACCTGTACAAGGCAGAATGTCAGGGAATGTGATCTACTTGGCCAAGACGTTACACAACAGAGTGAACTCGGGACACACCACTGTATGATAGTACACATTCTATTCGGTTTTTTCCACCCTACAAAATTTTTGATTTTTTTTTCTAGAAAAAGTAGTGGCTTTGGTCCTACTTTAGGTGAACTGCTAAACAGGCCAAGGGTTACACGGGAATCTTGTGTTTACACTGGCATAGGCCACCTGGGAGAAACTACATTTCAATGGATTCCAAATGTTACTTGAGATGTACGGGTAATTCTCTTATTGTTCACTGTGTGAAGCAAGAAATTTAAGACAAACTTTGTTTGCTATTTTCTCCTTTCCGTTTCTATCATGAATACAGCTATGCAAATAGGATAATATGTAAATGTGACATAAAAAATAGAAACCATATGGAAACCTGAACTCCGTGTATACAAGAAGCAAGGATCTGCTCAGGGAAATTGCAATCTTTTTTGAATTACTGATTTGTTTCCAGGAAAGAACATGATTGTCTAAAAACAGCATAAACTGCAACACTGACTTGCAAAATGTAGCAAAAAACATCTGTTCAGTGCATTTCATCTTATTTCCTTCTCTATAAATTGCTATAAATCAAAAATACTCCAAAAAAGACTAAAGACTATAGGGCATGTCTTCAAATGACAGATACAAGCTACTATTGAGGATGTCTTACTAAAAAAAGCCAAAAGAATGGTAATCATTGACTTACATGCTTCCTAAAGGGGATACAACAAGCACATTCATTTGCATTTGGATGAAGACTTTGAAAGGTACATTATAGTCAGAACTACAGCTTACGTTCCTGGGGTTTTTGTTTTCTTATCTAGATGCAATTGTAGGGTTCAGACGACCCAAATCAAACCTAGTTGCCAGTATCTGGCACATTGTTCCATCTTTGCTTTGAATCAGATTTGGGTATTTCTGGTAAAGCACATTGCAATCTTTCTGGAGCAATGGGAAACACTCATTTGTTTGGCTCCCTATATAATATCTGCTCATTCAGCTCAAGCCCAAAGCCCTTTAAACCTCCTCCTGATCCTGCCTCCACCATCCATGTTTTAGCACTTTTGAAAGTAAATGGGTTCTTACCAGTAGCCAAATTGTACATTTTTATCCTTTTGGGGAAACACTGACTGCGGCAAAACCTTGAAAACTAAAAGAGGCATGAGCCTGTTACTTCAAAAAGAGCTGCCTAGAAAAATAAGTATTTTGATCCCTGAGATTTTGTACAAACTAATAGTAGCTGCTGTTGTGCACCTAGTAGTAGAGCCTGAGCTCCTGGTAATACAAAAGGATGATTAACATTTGCTGTGTACACATTTTAATGCCATTTCACTCTCAAACTGTGACGTGTTTTTAATATGTTTTTTTAAAATAATTCCTGAACCATTAATTTAATGTTCAACTAAAATAAAGAAAGGTAACTATTTTCAAGGAACTGGTGATGTGGCATTATGGTGTCTATATATGTTTAATATTTTAGGACAAACAGAACTTATTACTCATAGGCAGGGCAAAGGACAGTACTGTATGAGGTCTTTATTTCCTTGCTTTTCCTCTGGCACAAGCAAACATTTACTCCGCTGGCTCCAGCGGAGTCATTCCTTTCTGCTGCCCTTTTTAAGGCATTAAAAAAAAAGACTAAAAATGACTAACAGCAATGTAAATACTCTGAAACAAAGCACACTTGTTTCTGAATATGTGTTGCAGACAGACCCTTATACATCGTTTTTTGCAGGTAAAGCAGTAACTGTCCACACATTTATCTTTATAGGAGTTCTATTAGATTGCCTGCAGCCAAATTCAGCTGGGCTCCTAAATACTGCACAGTGCAACCCTTCCTCTCATTTGAATGCACAAGGCTGCAGTGGTCCAAAAAGGGGCCTGCATTTTTATTGGGCTCCACATTTGGTCCATTTAAAGTAGTAGAATGCCACATGGGATAGAGGGAAGAATGATAATCTATCAAAATTCTATTTGCACACCATTCCAAAAGGAATAGTGAGCAAATTCCATTAGATAACTATATTTATAGGACAGAACTCCATGTTCAATAGAACCAATTTACAACAATTCCAAAAACAGTTTCAGAGATTTGCAGGTTCCATTTACAATTAACAATTCTACACGTTGAGTGCTAGCTTTTTCTAGATATGGATATCTGACTTTCTACCATGTGCCAAGCACCCAGCCATCCTTGACGGTGGTTGTTGATGATTGCAGTCCGTACTCGAATTGTTAAAATTCCACTTACTCCATATTTCAGTGATCACATCCTGAAGAAAGTAAGAAGGAATCTCTACTATAGGGCTCAAAGGGTTTCAAAGCTGCCTCTAGTCTACCTAAAACTAAAGACTGAAATCATTATTGGGGTGTATACCATACAAGAGAATCTAATTTGACAAGTTTGCATCCATGATTACTAATTCAAAAAATGGGTTAACGTCGCTTCCATAGCCGTTTATCCAAGAAGTCCATGCTATTTACAACATTTAAATTATAATAAATTATGATATTAAAAAAATTAACAATATTTTTTCCCTATTATAATAGACAGCTTTTATCTTTGTGAAAAGTGTAATGAATATTTGCAAAATTCATATTTTATGTGTTTTAGTTCCACTAAGGGTTACTTTATGTGAATTTGCATGTCACTATTCATTCCCAAGCAGAATCTGTTTTTTCAGTATGCAGAGGTATGAATAAGTTTATTTTATTTTAACATTTAGTTTTCTCAGGCATCATTTGGTATTCTTATGTCTATATTGGTTTTGCTTTGTAATTCCAAAACACATAAAATACGAAAGCAAAATCCTAAAAACAAAGTCAGATGCAAAGCTCTTTTGTGTCAATGTCCTAGAACAAATAAACATGATAAAATATTCTACTTACACAAGCAAATTACAAACAGTTGCTACATATTAACACACAAAATGACGACCTAACCACGCACTGATTTTAAAAAGCAACAATTCAATACCTAAAGTTTTGAGCAGTTTTGAAAAGATAAAATTGGCTTAGTTTCAATAAATCTTTTACATGAACAAAATCTGACAGACGCAACCAGTTTACCAATGGCCATGTAAAAACTCGAGTCTGATTTAAATACATTTTCAATGTTGAGGAACTTTGTTGCTCCCTAAAATATTGATGCTTTCTGGCTAACATTAACACGGTGTATACAGTTGTATTTAAGTATACAAAAAGTTATTGGAAATATGAGCTTGCAGAGTTTATATAGTGACCTATAAAACTCAAATCACAATTTCCGTGCAAATTCTTTCATTTAACCAGAACTTTGCCTCTTTTACAGACATTTCTAAAGTAAGTTAAACGTGTTCAAATAGGCTGACCTTATACATAGGGAGGGACGTATGTACCTCCTATGTCTGTCGGTATAGATAAAACTTTACAGTATATACAAATAATCATGAATTATCAAATCGTTATTTTCTTTAGGATAATCTACAGCCAATGACTGTGAATCAAGGTTTACTTTCCAGGGAAGGAGAGAACCACAGTCAAATTCCCACAACAAACCTCTATTCATGAAGCAATGGTTTGGCAAAGTTCCAGGTCTGCAGCCTTCTACAGTGATGCCTCAAAGGTCCTTTTTGTAAGAGCAAAGTGAATTGAAGGCTGCACTGTAAACCTGAGCTCTGCTTTATGAAATGCCCCTCTGATAGGCAGCCCAGAGGAGACTGCGGGCCATTTTGCCTTTCAGTGCCGGGTATGAATTCAATAGCCCTGTGTCCATGGATACAAACCATGCAGTGTGCACCCTGTTAATCAGAGCACACCAAATTTCCAGCCATGTCCCACCCGATTGAGATCAAGCAGCAATATTCTTGGTTTACTTGAAGAAGCCTATTTCTCAAACTTTCAGGTATATTAAAAGAACACACAGTTTTTTGCATAAGGATATTCTGACTGTGCTAAGGAAGGCAAAACCTTAATGGTCATGTCTGGAAACCTTATGCTGAAGGTTAAATAAACTACTGTGTACAAAATGTATATAAACTGGCTATAGATATACATCACAATATAATAATTACCTATAAGATATGACAATTACTCCCTGGAATCTACTATCATCTATGGGTTACATGTTCAGACTAGTTCTCATGAACCATAACTATCTCCCCTCCCTGATATTAGAGGTAGTGAACTTTTACATACAGCAATGAGCTACTTTTAAATGGACTTAATCTTCTACTTACTAGCAAGTAAACCTATGTAGATTTTTCACAGTATTTTGGGGTTTTGTAATCTAATATGTAAAAATTAAAAACACTTTTATTCTCGGTGCTGATAGTAGAAATCTTTAGGTGCATATTGAGTTTGGCTCCATTTAGGACCACCAGTGGCAACTGGGGACAGAGCATGACACTGGATTGCGGACAACTGGGCTTCCAGGAAAAGGGAGCTGATTACAGGATGGAGGAGAAAGATCTGTGTCAAGTGGTAAGTATATTTGCTTTATATTTAAATGCAGCTTGGGTGCAACTCAGTGTACAACTTTGCCATACCTGGCTGTGGGGAATGTTTTGTAATTCTGACCCAATATTTATATATATATATATATATATATATATATATATATATATATATATATTCATATACTACAGATAATAGATCAGGAAATTTTGGGCTAGTATACACTAATATTTGAGACTAGTTAAGATCGAATAACTTTGCACTGTGCTATTTTATTATTATGAACGCATGACATTCATGTTAACAAATTCACATTAAGGCCTAAAAAATAAAAGCAAACAATAGATTTTGGTGTTCTTTCTAAGGCTGATATGATAAAAGCCTTGGTCAAGTCTGCACTTTATCCATCCTCAGGTTGCAAGGAGGATACATGTAGCCAGTGTAAACAATATAAAAATATCTCAAACCTGATCCCAGGACATTACTAAAAATTTTGTTCAAATCCTCTAAAAACAGCAGCCTTATAGTAACAAAACATAAATATGCATTTAGGGTTATAAGAGTTCATATAGTACTGAAATGTGATTTCAACCATTACACATGAGGAGGTCAAAAACATGTTAATGTTAATTATTAGACAAGCACAATTTACCTTAACTCACTGGAGAAAAGATAACTCTTGGCATTGATCAGCATACTTTTGTTGACTTTATCATACTTTAAAACATAACAATATAGATGTAATCCAGCACATTCCTGGCATACTAAACTATGCTCAGTTCATTAGGGAAAACTATTGCTAAAGAAAAAGTAAAGCAGACAATGGGGTTAATGAACTAAAGGTATATATGATGTCCACTTAAAGTAGATTCCCATTTTTTGGGAATGGACTTTAATTAACAGATGAAATAGTTTGATTGTGATTAGGGTTGTCTGTACAACAAAGGTTCTGAGGCCATTGTGGCTGTTTGATACTAAATGATAAATTCTGCGATCCTTTGCCTCATTCACACCAGATCCTTTATGTCCAGACCCTGTTCTCTTTTTGACTATCCATTTACCAGTATCATCTCTTAACCTATTCAATGAGAATAGGAGGTGAAGTCTGATAACGAAGGCTAAGACCTGTGGTTGGGTGCAGTGGCTCAATTGAATGGCTGCAGTTGGAAAAAACTACTTGTGCTACTGTGCTGGCAGTTGTGATGGATTGGAGTTGCAGTTCTTGTTTGCAACATATTGCTTCCCGCCACCCTTCAGCAAACAGCGGTTTCCATTGACTTGAATACAACAGCCTTCAACCGCAGATTAGATCAGTAGGAAAATGGTTGAGGCTTAAAATGCAGCAAACCTCAGTGGTAATGACAAAGAAGTGGAGTGCAGTTGAGAATTAACAAAATAACCCCCAGGTTCATTTACACAGTATTGTAGGGGGGCAGAAGCAGTTAGCAACTCCAATGTTTGATTTTAAATGAAATATTAAAAAATCCAAAATCTCAAAGTTTATGGTGCTAACCAAGATATGGCAGAAAAAAAGAAGTCTGCAGGATTAAAGCAAATATGATAGCTTATTCCGTTTCATCCTTGACATCTATATATTGTAAAGTCCTGGGGTTATAATGGTTCCTCTTTTTGTGTGAATGTTAAGTCTATAATGGTTCCTCTTTTTGTGTGAATGTTAAGTCACGTCTTTCATTTCTGAAGCTGTAATGATTTAATAGGCATGTGGTGACAGATGAGAGAAGACTCTTTTACTCATTGTAATCAGGCAGTGGTACTCCCTCAATGATGTCATTCACCATAAACCCCCTATACAAATTTTCCACGACTACACTCCTAAACTCAAATTTCAAAGGACTCTTTTCCACAAGTAAAAAATAATAACCCTGTTCTCTATTACAAACAAATTGACATTGTATTGTACACTTCCTAAATGAATCAATGTAGAGCACATACCAGAACTTCCTCTCTAGAAAAGCAGTACCATGTGCACAGATAAGCTAGAGTAATTTTTTTTGTTAAGTACATCTGCAGACCAGACTACGTATGACTCCCGAATGTCCCTCTATGTTTTGGTTAAAAGTTAACATTGCATCCGGCAAGACTGATGGCATTTCTAGGAATAAAAAAAAGTTATAAAGTTTGGATCACCTACAAGAAACACTCCGTGCTACTGCATCTACAAAACAAAAACCTTACTGATGGCGTAGCGGTTTAAATCTACCAATACAGCACTGGGCTGGGTTGAGGAATTGTGGTCATCTTAGTAAATACACAGACAGTAATCTGACTCATTCTTACAGACATAAATAGATCCTGGTGACTGGGGATGGAAAGATGTACGAGAATTTTTTTTTGTGTTATTACCTTTTTTTGTTTCAATGGAAAGGATATAAAATAAATCAATATAAAATGAGTAAACTATGCAAGATAACCAATAAATTGTATTAGCCATGGCATTGTTTTAGGAGGTACAGTAGTTAATATATAAAATATATATTGATTTTATCCTTACATACATACACACAGAGGTAGACATAGTGAGGTTTAATGTGTGCCAATGCACTAGGGACCTGCTCTGCCAATAGGTACCTTCAGGTCAGTTTAGTAGGGGGGCCACTGTTGACTATGTCTAGCACAGTACAAATACACACTTTCTTTCTAAACTTTGTGCACACACATGTGCAAAGTCATAGTGTGTGGTTTTTAGAATTGTGAAATATTATGAATGAGTAGCCTTGAACTTCTCCTTATGTGCAGGTCCATTATTGCACCACAGTGACATCCGCCAAAAGTAAATACAGATACAGGGTAAAGCAGGGTAAAGCTGGCAAGTAAACTGAGTTCATAGCCTACAAAAACAAAATTGTATATTGAAACTGAGTCTCTTTCTTTACCAGCAACTATAACAAATATTTAGTTATCTTTTAATTTTCTTAGGAAATACATTGCTTATGATCCATTGGCCCATCCCCACCTAATAACGCATGGACATTAATTCATTTAGCTGTCTGCCCATAACGGAGCAAAGCAAAGTTCTGTGATAACCGGTGTACGGCACTGAACGAAAGCTGATGCTGTCTGACTGCAAGCCACAGGTTGTCCTTAAAAGTACAGGTTATAAAATATTTATTGAACTTACTAGGGGAGAAGATATAGTTCCAAGCCTGCACACAATGAGGGTTTTATGAATGTTTAACTTGAGCAGGCCTTTGGAAAAAATCCAAATGGGACATTGAAAAACAACAGAAAAAATATGTAGACTACCTTGGCTAACCTACAGTTATCTGACCGTCTCTGGTCACAATGCTTTCCGAGTTCGTGCCCCAAAACAAGTATGGAGCTAAAACAAAGTCAAACTTCATGACATACCAGTTTCAGGTCAATATTATAAGTAATTATCCAATATTGAAATCCTACCTTACTAAAAGGCTATTTCGCGCATAGCATTGTTACTCATTTTGATTGTGGCATCTAAAGCCACTTGTCTTGGAGCTTGGTCATGCTGACCTCAAGCATTGGTGACTGCATTGTCTGATATATTTACACTTAGTGGCCACATTTTATAAAAGTACACCTGCTTGGTAAACTATGCAGACATGTTGGTGCCAGATGTGGTTGTTGCAGCCTTTTAGAAACAGCTGACCCTCCTGAAGTACAACCTCCTAAATTTAGGGAGAACCAAAAATGTTAGGCGAGAGACAATCCTCCATCATGCCTTAAAAAGAATTGGCAAGAGCAGCTAAAGACCAAGCTGGGTAAAGCTGCGTACACACTTGCAATTTTTGTCGTTGGAAAGGATCTTTCACGATCCTTTCCAACGACAAGGGGCTGCAAGATGCATGAACGATGCTGTACATACAGCACCGTTCATGCTCTATGGAGAGGGGAGGGGGAGAGCGACGGAGCGGCACCCTGCTGCGCGCTCTCCCCTTCCCTTTCATTACGATCGGCTGTCGTCCGTCGTCCGTGGCTCCGGCAGGCGGGTCGTCCGGACGATGGACGACACCGACTGTACACACGGAAGATTTTCGTCCGATAATTGGCCGATGCCGATTATCGGGCGATAAAAATCTGGCGTGTGTACGTAGCTTAATACTTCTGCAAGCCATTTAGAGAAGAACAAGGCAATGGAAAGGAATAGGTCACCAAAACTAGACAAGTAAAACAGTGGAAAACTACCTAGTCTGACAAATCAAAATCGTAACAAGACATTAACATGGCAGAATTCCAATTTTGTGCATACAGCATATATCCATAGACCGATCCTGGGGAAATGCAATGATGTGGAAATACAAATCCTTAACACCAAGTGATCGTCATCTGAATGTGACAGCATATTATTTTTGAAACCCCTGGGCACCTCTTCTGGACAAAATTAAAGGAATATGGTAATGAATGCGCCATGTAAAGGGGTCCTTTAAATTTGGTTGCTTGTAATAGAAAGTTCACCATAAACACTGGGTTTTGAAAAGGGTTGTATAAAATCAAATGCATAAGTGATGTCCTACACAGATGGTTTGCCAGCAGACATGCTTAGCAAACACAAGAGTGCAGAATGTTGAATAACCATGACACAGAAAGGCCATATATGCACAGCCAAAATGTGTACTTCACCTGCACAGTTGCCAAGGTCTGGCAGCAGAAGTGAATATATTCTTAGTTTCTAGAAATGCCAATTTTCCTACTTGTTTGATTAAAACATATGAGCATGCCAGTCAGGCGCAGACTGGATGGAACACTGTCATGTCTCCATAGGTGATTTTTAGTTGTGTTGATACAACTACTGGAATTAGGAGCAGCAACCAATCCATAGTTTATAAAGGTGACAGTCTATAGTTTAATGATGGCACAAATGGCTCATTATGGTGTGAGGCACACAGTGGAATGTCTCAGCCTTTCATTCCTTTTGCTATCACAATGCTGCAGTTTTAAGTTCTAAGTTCATCATTCCACTGCATGCAGTTGTGTAGCTTACACCATAGGAAGTCATTTGTTCCATGTATTAAAGACTGCAGAGGGTTACTCTGCAATTATAGACATTTTTGTAGCTTTAAACTGACAATCTCCTCCTGTGTATTTTACACCACAAGGATCAACTGGCTTTATCTGTTCGGCAAACAATCACTACCCACAGGGATGAATTCCTGACAACTTTAAGAAGCATAGCTTAGCTGCTAATTATCATCAGTGCTACTATGGCCTTACAATGCAGCGTAACACTTTTCTTCTTGTTCATGCACATAACAGTTATATGATATTATTGGCCTTTCTTGCATGATAATATCTAGTTGTGGACACCTATTTCTGTTTGATCTGTTTTCTGCAGATGTATGGACAATGTGAACAATAGCTAAATGCATGTCAAAAAGGCATTTGAAGGTTTGGGAAAACCCTGGCTGAGAAACACTGCTTAAACACTGCCCACATACCACAGTAGGGGGAAATACCAGAAAACTACAACAGACTGCTAATAATGTGAGCTCAGGAATATACTAATGTGGGGCAGCAGCCCTCACAATCCCAAACATCCCCACGGGATGTTACTAAT
The DNA here is from genome assembly GCF_032062135.1 of Pyxicephalus adspersus. NCBI lineage: Eukaryota > Metazoa > Chordata > Amphibia > Anura > Pyxicephalidae > Pyxicephalus > Pyxicephalus adspersus. Next base: position 26,668,026 of record NC_092867.1, read on the forward strand.
GTCGTAAGCAAGTTCCACAATCATTGACACCGCTGCTTCACATGACACTAATACTACACCAAAGAAAAAAAACGTTAAAATAGCAGTGATCAGATGGCTGGGGGTGTCAGTGCACGAGAGATGCTGCAGAACTTCTTAGGGCTGAGTTACCTAATGCTGGTCAGACCTGTCAATCACCAACCAGTTTTACAAAATCTCAGAATTTCTGCATTAGTTTTGTAGGATGAAGTATGCAGATCAATACAGGCGAATACAACGCAAGAAGTATAAAGACCAATGTCAGGGGCACAAGTGGTATGGGCACCAATCCTGGTGAGTACACAACCAATATAGGGGAATACAAGGCAAGAAGTATGGAGACCAATCTTGGGGAATACAAGGCAAGAAGTATGGAGACCAATCTTGGGGAATACAAGGCAAGAAGTATTCAGGGACACAAGAAGTATGGAGAACAACACAGGAGAATACAAGGCAAGAGGTATGGGTACCAACCCAAGTGAAAACAAGACAAGAATTACGGAGACAAATGCCAGAGGCACAAGAGGTGGAGATGGATCCCACTGGAGTACAAGACCAGAAGTATGGAGACTGATCACAGGAGATACAAAAGGTGTAGAGACTGATTCCATGTAAAAGTATGGAAAGATAACACTGATCCTAGGGAATGCAGTAATTATGAACAATAAAAACAAGAATGAACACAGACATGAATTCATACAAACAGTACTAACACTGATCCTAGGTAAGACAAGAAGTAACACAAAGTACCACAATATGAACACTGATCACAGGGAAGACTCTGATGGAAATACTGAAATAAGAGCACAGCTTCTATGAATAATAAATACTTTGTATACAAGCATAGGATCCCATAGAGCAGCTGGAAGGATGTGACAAAGTTCCGTACCGGCTTGGACATGATGGCAGGATCCGGCTGCTGTGCCTCTCACACTGTGCGCTGAATGTATCCCGGTGTGATGATCGCTCCCGAATCCGAGGTAATAAGAGGCCGGGGAGACACGTAGCACAGTCCCCGCACCCACCCCATGCCCCGCCCCTACACTAACCAGCACTCAGCAAGCATCGCTTGGGGTACTGACAAGAATCAATGGCGGGGGCGGGGCCTGTGCGGGGCTTCACATTGGCTCCGCCCATATAGGTTTGTCCCGCCCACTGCTCATCACTCCTATTGAGCTCAAAGTTTATGGAGGAGGTTGCTGGTGTCACAGGGAGTTACTGAGAATAAAGGTGACAAGGCTTATTGTGGCACAGGTTACTGATATTGTATGCATTGTGTGATCTATAGGTGTCATGACATACCTTGTGTAACCTAGGTGAGCAGAAAATTGCAGATCAGTGTGGATGTTGCACTGTAATGTCATGATCCTACCTATCACACCTTGATGTGTGTTCATGCATTGCATAGTATTATATGATCAGCATGAAAAATATATGTTGCATTCAAGGCACATGGAAAGGACAGCCACATTCAGCAATTTGTATTACATTAACACAGGTTGTCATGAGCTTTCCTTTACTAATATTATTAATATTATATTAATAATATTATTAAACAGGATTTATATAGCGCCAACATATGCAGAATGACAGACAGTGACACAGGAGGAGAAGAGGACACTGCCCCGAAGAGCTTACAATCTAAGAGGTGGGGTTTTGCTCATTACTTTGCAGAGATCCTATTATTTAAATGGCACACCAAGGCACCACTGCTCCTATGCCCTGCATTGCAATAATGCACAAGACTCTGTAATGCACTGCCATGGGTTGTGGTGCGCAGTTTTGGGGGGAAAAAGCTGCATGTCCTCTTTTTTGGTCTGTTTCTTAACGTTAGGACTAAAGCTAGGTACACATGTGCAATAATTGTTGTTACAAATCAAACGACTAATGACCCATCAACAATTTTTTACAAATGTTTTGAACAATCATTTAGTGCATGATTCTGTACATGCTGTAACGATACAATCCTTCAAAGATAATCTATCAATAATGTACACACACTGGATACGATCGTTTGAAAGATACGGGAAGTGACGTGTACCGGAGAAAGTATACCACAGAACAATCCACGATCACTACACGACTGTATAAACAATAGATAGCGAACGACCATCACCTAAACGGTCGCTCATTTCCAGCGACATTCCTCAGTGGTCGGCATTGCTAGCCTGTGGTTGTGCACTTTTTTTGTTAACGATTATCGAGCAATTGGTCGTAAATCGTTGATTTCCAACGACAATTATTGCACGTACGTAGCCCTTTACACAACAGTATTGGGCCAAAGTCATCGTTATCCTAATATAAATATTACCAGCGTGAACATTTTACCTTTTATTAGTCCTGGTGACCGTTGTCAGACAAAGTGAGGGGAAATCCAACATTCTGAGCTGTCAAGAGGACACCTAATCCTGTGACAATTCTGTTAATTTCCTGTTGTATCTGTAGAATTAGAATAGAGTGGAAACCTGTTCAAATATTCCAAATTTAGTTTTGAACATGAATAAAAGCATGGAAGCTTTCATCTATATGATATGAAAATACTATTCCCTAGTTGGCAGGCTAATCCTATAACTTGTGATTCCTGACCTAGGACAAATATACAGATCGGGCAGTTTGACTTCCTGAACTGCTGATTGTTCCACATTGGTAACTACGAGTAGTTAGAGACAACCAGGGAAGGGGCATTTCTAGCAGGGGGTCAGCAGCCAATGTATTTATCTTTGCATTGAATAATCTTTTAAAGGTGAACTCCAGACACAACAATTCTACCTTTTTTCTCATCCTTATTCCTTAAAAGAAAGGCAATGCATTCTCTAAACCAGTGTTTTTAAATTTTTTTTAACATTAGGGAAAACCTTGAAATAGCTTCTTCAGGGATCCCCTCCTATAATTACTATATTCACAGCTCACATTATAATACATGGTGGCCATTTGCAAAAATTACACCCTTACAGCCAAAAAGATTATTGGTGTCAGATAAAGTGACCTGAGAGTCACAGACTGCTCATTTATTAAGGAACTGCTAGCAACCTCTCGAGAAATCCTGGTTGAGAAACACTGATCTAAACCCTGAAAATGATCCAGTACACCTCAGATGTACCTCCATGCTGCTTGCACTGCAATCATGTCCTTTCCTTCCCCCATGTCTATTCACAAACAGCCCCAAGTTTGTCTGGTGAATAAGCAGGAGGAGGGGGAAGCAGAACCTAGACCTAGTGGCCTGTAAGTACAACTCCCACTGCAGGCATCTGGGGTGTCACAAGGACATTTTTAAGGTTTAGAGAAAGAGTTGCATTATGGGATCTTCCTTTGAAAGCAAGAGGAAACCACAAAAGCTTACAAAAATGTAAAATTAGTGTGCCTGAGTTCAGCTCATCTGTACTTGGCCTTAGACTTCAGCCTATGATGGTCTCCTGTAGAATTATGTATATTTATTATATTTGGTCCTTTGGTAAAATCAGGGGCTTCTTTACCATTTATGTTGACAACCACTTTAGTTTTAACTAGAAAACCTGAAACAGTTTAGAAGTAATTAACCCATAGTGAGTATCTCACTAAAACTAAAATTGATATCTAATATCACATTTCCCACCTACACAAGGATACCTAAAATGTCACTTGTATCTAGATGCAGATTTTCTGGTCCCATTTCCGTAGAACGCCTGCAGATCGAAAGATTGCATTGACTTGCTTGACAGTTTTAAAAAGATTAAAGAAGTTGCTGATTGAAATGTAAAGGTCATTTATATATTTAAACAGCAAGCACTTTTGGGCAGGGTCCTCTCCTCCTATGTGATTGTTCATACTTCAATATTATGCAGGTTTGTTATTTGTAACCCATATAATGTACAGCGTTATGTATTGTTGGTGATTTATAAATGAAGTTTATTAATATTAATATTAATAATAACAATATATTACATAATGACTTGTGTATACATTTTATATGCTATATTTTTATATGAAATAAAAAAAAATATTATTATTATTATTATTATTATTATTAATAATAAACAGAATTTATATAGCGCCAACATATTACGCAGTGCTGGTAGTGTAAATAGTGTTACCTTATAAGTGCTGCAGCAAATAATTTCTTCTTCCAAGAGGCTATTATTTTTTTTAATTTTTCATACTCTATCAAAAACTAAAAAATTTAAAAATTAAAAACAAATTACAGACACTTTAGGATGTAATTAAAGTGAAACTAAAGTTCTACTTTACAATTGTGGTTAGACAGGGCATTATTGCAGAAATGAACAGGAAATGTCCCCTCTGTAATAAGCATTATTACCTACCTGATCGCTCTGTCAAAATCGCTGAGCTAATTTGTGTCAGTGTAATTTCGAATTCATTGATGCAATACCTTGTGTATTGTTGAGTAAACCCTTCTTTTTTTATTGACTGAAAATGATTAAATCATTCTGAGGTTATAAATAAATAACGTATATCAAACCTTCTTCTATCTGATGATTGGTCATAAAAATGAAATCTAATCTCTTCTTGTCTTACCTCCAACAATCTGTAAAATGAAAAGAGAAAAAGGAATGAATAGTGAAATTTATTTTCTTAAAGTGTTTCTTTCAGAAAAAGAAGGGATGAATGTAGTGCTTTCTCTGAAAAGTAAGCCATGGTGTGGAGTAAAGGAGAAGGATTAGACTGGGGCAGTGTGAATTAGAGGTTTACATGAATTATGCAGTGTGCAAGACATGCATTCCAAGTGGTTTCCTGGAGACTTTTTTCCCTTTTGCTTTCCCATCCATCATTATTTTAAATTATTTATTTTTTTGGACTACAAATCACAGCAATTTGAAACACAAACTATAACACCCACATGGCAGTAGAGAAAAAGAAAAAAAATTATTTCAGCTTTGCCCAAGACTAAAAATAAAAGTCGAATATGAAATATTCAAATGCCATATTTCAGAATTCAGTATAGCAGTTGAAGTTCATGGCTCCATTTATATTTATCAGACCAATCCTAACTACCTGGCTAAACAAAGTCTATTAAAGTGCTCAAATTTCACTACCAGTTGGACGTTCACTGTACTACATTGCCCTTCACTATTGGAGCCTCTATTAGCTTACACGAGGGCTCATTTACACAAGCTGTAACTTGTCATTCAGCTCTAACACAGGCAAGAATGTCACATTTTACCCAGAGTTATTTCAGCAATAATCTGATGTTTATCCAGCGTTATTTAGCTTTTATCTGGCATAAATGCCTGGTATACAGGGGATGTGAAGTTTCCTGACTGCTCTGCCTCAAAGATTCTGAAAATACATCCATAACAGATCAATATATTTTGTAGGGAAATATTTGACTTTACTGGAGGTCCACCACTGAAGCAAAGCTGCATGCAACAATTTTCTACAACTAAAACAGTGACGCTAAGAAAATGATACACAAACCCTGATACAACTGTTTGTGTACATTTCTTAGGTGTTCACAATAACTATAGGCGGAGGTTTTCTCAGCGAAAACATCCACTCAGCCATTTGTGTAAATGAAGCCTAGGACTTAAATATAAATGATGCAGTATGCTATTAGGACAGTATAATTTAAAAATTCTAACTACATTTGTTGTAGGGTAAAAAAAACTCTAACTACAAAAGGTTTCTATAACGGACCCTGGTGCCTGATTACCCAAAAGTTTCATGTGGCTCTTTGGTACTTGTACTTGATATATTGTACCACAGCAGTGTAAATGAGTATTAGTGATTTCTACTAACCTACATACACATCTGTAAGACATCTACTGGTCTTCTAGTCCTCTAGTATGTTTGCAATCTCTGACAGTCCTCCCTAGTATTACTGAACATTATATGGCCCTGGTAATATTAGGGCTGCAGCTGAGGTTCTCTATACTTCAAAAAATGACAACCACTACTCTGGTGTATCGGCACAGGAAGACTGAGGCCTCCATGATGTAATACTTTGTAACAGTTTATTAAACTGCAGAACTGTAAAACATTACAGGGAGATTAGTGAACTGTTATCACTTCTGTTCTGTTTGGAAAAGACGTATTGTGATGAAAGGATTCTTTTTATCATATAACATGGATATGTTCAGGTCTATTTGTCCAGTTCTTTACTAAAACCACATAATTATTTTGCAATGTTCAGATCCCAAATCCACATTATCCTTTATAGTTATATTTGTATTATCTGCACTATTACCCATAACTTGTCTAGTCCTTTTTAGTTTGGGACTACTTTGGCCTTGTCTTGGAAGTGCCTTTCTTTTTATGACATCTCCCCAAAAGGGAAGCATTTACTGGGGTGCTCATAACTATTTACTGGACCTCTAACTGGCAGTATTCCTTTCTCCACAATAAATTTCAAGCTACTTGGGGTTGGGAAAAATAGTCTTGTGTTTATTGTGGCACATTATCTTATTACGACATACCATGGTAAATTGCAATCAATCAACGTAAAGATGCTATTTTAAATGCTCTTATTACATGAGGAAGACAAATTTTAGTTGCACCCTATGCTTTAACTCCAGATTGTCCAAATGGATGTATTAGGTGCATTGAGATAAAAGTATTGGTGGATAAAATACTCTGAAACAAATTTAAATAAGTAATGCTTAAAGAATGTTTTTTTTTGAGGTTTTGTGGTGTGTATTTATATTTGTTTATTACACACACAGGCTCTTCTTCCTGCTTACTAATGCTGCACTCTGGCTGGGGAACCCATCCTAACCAATAGTCCTGTATGGTGTACACTTGTAAAGTGTTTTTTAAAATGATGAATAATTAGGAGGAATGGAAGGGAATCTTCCCATGGCTTTCTTATGGATTGTAAAGCTAAATTCTTATTTTCTTTTTGCCTCATTTATAAACTGCCTTTTGTGTGCTGAAATCGAGTAGAACACTGTGGCATCAGGATTTTCTGGGGTAGAAGTCCTGAATACACATAAGCAAATAAGGTTAGTCTCCTCTGGATAAGCAAAAGGGGGGGCTGATAATATTAGCAAGTGAATTAGTTTTGAGTCTATGGATTCGTTGTTATGTGTTTGTAGGTTATGGCTTATTGTGGTACAGGATGAAACAGATGGTGTGATTACTTGTAAATCTACACCATCTCCCCTTGGTATGGAACTTTTTTTATTGACTGATGTATGGAGGTTTACTTTAATTTTACTTAAATTCCATGGCAAGACCTATGCTGTCAATAATAGGTGATTCAAGGTATTTGGTACTAGTATATGTTTTAATGATTTTTTAAATGTGTATTATAGATTTACAATAGTCTCTGAAATGCGTTACCACCTGTCTGACATGGATATAATGTACATGTAAATAGTTCATTTGGTACTATGTAAACACCGTATAGATGCTGTATAAAGTTTTATATAAAAAGGGAAATTTGTATAAGTTTGGATTTCATAATTAATTGCAAAAAATAAAAGTTTTTTTTTATTCATTTTCGTCTACGGAGTAGTGGAATCAATTGTTGATATTGAGCTATACAAACCAGCTCTAATCACTAGCCTTTGTATTGATCTGCCACAATTTATTTAAAAGAATTTTAGTTTTTTTTCATATCACACTATGAACTCTACAGAGGAAGCATTAGAATTTCCAGTATTTCCACTGACAGTTCTCCCTGGATCCTGTAATTGGGCAGCCCACCGACTCTGCTAGTTGCCCTCTGATGGATGTAATGGATGCCCCGTTAGCTGCACAGACACTGAGAAAGAATATACAATTCAAACAAGCTGTGATGTCATCAGCCACAAAAACAAGTATTTCTAGATTAGAAGTATGAAATGTTATTAGGAAAGAAGGTGCAGGTGCCTAGAATTCAGCTTTACTGCATCTCATCACAATGCAAGTCTATGGAGTTGCTGTTCTCCTTTAAACCGATTGTTAGCACAAGAAATAGCAAAAACGATTAAATATTGAATGCATTTAGTAAACATGACAGATGATATAACAAAAATACATCAATAGAGTAATAAATCAATGTGGGCACACATACACACACACAACCTGGGTGTAAGGAGCCACTAAGTGAACATTTCTGGATGTCATAATGACTCAGCTAAAATGTGCGCTCCACCTTTTTTAAGCTTTATGAGAACTATTCCTGAAACATTTTATTTCAGCACAATAGGACAAAAGGTAACAAACATGAGGAAGGACACTTCTACACTGCACAGAACACTTACCATCTCCCAAAGAAGCGATACATTGCTTTAGGAGCACCGGTCATTTCTGGGCTTATGCAACAATTTGAATATTTATTCTTAAACTATAAAATTACAATTTCATACCTGCCACATTTTGGAGATAGGGAAAAGGTGCACTTTCCAGCTCAAAGTATGTAAGAAAATGATGCAAACCTGCCACTGTTTTTTTTGTGGACCATAAAATAAGGAATATGCAAAAATGATTGGTTAAACCATTAAGAACTTTTTTTTTCACTGCTGTATTTTCTTTATAACTTTATTATAACACAAACAGCACATAAAGGCTGGATGAAAGGTTTAGTGCAAACTAACACCTAATAATGGATACATAATACCTGGTTTATAGAGGGGTGTATAGGTCTACCTAAAAAGAGGAGAAAAGAGGGACAGAAGGACTTTGTATTGATAGAGAGACAACCCCTCAATACTGGGGTCATAGATGAGACATGCAAGCTTTATATTTACCATTTTATTGGCTTAAATGAAAGCTGTCAATAGAGGAATACATACAGTAGGCTGCTATTGAAAATGCCAGTTGACTGGCTGTCATGCTAACAATTTGGCATCAATAATTTCAGCCACTGATTTGGGCCAAGCATAAACATAAGGAATTGTGCCTTTCCCCATCACTATGATACATGATTGTGACTCACTGTGAAAGACAAACATAGCCTATCAACCAGCATTTTTGGAAGGAAGTCAAAGGCAAATCCCATCTTTCATGATTTGTGTTCTTATATTTACACTGTCTGTGAATGACCAAAATCCAGTGAGTTGTTATAGGTAAAAGGTATTACCTGGTCTCCTGCCTGTCCTTGTGCCCATAACACACCCTGTCTCCTGAGTGTGCACAACCATATCACATACCACACACCTGTGGATAAGAGGAATATGAACTGCCATGTTCTGTTTTGTCAGTCCTCCGAGGACTTCTCACTCCGCTCAGTCATCCTTTAACAAAATAAGCAAAACTACATAAGGGAGTAAATAGATGCAGAATATAAATAGGTAATCCTGTACAATACAGAATAAACAAAGCATATCTCCAAACTATGCAAACAAATAGAAGGAAAGGAATTCCCAGCAACCCCCCCCCCCCCAAAAAAAAAACAGCTCCAGCTGCAATACTCACCTTCCCTTTAGTGTTGTCACCTGCAGATCCACCCACTCAGGGATCCACTGCATTCCTTTTATGGGTTGAATGCCCATAGTAAGAGTCTTGTTCATGTGCATTTATGACTGGTTCTCTTTAAAGGCTTCATATACCTCTTAGAAATGAATTGTATCAAGCTCACCTTGCACTTAGGTCATGCCAACACAAGAGTTTCCATTTATTTATACACTGCTAAAGCCAATATGTACTTAGGAACTGTGAAGCGAGGTGAAGCACAGTAAAATAAAGTGAACTTTTGTTTGTTAAAATCCACAGCACACAACAGAGAATGTAAGTTTAAAGTAAACACAGACTTTACACAGGTTCACTTTAAAAGTTGATTAAAAGAAAAAAAAAAAAAAGCAACTTTAGCTTTGAACAGAGTGGGAAAGTCAACCCTCTGTAAAGTTGTAATTGCTGTGTTCCAGTTGGGGATAGTCATGCTTTATATTTATATTGGTGCTCCAGAAACAACTGCCTAGGAGAGGAATTCCTCTCACAATATTTCCTCTAATTTTTTTTGTGCCTCCGGGACAGGAAGTGAAGGGCATTTTCCCAATTGTATGCAGATTGCAAACAAAATAACCAGGCAGAGATTTTGATCCTTTTTTATTCTATCCAAACTAGATTTACATTTCTTATTATATGATGTCTGACTCAACAAGCTTCTTTTCTCTGCTTTGATTCATGGTCCTAATACATCCCTAAGGTAATTATCTTTTATTTCAATACATGATAATCAATACATGTTTGTGGTAAGACATGTATATATGGTGAAGTTCGAAGACCCAATAAAATATATGAGATTTAAGATAGTAGTAATATTTTCTTTTTTCTGTTTTTGTAGTTTTGTAAACGCTGTTTCATGTTTGGTATTTTCCCTGTAGAAGCGGGTCTCCAGCAAAACGCGTTGAAATTTAACAAAAATACCATTGATGTAACAGTGAATCTTGGTGTATATATATATGTTAATTTTGGTTATTGTTGCATATATACTGTTTTTTAAATGGAATATCAAAAAAAATTTAAGATTTCAATGCCACACAACTCCCTGCTTTTTTGAGTAGTCTTGACATAAGGAACTATTTTAATAAAAATATGTGTTACTCTGATGCGCCTGCTAATTTTGAACATCATTTATCTGCATTTATTTGTGTGATTTTTCTGGCAAATACATTTTAGTGAGCAGTACTTTGTGTTTTTTTTTTTGCGTTTCTTATCTGAAAGTTCTTTCTTGTCAATCACTACATGAGCTTTCAAAGCGAACGCTTGTGTGTAAAACAGTATATTATCAGTGATCTAGACTCTAAGAAATTAAATTCCTTACTCAAACATTTCATTCTTACTGAAAATGAACTGACAATGCAATGTAATAAGATGTTAGCACAATGGAGGATTTGTGTTTTGTACCTAGCACTCCAGATAATAATACTGCCCCTGTTAATTTGACCGGGAGATTTAGTGGCTGCATAAAAATATATTTCTTTGTGCTTTTTCTCAGGAATGCAGGCTTATCTATCAGCAGACAGTACTTCTATTTACACATTTGGAGTGGCAAATACTTTCCTACTGCAGTCTACATCTTTTAATACAAGCATAACATAAAAATACTTACATATGAGCTATACTGTGTGTTTTATTTGTACAAAAATATATTCATGCTGTTTACAATTAGCAGGATAACTCTATATTTGAAAATAAAAAATATTGCTTACCTCCACACTTGCTTATTGCACAGCTCAGCAAATTTTGACAGTGATCATGGAGTTAAAAGAATGCTTATTGCAGAAAGTACATTGTCCTACATAAAGCCCTGCCTGATCCCAAATTTGTAAAAGCGGAACTTTAGTTGCACTTTAAGACCACTGTTGTCCATATAATGTAGGTTTGTGCATACACTATGACATAGACCCCAATGAAAAAATGTTTAGTATATTTGGTAAAACTAGCAGAAACACTGCAGTGTAGGTTCCAATAGCAATGTATGGCCTCGTACTGATACACATTACATTTTATGGCACAACAGTAGTGTAAATGGGTCCTAAATTAGTTAGAAGCTTGGTATTGGTATAATCCTGCCTGTGTGTCATAGATTACCAAACTACATGGTAAAACAGAACTAGACCTAAAAAAATACATGCTATGTTTCTTCCGCAATTAAACAAACCTATGTTCCTGTTCACAATCGTTTGTTTGCATGTAAGTGCATCACAGTGTACAATCTCAGTACAATAGCTGGCAGCCAAGAATTAATTATCTCCAGTGCAGGAGTGCAGGATGTCATTTCAGACTGGTCAACCACAATGGCAAAAAAACTGAGCATCACTCAGATTTCTTCTGATTGAATATTGATTGAAACAACGCCACTGTTTGCTTTATACCACTTGATGTAGGACAGAGCTGTTACCCATCTGTTACTGCTGCTCTTGCAGCTATATGCCACCATACCTTCCCCCTCCACCATGTTTGATCAACACAACAGGCATTCCGAGGCAACAGTTTTTTTGGTCAAAAATAAATCAATACAACCCTAGTTTTAACTGATTTTTGTTACATTCAATGTTTTTAGTAAATCAAACATTTAATATATTAGTCTATGATCGCCATTACCAATAGAATATCAATAAATCCCACACAGCTGAATGAGACTTATGTTTAAAATCCTGTACAGGCATAACACAGGATAGGTAATAGATATTATGCACATAGTTCAAGGTTTTATTGTCTCCCTCAACATAATTTGTCAAAGCGAGTATAATGCTTTAACAAAGCGTTCAATGCAACATTGCTCCATTCCATCCGGGATCCAACAATATAAGTAAAGTGTTTGTTATAAAAGCCTTATAAGTAATCTGCAAATTGATCTCCTGATTATTGTTTCTGGAGTCATTTTATACAAAACATCTGTGGGGACATTTAAAAATATTATTTACAGGGAGGTGTCTGGCATGGTTTGAGCTTTTTTTCTAAATAAATAAATGCATTTCTCAACAGTGACATCAACATACAGCTGAATAAAACACATGGCATCATCGAATATTTTTGTAATCTGAAGTTCATTAAAAGCAGAACGACTTGGGAGGTCTACGTCCCGTGGTGGGATTGTTATCTTTAAATTTCCAAGAAGACATAGGAAAACACCCGATTTGTGTTAGAGGCCTGGCTGAAATGGTCATCCTCCTGGGCTACATGCCAGTCCAGGTCACTGATATTAACTATAGTCATTTTGAGCAGCTGCTGCCGAGTCAAGAAGTCATAGGGTAGTGGGATAATACTAGAACCCCTTTTTAAATTTATTTATATTTTTACCATGTGCAAGGAAAGCAGTGTTGCCCAATGAAAGGACGTACCTAGGGCAGGTTTAAAAGACAAGTCTGTCCAAATGGTGAACTTTTGGTTTGCCCAATTTGGTGTTCCTTCAATATAAAACAAACATTTGCAAAAGATCAAAAAGGGCAACCAATATCATTTTCTCAGTATATCTTTCCATTAGGAACACTATAGGGCTGTGTTTCTCAATCAGGGATCCCCCAGAGGTTGATAGAGGTTTCTTGAGCAATGAGCAATTTGACACCAATGATCTATAAGGGTGAGATTCTTTCCAATGACCAGCAATGTAAGAGGCATTCTGCCATCAGACCACTAAGCTAATGTACTGGGAGTTGCGGATATAGTAACAATTCTATTGGGGCTTTTCAATCAAATGCATTAATATTTTAACTACATTTTTATGGCTCATGTAAATGTTCACAAACATTGCATTTGCATCATTTTTTTCCCCTAAAATATGGATATTTGGAGGCTGCATTTAACCTGCATTGGGATTTGCAGAATATATATAGCATGTCCTTTTGAGAAGCATTTTTGTGGAGGGTCCAGGAAACTGAAATGCAGTCTTTAAGATAAGTTTGAATGCATATATTTGTGCAGGTGAATGTAAAAGTGTTTTACAACATCACCTGTATACATGAAATGTAAAGCACATGCCAGATAGGGTAATGTAACATCTATGTGAACAGACCCAATACCAGGGTGATGAAGATGCATTCCTATTTACCCCTGCCTGCGTTGTGCTTTTTACAGCATTCATCACTAGGAAAGTGATGTTCCATTGCATTTTTTTTGCCCTCACACTAACAAAATCCTTTCACTGAAACCAACTTACCTAAATAACCCATGCACACAATCTGATGTTGATGGCAATGTTTATCCTGGGTTTGTAGGCCCACAATGTAGACTGTAAAAAATGTAGACTACTTACACAAATAACTAGCTTAAAAAATTGACAGACAGGAAGGAGATTGTTATGATTCTTCATTAAATCCTAGCAAGCTTGGGTACTACCACCATGGGTTAAAAATAAATTACATTATCCTGGACTGACTGTATCCCTAGCATTTTGTGGGTAAATACGACATCATAGTGTACAGACAGGGCAGACTGCATGGCTTACTAAAAGCATAAACATAATTAGGAAACATATCTTCTACATGTTGGTCTATGGCTGTCATATTGTAGAACACATGTACATGTACAGAGTATCATTTAGGTACAATATTGACTTTCGTTTCAAAGACTGCCCAACTACTGCCTGCATTAATGCAACAGTGGGGGTCCCCTTAAACCCCCTATTTGGCTTGAGTGTCCTGTAGCATGCATGAAAATTTTACATTTTTACCAAATGCAAAGCAAATATCCACATTTCCTATTCACTTGCTTTGTACTGCAAAATGCTTGAGCATAGAAGTATAGGAACCTGTTAAACAGCATCACATCAGTAATAATGATTTTTAGAACAGATTAAAATTCACATTTGAATGCCCCCAATAAAAATAATGTTCCACTGTATTTAAAGCCTTACTGCAACAACTGAAAATATTACCAACCTGTCAAAGGAAAGTGACTGATAATATATCATACATGATTTTATTTCTCAATCATATCATATCAATTACTCAAACATATCATATACTTACTGGAAGCATGGTGACTTATAGAGATCCTCACTGTGCGCCTCCAAGTGAAATCTTCATTCCAAATCAAAACCTTGAAAACATTCAGAAAGATTGATGAGCATATTTTTTATTGAGTGAAATAAAAGCTGAATCCCTTTTTTTAAAATTTTCATATGTGCATGCAGTGACATTGATTTTTGAAAACCTTAAATGTGCAGTATTCAGAATCTGCTGCATGCACCACCGCAATAAAGCAATTCTATGTGACCAAGGCCTTTATGACGATCATATCTTTCGCCTGGAGTAAAATACCACAAGCATCTTTCATGTATTGAATCCGTGTATGGGGCAGTCAAGCCTTATGGATGCCTTGTGTATTATTGTACATTTGTCACTGTGTTTTTTTTCTATATTGTAAAGTTCTGGACCAAGCCCCTTTTCAATGACAATATATTAAATTGTAAAACTTTTATGTGTGGAAACTAGATGCAAAGTTATCCAAGATTATGTCTAAGATAAAAGAATGATTCTTGAGGCTAAGTGGAGGTTTGTTCCAACATCATTTGACACAATGTACTATAGCAATAAACTTGTCCCTTGAGATTAGGGAAGTGTGATCAACTTCTGGTAAAACTACAGTCAGTGTTTTTTTTAAGTGGGATATTTACCCCCATTCTTATAGAAAAGGTAAAGAAATACATTTTCTTTACACAAGTAATAAAAAGCTTTATATTTCTGATGACTAATGGGCAGCACAGTGGCTCAGTGGTTAGCACTCTGGCCTTTGCAGCACTAGGTCCCACGTTAGAATCTCGGCCACGACACTATCTGCATGGAGTTTGCAGGTTCATGCAGTTAGGTTAATTGGCTTTCCCTCAAAATTGACCTTAGACTGTTGTAATGATATATGACTATGGTAGGGACATTAGATTGTGAGCCCCGAAAATGCTTTTGACAAGCACTGCAGTGATTCCAATTAAAATCTATGCTGCACATAGGGCTTCTAACAGGGAAGATGGAAGGAACAGCCTATGCTGGGGAAAAGCAATATGCTTTCTTTTGGCTTGTTCTGGTTTTAGAATGACATCAAGTGAAAAGCAGAACAGCAGCTCTGTCATACATGGGGCATCATTATTCTCGGGTATGTCGTGGAAAGGAAGTGCCACAATGCTCAATATGGTGCTTTAAAAAGAACTACCACGGCGTATTACCTTTAAATTTCTCCAATGCATGAGAAATTGCTCCTGCTCTATTGCCTTTTCCATAGTGAATAGTGCATCCTGCATTTTTGTGTGCTGAAGTTATCTGTAGTACAGGTGGCGTGGATCCCTATGGATAGTATTTAAACTAAAAGGCTTAGTACATTGCTAAGTGTTCACACAATATGGTAGTGTTCACACAGCTACAGTTTGTCCATTCAAATCATGTCAAACATTTATTGCAATGCATTTTACATTGCACATCAATGCTAGTCAATGAGTATAAACATGCATTGAGGTGCGTTGATATGTTACATATATAAAAATACATTAAAAAAAACACAAAGATGTGTCCAATGTACCCAGCCTAGAGGACTGTCATTTACAACTAAACCTCCCATAAACAAAACATTGAAAATAAAGAGAGAAAGAAAAAAATATTTTACAATGTAGTTAACAGGTTCTCTTTAGGTATCTTTTACAAGGGTAAGAGTAGCTGTAGACTATTTACTCACAATAAATAATTTCAAAGGAACATAATTTTATAATACTATTTGATTTAGGCCTGCTTTTAATCACAGCAAAATCAATGCTTGTACAGATTGAGCTTTTACCAACTTCGATACTATTATGTAAATTCCCTGAACTATTGTTTTGGGCCACCAAGTCCAATTGTTCTGTAATAGTGAGTTCAACCTAACAAACCAGTTATCTGCAGAATCTAAATATAAATTCTAGTACAGGTAGAAGTATAATGTCACGCTGTGCTTTTCATTTACAAGGGCAAAAAGTATTGTTCAAACCAATGAGTGCCATTTTAAAAATATATTACCGGAATATGTATTCATTGTGAATGGAAAATGTATTTTTTCTGCTGAACACCTGAAGTGTTGTGTTACCCTATAAAATAACATTTTGTTTGTTACCATTTCTCTGGACATTTTATCTGTGTTAGGCTCTTAAGCTGGATACTCATTTGTCCAATCTAAGGCATTAACATGCGTTAAGTTGCATTAAAGAAGCTCATTTAAATAAAAAGATGCACGTATAGCTCAGCTTTTTTCTTTCAATCAGGAAGGAAGTGATTATTGCAGGGGGGGCATCACCTGACCTGCCTGATCATGGAACTTTAGTTCTGATATAAAGGCAAGTTTATTTTTAAAAAATTGGTTCTTTAATACTTCCCAAAGATCACCAACTGCAGTATGACATGTTTAATACTAACTGTACCTTTCTCCCCGCTCCAGTGATCTTTACTGTGCTGACCTAACAACAAAAACAGGACCTCATCAGGTTATCATTTTAGTGTGTATATATGCTGCAGTCACATTTCGATGGGCAAGATAGGAAGAAGAGCAAGTCGTACAGTGAAGTTTAATGAAACAGGGATAAAGAGAAGTATTCAGATTTGCAGACTGTTTGGGACTGAGATTTTTTTAATAGTCAGTAATAAAATGAACTTGTCTTTTAACACCTGTGTATTGTTTAATCTCTAAACACTAGTCCTTAGAGAATCAGTTTAAACAAGCATTTTTTGAAATCCATCAAATACCCACCAGTTTGGGAGTATAATTACCATATTGTAAAGAAAACCTGTGAAAATAAACAGAAACAAGGAAATATATGACAAAATAAGAAACATGCACTGTTGTATACAATAATATCCACAAAGTCAGTTTATTGGTATTAAACAACACACTTTCAAAGTATTAAACCTGCATGCAGTGTGAAAAAGCAGTATTTTTTCTGTGTCTATAATGCTATTGGCATATGCAATTTCACCAAACATTTTGGAATGTGTAATAACATTATGACCCTTTAGATCTGTGCAATGTGTTAATGCATGTGGTTTTGTACATTATATAGTTGGTGATCAGTAACACAACCCAATAAAATAAGTACCACACCACAATGTACTAGTTTTCGCGCACTGCACTGAAACACGTTATGCCCATTACACAAACCACACAAATCTTTATGGGCCCTCAAATTCATTATGATACTTGGTGAACATTCTGTTGTGTTAAAGTAAAAAATCAGAATAGCTCAATCTAAAAGGCCATCAGGCTTCAATGTTTTATCTTTATCCATACTTACATTTGCCAAATGCTCAAAAATGCTTGGTCCATACATGTGGGCTCTAGCAAAATTCTTCCTATTCCAACCAATCATCTGATTGATCCTTTAATTAAAGTGTCAATGCATTAAAAAACAAGGTGAGCTAAATCTATGTGAGCTCACTTTCCCCATTGTTAATAGCCATTTCTTTTCTTGGGAAAGTACATTTTCAAACTTTATTACTACTCTATTCTTTCTTTTAACTAACTAAGCATCTATTTACATTGTCTGAGAGGGGCTGATGTTTTAAATGGACCTTGAATTTGATGCAAACTCCATTTAATTCTACTTAGCACAATATTTTGGTGGAATGTAATATAAGAGGATAAAATGTGGTGGTTTCTTTGGTATTTGGAGCAACACATCAGTTCCAGGACTCAACTATGAAAAATTTGCATGGTTGTATGATAATGGAATTTTGCTTGATTACGTTTCCTATGATATGAAACTGTACTTGTAGATAACAGAAACTTAAAAACTCTAGCAGGAGGACGAGGTGACTGGCTGAAAGTCTTGTCATCCTACATAATTATTAGCTACAATATTTTACTACCTATCAAACAGATTCTCCTCAAAGATGTGTTTTAAATCCCATATCTGAACATACTGGAGTATTTAAGTTCAGGTAATCAACATTATTTCTACAAGGCACATACTGTGCTCATAAACCTAAAGCCTGTTATCTAGGCCAAACAAATCCTGGTACTTATTGCCCACGTTCAAGATTCTTAATCCACTGCCAAGAAAATTCTTGATGCATGAGTTAATCTCATAATTAAAGTTTAATATTGCCTATGCAGAAAAAGTTCAGCAAATACAAGCCATAACATACCTTAACTTAGTGACAGGGCTCTAGTATACACATAGCACCATAAGTCAGTACAGATTTAGTGCTGTCACATTTATGTAGTGTTTGTGCTGTGTACTTGATCAGTATTACAAAGTCATGTTTAGTAGCTTATTGTGCTGTGATTCCACTGAAGCCTGCAACAGTTTATCACCATCTCATCCCAGTTGTCTGTTGAATGTCACAGGTTGATTATGGATAGAAAACCTAATGTTAATCTCAATTCTCAAAGTTTTACACAAGTCTAAGACACTCTATTTAGCCATGTGACTGTTGTTTTTAAATTTGATTGGTTGTCGTGTACACATTGTAAAGCTTGTAAACACTGCAAAGAAACAAAGACAAGTAGAAGGTGAGGCTATACCTTGTCTTTGCTTACAGTTTAATCTAGCTCGGTAATTAATACTGCACATAAATCATATTACCTAATATTTCATATAGGGGTTTAAATAATAAAGCTAGTTTGCAAAGGCTGCTGATGTGGTAATAATGCTCATCATGATGTCCCTGTACACACATATATTTGAAAGCCCACTTTGAACACACCAGTAAGCAGTTCAATTCCAGCATGGGTCTGCCATAAGTGGACTTGACATTAAAGTATTGCTCCCTGTAACCTTGTGTGTCCATAACATTCGTCTAATAACCCAATTTTTAAATGTCACAGGATGTGGAAAATGCAAAAGGATGACTTAGTTGACTGAACCACTATTGTTTTCCTTTGTGAAGGACCCCGTCATTCTTTTTTTTTTTTTTTTTTTTTATTTCTGTCAGCTCCTTATTTACAGTTATACCAAGGAGCATCTGGCTTAAGCTGCGTACACACCTGCAATTTTTCTCGTTGGAAAGGATCTTTCACGATCCTTTCCAACGAGAAAAGACTGCACGATGCATGAACGATGCTGTACATACAGCACCGTTCATGCTCTATGGAGAGGGGAGGGGGAGAGCGACGGAGCGGCACCCTGCTGCGCGCTCTCCCCTTCCCTTTCATTAGGATCGGTCGTCGTCCATCGTCCATGGATCCGCCAGGACGGTCGTCGGACGATGGACGACGACCGACTGTACACACGGCAGATTTTCGCCCGATAATTGGCCGATACGGATTATCGGGCGAGAAAAATTTGCCGTGTGTACGCAGCTTTAGACATCGGGCACAAAGGAGAGGTAAACACTATTTTTTTTAGTGTTAGATAAAGAAGGGATGGGCTGGAACCCATGTCAGGTTTTGATTGCTATCTATCTAGAAAGATTCATTCTTTTTTTGTCCTGAAGATAATGCCTCACCAAACATTGGGGTACACCCTAAAAGCAAAACTGGCCAAAGGATTAACAGGTAGGCTGACTCAATATTTCCAGCACTGTCACAGTTGCAGATTTTCTCTCACTTCCAATCCGATAAAACTGTTGACAGCAGGAGAGGAACTGAGGATTAACTTCTTTAAAGGCCCTGTATAGCCATAAAAAAACAGAAGTCTTGACTTGCTCCCCAATCTATACAAAATGGATGTACACTTTAAGGAACAACGCCCAAGTGTGACGTTGCTACATTGGTCTCATCTTACCTGTCCACCCAAAGCTACCAGTTTAAGCTTTCCTCCAAATATAATCAAAGAAAAGAAAGAAAGCACCTAGGTATTGGATTTGATAGGAGAAAAATACATTACAAATTACAATAAATTGTAAATTTTCTCTTATCAAATCCAATACCTAGGTGACTTAAAAAGAGCCTTCTTTCTTTCTTTTCTTTGATTATGCTTATGATTTAGGCTTGGCACCACTGAAATCTCTTGAGAGACTAAATGGTTATATATTCCCCTAGTGCTTTTTCCTTCTTTCTTTCACTTTCCTCCAAATAAAGTTTCCAACTGTAGTCAGTCTAATGATAAATGTTTTACTGGTTGCCTTGGTATATAAAATACTTTTTCTCATTACACCATGGCAATAAATGCTCAATGTGTAACTACGATTTATTTACAGATAATGTCATTAGTGTCAGCACCTTGTTTGGAGATACCCTGTGATTGTGTAGTTTACAAACAACAATTGCACCACTCCATACTTTGGCTCTTAAAACTGCAAAAAATGTAAACAAAAGAGAAAACAAATCAATTTGTAAACTAAAAATTGTCCATCATAAGGAAAAAAAAATAAATTTAAATGTCAGTCTATAAAGGAATGTGAAAATCAATAAACATAATCAGCTCACCCCAATTGGATCCCTACATTATTTTTCCCAGTAGTACACCATCTGTGCACGCCTTTACAATTTCAAACACAAAGAATTTTTTTAAATTAGATTTAACAGACCCAATGGATTGTAAAGAATAATCCAAATAATATTGTGTTTTTTAAATACTGACTTTTGTCATGATTTAACATGTTGGAATTAAAGTATGTTTTCTTTTTCCTGAATAATAATAGAAAATTCTCTGTGTATGAATTACATGTAATGGAAATCGATCTAGATTGTTTTACAGCTCATCTTCATGGCCAGTTTTCATTAATTCACATTCTTCTCTAACACGGCAATTATGGAGCAGGTGACTGTATTGCTTTTTGAGATCATCAAAAAGACATACAGACTCTTCAGAGTGTGGGAAAGGAAGGAGGTTTTCATTCAATAACATTTGTACTTGATATTCTTCCTTAGGACTCTCCACCAAGTCGCAGTGATACAGGACAAACACAAGATTGGATGCGTAAGGTACAATCCTGCCACTGCGAAACTTCTGTTCACTTTGACTGGAAAAGTTGTCCGCAGTAAGAGGCTTCTCATCCTTAAATAGGCCCATCAGAGCCAGCAGTGGTAGGAGAGTTTCTGCATGTCCAAACTGCATGACCACAGGACTGGATATTTGCTGGGACCTAAAAGACAAAAGGATAGCATTAATATAAAGTTTATATTTAACTCTTTGAAGTTTATATTTGACTCTCCTCTGACTGTCAAACTAAGTGTTTGACAGTCGGAGGAGAGTCAGAATTTGTGATATGCAGATTCTAAATGCAGACTTTCTAGATCAGGCATAGTGTGTTTTCAAACGGAGAGCTCAGCAATGGCAACTAAAAAAAGTCCTTCTAACAGGTTTATTTTAACATTTGCCCAACTGTACTTCCATTCATGGCAAAATAATAGGTACACCCAAAGCTTGCTTACAGTTCACACATAACTACTAAATCTTATCTATTTGTCACAAAGACTTTATCTTTGGGGTCTTTACAGCTTTAGCAAAACAAAACTGGAATTTATTACTATTACACAAAGTAGATTATCTTTTTATTGCTTTTGCTTAGAAGAGCAAATATGCCAACACAACACATTCAAGCTTTCTAGAATACAACAGCATTTCATCATAATTATTCCCCCCTACATAATTTTAATGATTTTATCTGAATTGAGATTACAGACAGGATGTGCTGAATGCCTTTATTTTATCTAAACTTTCACTAGTGGTGAATAGTAAAAAAAAAAAAAAAAACTTCCTGATACCTTAGGTTTCTGATTACTGACCTCATTTAAAATCAGCATTATCTTGACTCCTCTTTACCTACATAGGATATCAAACTGTTCACTTGTATATGTTTCTTGGTATGGTGACAGATATTGATTATTGAACTGATCAAACATATAATTACATGTAATAAAATATACTGCCCTAGCTTGTTATCACTCACATGAACTTATTGACATTCTAATATTGTTTATGAAATAATAATATTTTGCCGTTATAACTGTAACTCCTATTGCTATTCAACAGTTGAAATCTGTGAAAAGAGATTTGCACCTTACCAACCTTACTTTACTAGAGAAGAAAGGCAATATGACATTTTTGACACATTGAAAAGTAAAACCTATGGCACAGGGGTTAGGGGAGCCATAGTAAACAGCTGTCAGCAGTGACCATATCCCTAGGAATATGTTAAAAAAGTAAGCTTACAATAAAATGAGTTTTAAGGCTTGCTTATGGTACACATATTCTTTAAAATGCTGTACTTTGCCCTGTGCTTAAGAAGTAGATTGGAAGAGTGTTTGACTACTTAACTCATTGTTAGTTGTCCATTATAACTACATGTGTTCCCATTGCAAGCAATGTATTCTGCTTTGTAGGAACAGCTCCCCACACAAGCAAATGTAAGAACACATGCACCAACACACAACCATTTTTTCCAGAAAGTACCTGTAGATATGTGTTTTACTTCTTTACCTCCTTTACTTCTGTTTCCATTGTCTATATACAATAAATCCATGGCCCCAAAGTAAATCAATAACCCCAAATATGTGCAAACTGAAAATACACTGGTGTTTTTCTTGGTATACCAGCATCACAGCCCTTATAGCAAGGATAATCACTTATAAATCAAACTCTCTATAAGACTGTTCCTTTATTTTAGTATCCAGGTATACAGTATTTAGTTATAACCCAGCTAGTTAATGAACCCTAGCCTTTCTACACTCTTTAATGTTTTGCTTCAGTTACTTACTTTTCTACTAATGTGTGGCATTTCTTTAGTCTAAATTTTATCCTGTCACTTAGTTCTTCAATACTCCGTATTCCGACCTCTGCCTATTGTCTGAATTCCTCTCATCTGCTTTGACCTGACTTAGCACCTTGCTTACGTTTTCACCTGTATAAGTCATTTTATCTTATCTTCTTTTTATCCTTTGCCAAGATCTTGTTTATCTTCTCAAATTATATATATTTGTTTACATTTTTTAAATAGGGGAATAACCTGAGAGTCACAAACTAGGGAGTATTTTACAATAAACATTCCATCACTACTTTTAAAAGAATTTAATGCAAAAGGATGTAAGTCTTCTTTTTTATGTCTATTCTCTGCTGACCCTCTATTTTTACAATATGGTGAACAGCACCTTCTGTTCTAACCTTGAAGTCTATAAGGTCCCTAAAACCAAGACAAGACAGAAATGAGGACTTGACACTGAAGTACAAGTACATTTATAAGTTCATCAAATCCCCCTTCAGCTTTATGTAAAATAGTCAAGCTGCACAAGTAATGTGATTTCATTCCAGAAGCACAAATACAATCTGAAATATTTCACTGAAGCACACAGAGTAATGACATGCAACGGCCTGTAAGAACTTGTCAGATTTCAACTTCCATTGGCCTACTGCAGTTGGAAAAATGAAAGCTTGTTAAGTTGGTTTACTTCAAAGCAAAGGAGGGTGACAGGGGTATCTAACAAACTATGACTAACATATTTTAAATGTAGATGTAATGTTCTCATTTTTATTCTATAAACTATAAACATACCAGAAACTAAGTGTCTTGCATAAAGTTACACAACTTGCTGCTTGCAGAATGCTAAAGTTTTCTGTATTTTTGTTTGCTGGGGAGTATTTTAGCACCCTGCTTTTGGCAAAGCCTGCACGTGCAGAGTAACTAGAGCACAAAATGTGCCTAACCTGCAAATTCTCATGAATGTAACAGTTTTTATTTCCAAGCAAAATGTGTATTCAAAAGTATCTAGTTTAACCCTGTATTGTGTTTAAATGAATAATAATAATAATTAATCATACTTATATAGCACAGACATATTATGCAGAGCTTTACAAAGTCCATTGTCATATCACTAGCTGTCAGTCAAGGGGGCTCACATTCTAATGTCCCTACCATAGTCATATGTCCATACCAGTTTTCAGGGGAAGCCAATTAACCTAACTGCATATTTTTGGGATGTGGGCTGAAAATAGGGTAAAATGAGAAAATTTGGGATGAACAAAGACTTTTATAATATTATGAAAAGTCCTCAACAGTTTTACAGGTGCTAAAGTTGAGCTTCTCACAGGGTACATTTGAAGCTGCAAGTCAGATAGAGGTCATACAGGGAAAAATTGTATATAGCAGAACTTAAAGTGGACCTTGCACTAAAAAAGCTATGGGAGGTTTGGATAAAATTAGTATATTTACGACGAAAGCTTAAGGCAAAATTTTTTTTTTTCTCTTTTACAGTACAGTAGGAAAGGTATGGAACCCGGGTATCATTAATGCCCTTTATTTGTCCAGCTGACCATTGTCATATAGTCTAAAGGCAAAAAAAAAGTAGCCACAAAATTGGTATAGAGCACAAATTATTCAAGGGGTTGGAGACACTTGGGAGAATCCTTTCACTGACAGATATATATACAGCCAGAAATGGTTAAAAACTCTAATGGTTTGTCCTTTGAGGCATTGTTTTTTATTTATTGCAGTGTTTTGTCATGGCGTGAAGTAATTAGACAGATTGCAATGTACGTTTTGATGTTTTTGCATCCATAAGTCATTGTGCAAAGGAAATGTATTCAAAATATTAGAAAATAAAAGAAAAAAAGCTTCTAGTAAGTCCATTAAAAGTAGCTGCATCATGTGAAAAAAAACTAAAATTGCCTTATTACTGGACGCCAGTGTGTGTACAAAACCAATTTAAACACCCATTAACTGGAAACGCCTATTAGCATGATTAGATAAAGCCTATGTTGGAACTTACAGCATGCAGTTCTGTGTGCATACAGAATTTTTACACAGCATTTCAATCAATATATTTGTACAAGATGACAAAGTTTATTTTAATATAAACAATTGGCATTTTCAATATGTACACAGCAAGTATTAACGGTGTATAAAAATACAAAACAACATTTTTCTGTGCTCTGTTGGTATAGATTTCAAAGTATATTAGAAAAATGTAAATCCTAACTTTAGAAGGCTTTCAGTGATAAACCCATTTAAAACAAAGCAGAGAAAAGTAGTCTAGTCTGTGCAAAATCTCATATATTAAAACCTAATACGTGGTGGCTCAGAGGTTAGCACTCTGGCCTTTGCAATGCTAAGTCCCAGGTTCAAATCTCGGCCAGGACACTATCTGAAATAGAGTTTGCACGTTCTCACAGTGTTTGCGTGTGTTATTGGCTTCCTCCAAAAATTGACATTAGACTGTGTTAAAGACATATGACTATGGCGGGGATATTAGATTGTGAGTCCCTTATAGGGACAGTTAGTAACATAGCTATGGACTTTGTACAGCGCTGCATAATATGTTGGTGCTATATAAATATTGTGTAATATTAACCAATTTCTTAGGAGCAATGCAGATATTTAGTGTTACCTGCACATACTTTTAGAAACTTGGTGCAGAACCCCAGAATTATAAACACCACCCATAGACTAAATGTGATGATTCCTGGTAGTGGTAAAGGCTGTTAAAGGGTGACGTTTTATCTTTGACCTCAGTAACTGAGTAGAATAGAATTTTTGTGGAGTCTTCAGGCGATATTACAGGCATCTGAATTGAGTGCCCTGGTCTTCAGGGATTACATAAATTTACTACAGCACAGAAATCACCATTATTAAATCTTGCCACTACTAAATAGAAGTAGGAGTACAGTAAGTAAAAAGATTGTGAAATAGGTGCCTTTTTGTTCACAGTCATTATTTGCAATTACATTGAAGAGATATGCAAACTACATACATATATAAACAAAACAAGATTCCCACTGGCCTGGCCTAAGCCTGTACGGACTCTACAGGAAAGAAGAAAGAAAGGGCAGATATCATAAAGTGTGTTTCCATGTTCCTTGGTATCCTTAGACATATTACAATCTAAGATGTTTTTAAACACAGAAGTGTGTTGCTGGCCCAATTACAGATGAAAAAAAGGAAAAATAACCACCTGGTCAGAGGGGTAGATTGGGCCTGGCATACCAAGGCTAAACAATGGGTTAGACTGGAGCAGTTGACTATCACAGAACCATTGCACCTTGTCGCCTGGCTGGGGACTACACATATAACCACCCAAAGTAACCATCCGACAATAGACCCCACCT
Source organism: Pyxicephalus adspersus (assembly GCF_032062135.1). Classification (NCBI taxonomy): domain Eukaryota; kingdom Metazoa; phylum Chordata; class Amphibia; order Anura; family Pyxicephalidae; genus Pyxicephalus; species Pyxicephalus adspersus. The sequence continues at coordinate 26,694,340 of NC_092867.1, forward strand.
AGACGATATGCCGGAGCATATTTTCACATCCTAATGTGTCCCCCCACCCATCACTGTTATACCCTGTGCTGGGTAATCCTGACTTTACACCTGGAAGGAAAGACCCTGTCTTTAAACATCTCAGTAGCCTAAAGATTTGTAGAACCTCTCATTTCCTGAGTGGAAACTCATGGCTACTAATAGGGAGATTGTCCCTCCTAAAAACCCTGAGACGGTTGGGATTTTGGAGAGCGAGAGAGGCACGGAGGGTGGTTCAACATCCCTGTAAAATAATTACTAATGGTTACGTGCTAAAGTAAATAATTATCACAATGACAACAATGAATATTATTTAATTACTTACACTTATTAAAGTATTCATTTAAAAATGCAGTGGCAGGAGATACAAAGCTGTGTTTATGTATTCAACTTTTAACTAGCAACTTTGTAGCTTATGGAAATAAAACCTTTAACATTATGGAAAAAATACATGATTATCAGTGTGGTATCACTGGGGCTGTATCAGCCACGAGCACCGCTACATAGAGTACATCTTTGTTGATAAATTCTTCAATTTGTACATTATTACATGACCTTTTCACTCACTATAAAGATTAAAAAAGCCGATCAATAATGTGTATGATTAGATAAATATTTTGTTATGTAACGGTGACAGTACAGAAATAG